>NC_080392.1:13554410-13890987 GCF_028751815.1 Salvia miltiorrhiza | reverse complement strand
CACAATGTCACACAACGCCGTTTCACCCTTGCATACTCGTTGCCATTGAGGGACAATGCGTGGCGTGGATCAACATGGACGATACGTGTGAATTCACGTGATGTATGCTTGAGTGCACTCTGAAGAAAAGGGCATCAATCTGGTTCCGCCAATCTTAAGAAAGATGAAGGTACTAAGCGAGGAACAAACGTTCGAGATGCCACCAAGCTAGTCGAAAGCTGATGTCGTTCCCTGATGAGCCTTGGCATGACGAAACTAGTTGTTGTCTAAGATTGCTCTAAGTCTGGGGAAACACCAAGGAGAATGTGGAAGTTGCAAGTATGGTGTGACAGTTGGTATTAGTGCAGATTAGGGAGGCAAGTTATTCCATATGGGTGGAATGAGATTATCCCCGCCAGAAGGTTTTTGGGCAAGCAGGTCCCTCAGTCCCTTCGAGAAGCACTGGTAGGTCACGATCGTGCCTTGCCTTGTCTAGTCGGTGTGACCGCGTGGGCTGTGTAAATGCCCAAACGCTTGTTAAGCCGACAAAGGAGAAATAGTCCTCTATATTGAGTCTCTATCGAGCGCACATCGTGTTCGGGGACGTTCACGAATCAAGTGTGGGAGATTGTCACACGACGCCCATTTCACGCTCGCATGCCCATTGCCAGCGAGGGGAAAGCCGTGGTGAGGATCAACGTGGACGGTGCGTGTAGACTCATAAGGTGTATGTTTGAGCACACTTTGAAGAAAGGGCACCAACTTGATTCCGATAATCTTAAGAAGGATGAAAAGGCATTAAGGAAAGGATAGACGTCCGAGACGCGGACAAGCTGGTCAGGAGCCGATGTCGTTCCTCTAATGAGTCTTTGTAGGGCGAAATCAATTGTTGCCTAAGATTGCCCCAAATCTAGGAAACCAAGAAGAATGGGGAAGTTGCAAGCATAGCCCATGACTCACTGTCTCACTTATGCAAGATGTTAGTATATGGTTTATGCTCTTTAATTGTTTGTTACTTATATAGACCGTTTTTCTTGTGCTTGGTGCTCTTTCTGTTACTAATACAAATTGACTTTCTTATTTATAGGGGATTTTTAGGATATATACTTCAAGGTATTCCCTGTGAGACTCTATATCCATTTCAACTCTGGCCTTCTTTTGATTGAAAATATAACCTGATAAGATTATAGAATATGGATAAATATTTTCGTGCATATCTTCAAAAGAATAGTTACCCTTCACGCAAAAGAAGTATTTTTCTTGGGCTTTAAGAGAAGATATCTAACTTAAAGACTAATTAAGAATGCATACTTTCTTTCAAAAAGATAGGGGATTTCGTCCTTAATTGATTAATATCGCTTAATGCACCGTTGAGAATTATTTTGTTTCCTATTGGGTCCTCCGAATTTGCCACTAGAAATATTGTTTCCTGGTACTAGTTCTTGTATTTGTTCTAGTAGTAAAGTGTTTGTGAGATAAACACTATTGAGT
Organism: Salvia miltiorrhiza; assembly: GCF_028751815.1. NCBI lineage: Eukaryota > Viridiplantae > Streptophyta > Magnoliopsida > Lamiales > Lamiaceae > Salvia > Salvia miltiorrhiza. The sequence goes on along the minus strand of NC_080392.1, from coordinate 13,889,517 downwards.
GTAATTTGTAAAAAAGTTGTAGGCTCTTGTTTATTTGATTCTTATTTATCAAAATGTTACATGGTGAATGTGGTTAACATCTAAGGTGTGTGCACGCACATCCTCATCTAACATTTCACCGAGGGTGAATGATACAGGTAGAAGCGTGAACTATATTTGATACTGATAAATATACGAATTCCGTTGATAACCATTGTATACCGGAATACGTATAATAAGGGTTAATCCGTTGATTCACTCATGAATACCGGAAGAACACTGCGAGAAGGGAACAATCCCACTCTCTACATGTTAACTCTCAATTCGACTCCCATAAAACATAAATAAAACTCCTATTTATAATAAAACATATAAAAGGAAACAAAATAACTTGACCAACAAGACAAATCAATAATTAAAGATATAATATATTATACGATCATATCTTCATCATTCTTTCCATCCTTGAAACGATTCGTCCTCGAATCAGAAACGTCCTTGATGATGTTCTGCATAGGGTCGATCATATTGACCGTGTAGGAAGTTAAAGATCTCTTGATTCTGTGCTCGTAATTCCATGAATTGTTGAGACAGAAGGGCGTCGTCGCGATGGAGATAATCTTGAACATTCTGAACGGTTGGTTGACGGGGAGACATCGCGTAGGAGCGTAGCAAGGCTCTGATACCAACTGATGCACGTAGAAGCGTGAAATATATTTGATACTGATAAATATACGAACTCCGTTGATAACCATTGTATACCAGAATACGTATAATAAGGGTTAATCCATTGATTCACTCATGAATACCGGAAGAACACCGCGAGAAGGGAACAATCCCACCCTCTACATTTTAACTCTCAATTCGACTCCCATAAAACATAAATAAAACTCCTATTTATAATAAAACCCTAAACATCTAAAAGAAAACAAAATAACTTGACCAACAAGATAAATCAATAATTAAAGATATAATATATTATACGATTCTATCTGGAAAGTTACTAGACCTAATAAGAGAGAGTCTATTGTGTAAGTCCTTTATGTAACTTATCTCCAAACAGTGATGCGTTTTCTCTGGAGAGGCCCCCAATAGCCGTAATATCTATATATATATATATATATATATATATATATATATATATATATATAGGGTTGGGTTAATATAGAAACCACCCTTAAAATTAAAACTAAGAACCATTATACATCGTCGATAAGATCAAAATTAACTGTCAGGATTAAATCTTTTCATTTCACACGGATTAAGCAAAATTCGCTTCATTATAGGAAAAGGGTAAAAATGTCACGTGCATCTATACCATAATCTATTGCAACGATGACGGAAATTAGGTACGAAAGAATCTATTTTACTAATGTATGCAATCTAATTTTATAAAGGTTTTTAATTGATTCATCTGTGCAAGTAAATAAATGAGACAAAAATTTGAATAATTTTTTCATAATTTTTTTAAAATTTTTAAATTTAATAAATGTTTAATAGATTAATTATAATTTGCTTTTTGATTGAATTAAATAAAAAAATAAAAGAAAAAAATAACAAAAGAAAGTAGATTGAATAAAAAATAAAGAAAAAAGTAACTAACCTATTTAAGATGTACACGACCTATATTAAAGTTGCATATAAAGTACATTTGATATTACGTATATTGGAGTTGCACACGACGTATATTTGAGTTGCACACGACGTATATTGAAGTTGCACACGAGATATATTGGAGTTGAAGTTGCATACGAGGTATATTGGATATTACGTATATTGGAGTTGCACACGACGTATATTTGAGTTGCACACGACGTATATTGGAGTTGCACACGAGGATATATTGGAGTTGCACACGAAGTATATTGGAGTTGCACACGACGTATATTGGAGTTGCACACGACATATATTAATTTGAGTTGCACACGACATATATTGGAGTTGCACACGACATATATTTGAGTTGCACACAAGGCATATTAGAGTTGCACACGACTTATATTGAAATTGCACACCATATATATTGGATATAAAGTATATTGGAGTTGCACATAACGTATATTGAAGTTGCACACGATGTATATTGGAGTTGTACACAATGTATATTTGAGTTGCACACGGCGTAAATTAATATCAGTTTATTGTTAATTAAAAAATTAGTTATTATTATATTTTAATTCTTCACTAAAAATCTAATTATTATTATACTAAAAACAGAAATTAAACTATTTGAGTTTATTTTCACCAAATAATCGAATGTTTGAAAAACAAAATACAAATCATATGAAATAATTCATCTTGAAAACAAATTGTGTATTCAATGTGTGACCATATATATCTACGGAAACAGACAAAATAAGGTCACTAACAAATCAATTGGAATAATAAAAATAAAATAAAAGCAATCCCTCAATTCTCAGCCACTATCGTATAAAGAATTATCAAAAATTACATTAATAACCTTATACGCATAATATAGTAATAAATGAATTGATATTAAGCAATTAAATCTAAACCGTATATTAATGAAAATAAAGGGCTGAGATTAGGTTTCTAGTTCTCATTTTAACAGAGGTTTTTATTAGAACCTCTTCCTATATATATATATAGGGTAAAAATAATAGCGAACAAGTTTTTGGCGCCGTTGCCGGGGATTAGTTTAGTTTGATTACTTGTGATATTTTGAATCATTGTGCTTAACTAGTTTAGACATTTTCCTTGATTTATTTTTGTTTTTAATTTTAAGATTGTGTCTTGACTCGTTGTTTCTTGTTCGTTGGTAGGTAGTGCATGAATACAAGGTCTAAGGGTGCTCCTCTTATACCCATTGACCTTGAAGTTGAAGCTTTTTGCCGACACAACAAAGCAAGAGCGAGAAGAGAGAAAGAATTGGAGGGAAACATAGCGAAAAATCAAGAATTGATCCTCCAACTCCAAAGACAATTGGAGGCCATGCAAGGGCGAATTAATGAGCAAGAGGCTCAAAGGAATGCACCACCACCACCACCCATTAGCGAGATGTTCCAACCCGTGGCCCAACGATGAGAAGTGCATGCTCCAAGGATCAATGCCAATAATTTTGAGCTCAAGCCAGCCCTTATAAATATAGTGTAACAAAACCAATTCGTCGGTCTTTCTCAAGATGACCCGAATGGACATCTTGGAAACTTCTTGGAGATATGCGGCACCATCAAGATAAATGGAGTCCCGGAGGATGCCGTTTGACTTTGACTCTTCCCCTTCTCACTAAGGGGCATGGCCAAGACATGGTATCAATCTTTAGAGGGTGGTTCTATTACTACATGGGAAAAGATGGCTCAAAAGTTCCTCAACAAGTTCTACCCTCCGGGTAAAACCATGAAGATGAAGAAGGACATAGTCCAATTTCACCAATTTGATGGAGAATCCTAATATGAAGCTTGGGAAAGATTCAAAGAGATGCTAAGGAAGTGCCCTAACCATGGCTTAGATCAAAACACAATCATTTGTGTATTCTACACCGGGTGTAGTGGTGAGATGCAAAGAGACATGAATGCATCGACCAATGGAGCATTGTTGGAGAAAAGCTACGAGGAGGCCGCCCACATCATTGAGAATTTAGCCGCAAATAGCTATCAATTTTCGGTGGAGGGGATTATTTTGAAGAAAGTGGCGGCTACAACAAGCTCGAATTCGATAGCTCTTTTGACGGCTCAATTGATCGCTATGAATAGCAAAATTGATGTTATGTCCACATCAAAGTCGGAGCCTATGTTGGAGGAATGAACCAACATTGAGGATGTGAACTACATCAATAATAATCGAGGCTTTGGAAACTTCCATCCTCAACACCAAGGAGGGTATCAAGGGCAATACAATCAATGATTTCAAACAAATCGCCACCCAAATCTTGCCTATGGTAATCCCAACAACTTCTTGCAACCACCACCCGGATTTGCGGTGAGTGATGGTATGATCAAGGAAGAGAAGAAGCTCAACCTTGAAGAGATCTTAATGAAATTCATGACGTCCACTCAAGCCCACATGACGAGAACCGATGAAATGTTGGAGGCTCAAGCAACCCAATTGAAAATACTTGAGATGAAAGTGGGGCAAATGCCGAATCCTTAAGCAACCAACATCAAAAAGGACAATTTCTGAGTAACTCCGTTGTGAATCCAAAAGAACATTGCAAGGCTATCACTATAAGAAGTGGGACGATATTTGAAGAGTCCAAGATATCCTCGAAAGTCAAGAACAATTATGAGAGCATTTCTTCAAAAATGCAAGGCGACAAGGAGGAGGAGAAAGACGTGTACAAGGCACCACCACCTTATTACCCACCAATTCCATTTCCTCAAAGACTTCAAAAGAAAAATGCGGAGAGTGAGTTCTCTAAATTCCTTGAGATCTTTCGGAAGGTACACATCAATATCCCACTTGTTGAAGCATTGCAACAAATACCCAAGTATGCAAAATTTCTCAAGGAGGTCATATCCAAGAAGAAGAGAATGGGAAGAATTTGAGACGATCAACCTCACCGAAGAATATTGTGCGTTCTTCAAAAGAAGCTACCCCTCAAGATCAAGGATCCCGGGAGCTTTACTATTCCATGTGATATTGGTAATGGTCGTTTTGGAAAGGCCTTGTGTGATTTGGGAGCAAGCATAAACTTGATGCCTCTCTCAATCTTCAACAAGCTTGAAATAGGAACCATTAAGCCGACCACAATTGCTTTGCAAATGGCAGACCGTTCCGTTTCATATCCAAAAGGGATAGTGGAGGATGTTTTGGTGAGGGTTGACAAATTTATTTTTTCGGTGGATTTTGTGGTCTTAGATATGGTTAAAGACAAGGATGTACCTTTGATCCTTGGACGTCCATTCTTGACGATGGGGAGGTCCCTAATTAATGTTGCAAATGGTGAGCTTACATTAAGAGTCAATGATGAAAATATCACTTTCTCAATCCACAAAGCTCCCAAGCACAAAAATGAAGATGAAGGCATGAGAGTGGAGGAATGCAAATTGATGCAAGTGATTGAACCTTGCTTCAACATGAAAGAAAACTTGAAAGAAGAAAAGAAAGAGGAGAAAGCCCAAGGTGAGGAGGAAGCACATCCAACAAGGCAAGCGCGTGTGCTCCAACTAAATGAATTGGATGAGTATCGTGCATTTGAGAATCCGAGCTTCTACAAAGAGAAAACGAAGAATAGCCATGATGAGATGATGCAAAAATGGGAGTTTGCACCCGATGATGAAGTCCTTCTCCTCACCTTCCGTCACTCACTACCTCCGGAAAATCCAAGATCAAAATGGTCGGGTCCTTTCAAAATCAACAAGGTTTTCAACAATGGAGCAATTGAATTGAGAAAGAATGATGGAAGAACCTTCGTGGTTGAGAAGGAAAGAATCAAGGCGTATTTGCCCTTGAAACTAAAAGTTGAAGTGTTCGTTGGCACCATCCCCGAGCCATGACACCATCATGAAGACGTCTAGCTCACGATGGTAAACTAAGCGCTAGTTGGGTGGCACCCCAACAAGGTACCCTTTAATTTTTGTAAGTTCAATAAGTACACACATACATATATATTTATATATTAATCTATGTATATATTTATATATGTATGTGGTTTATCTTTTTTTTATATGTTAGTTTTTTTTGTGAGTCCGAGACAACTTCTCCTTCTCTTTTCCTCCAAACTCATTTCCACTTTGTGTGAAATAAGTTTGGGGGGGAGGGGAAAGATGGATTAGTTGTCTCATCTATCTTTTGCTTTGTTTGTTTTTGTTGTTTTGGTTTTATTTTGGTTTTTGTTGCTTTGAATAATTGAAGGATTGAGAGTTGTTGTGTTGGTTTATTTTATTTTTATTTTTTTTGGATGGGGTAATTGTGTCAAACTTTGTGATGTTGATTGAATGTCATTGAGCTTATGATATGAATTGTTTCTTGGAAAAATTGTGTGTATCGCTTGTGGATTATGCATGAAAAGTTTGAACTTGTGACAAGTGAGTTAAATATTTTGCCTCCAAGAACTTTGAAATGAGCTTGTAAGATTTAAGCCATTGATTTTCATATTATCACAATCTCATTTCATTCTTGAGTGTAAATCAATTGAACATGCTCGTTAATCTCTAGAACTTGCCATAAGTCCTCTCTAAAAAATGAAAGTAGATGTGTTATGGATGTTGAGATGATTGAAGGCCATCTTTGCTAACCACTTAACCCAAATCATGTCCAAATTCTCATATGATCCTAGTTTACCCACTTTTGTGCCTTATAACCTTTCTTTGAATGAACCAATGCTAAGCGGTAGAACATGGATTACTAGGGGTTACCTTGATGTAAAATGGTTGGAAAAGATTGAAAATATTTATCTATTTTGATTGAATGAAAATCACTAGTCCCCTATGATAAGAAAACAAAAAAAAAGGAAAAAAAAAGTTGAATAAAGAGGATAAAGGGGAGTGATTTACCTTTTGAATCATAATCATGATAAGTATCACTAAGGGTGAAAAGAAGAAATGTGGAGATTTTGGTTTTTGATTGATAAGAGAAATTGTGAATTTGACTTGTTCATTGTGATTGTTAGATTGTGGGATATGAGTCATTTGCCTAAAAACACCTCACCTCACCAAAGAGCCCTCATTACAACCTTATGAAAGTCCTTTTTTATCATTATTTGTAACACATTGAAGCATAGAGAGTTAGGACAAATGGCAAGCCTATGTTAGATTGCTTGCATTGTTTCAATTTGAGTGCAAACACGTCCATTCTAAACACTTGAGAGTTTAGTGCATCATTGAAACATCCACCTTGTGAGGATTCAAGCTTGAATGCTATAATGTTGAACTTACTATCACTTGTGACTTCTTGGAATGCATTTCTACTTGTGATACACTTTTGAAAGATTTTTTTAAAATGTTGAAGCCCTTGAAATGATACCAATTCATGCTCACATGTTTGTTTAATTTTATTTCTCTTCTCTTCGTCGTTTGGGGACAAACAAAACTTTAAGTTTAAGGGGTTGACAAACATGGTTTTCATATGAATTGTTGTCATTTTCTTTCATGTTTTGCTTGTGAGTGCTTGTTTGTGCCTTAATGTTTTGCTTTGTTGAGATTTAATGCTTGGTATAATTTTTGAGGTGTTTTCAGGAAAAATCAAGGATTAATTGGAGTATTTTGAAGATATGAGATTGAAGCACGTCTCGAGAGAAATCCGTGAGCGCAAACGGAAACCAAATCCAAGTCCGGACGAGGGAGAACGGAGCAAAACGAGTGAACTGCGCAAAGAGCCCAGTAGCCCGCGGTCACCACCCGCGGCCGCATGGTGGGACCACGGCTAACTCGCCCTCGACGCCAGAGAACCCCCGCGGTCACCACCCGCGGCCGCGGGGTGGGACCGCGGTTCCCCTGCCATTTTCCCACGTTCTCTAGCCGCGATCACGGGCTGTGACCGCGGGAAAAAGGCGGGGCTCCCCCAAGTGGGCCCCAGTCGTGAATTTGAGCCCTAAAACTCATTTTTCCCCCATTCTTCATATCTATCATCTTCCCCAACATTCAATACATTCTCTTACCTCCATACTAAACCCTAACCTCCATTAATACTCACACCTACCATTTGAAGAAGGCATTGAAGAGGAGAGAAGATTGAAGAAAAGCCATTAATAGGATTTGTCACTCATTACTCTCTTTCATATATGTATTTCTTTGATTTAAGTATATATGTTGTTTGTGAACATGGTAGGATAAAATTCCCCATTGGTTTGGGGGTTAGGCTAGTGGGTCATGTAATGGATTGATTATTATGCTTAATATATGTCTTGATTATTTCCTTGAATTTATATTTTCAAACCCTAGTATTATTTCTTGTATGGATTGTTGGCCACTTTCTATGCATTTCTCATTTGTGATTTGAATCGGGAGAGGATAATCATAATAGATTAGGATCTTAAAATATATTGACTCAATAAACCGGGAGGTTAAGAGTTGGGTGAGAGTTTATCGATCTTATTGTGCTTTTGGGAGTTATAGGTTAGAAGTTGACCGGGAACAGCAACTATGACCCATAATCTACCGTTTTAGTCGTCCGGGAGGGGCTAGAACTAGTGGGGAGATCACTCTAGATAAATAGGAATATCAAGACGAATATTGAGCTAAATTGAAGTCCATTGCTAATCCATCGATGCCTAATCCCTAAACCACCTTCATCATCTTGTTAATCCATTTTGCTTGTTTAATTTACTTAGTCTTTCAACTTGTTAGGTAATCAACTAGTTAATCAAACCAATCACCTTATTGCTTAGTCTAAATAGCCTTAGTGCAATGAATTAGGATAATCATTAGAATTGAACTACTAGTCCTTGTGGAATACGACATTGCTTCCCTTATATTGCAACTATACCTTACACTTGCGGCGTAGTAAAAATAATAGCGAACAGTATGAGCTTGTATACTTAGGCCTTAGATAGGTTTTGTGTATCTTATTTGGGTTTCTTATAAAAAAAAAGGAAGGGCCCTTAATTCCATCATCATCAGCGACTCCCCTTAATCTGGTGGAGATACGGTACATTAGATTAATGAATTAATTAAGGCCCATGTAAATGCTAAGCCCTAACCCATTTCTCCTATCTACTCTGTGTGTGTGTGTGTGTTCGACTCTTTAAAGTAGTCATGGCTTCTCCAGCCATCTCAGCAGATCTCTACTCCAACACTCCTCCATCTTCAAAAACATCTACATCGCCACCACTTCTATCCTTTTGCTGCGACCCCACACTCCTCCGCGCGCCTCTTACCCCTTAGACACCTTCTCCTCCGACCCAATTTTCTCGGTCCCCACCCAATTATCCTCCTCCACCCTCTCCTTCGGCTCCGTCGCCTCCCGAATCGAGAATCTCCAAGAGGGGCTCTGTCTTCTCGACACCCGGCTCCGCCACGAGTTTTACGACTTTCTCATCGTGTTGCGGCAGCTCCACGGTCACCTTCGCCACCATCAGTGCCAGTATATATGCTGCAGTGGATCATCCGATCTTCATGGTGCTCTTCGTCGCTTTCCGACTACAAGATGAACGACGTCACGAAATCGATGCCGAAAAACACTAGCATGTCGATAAACAAGGCAACGAGGCAAAGAATTCCAATGAGCTCTGAGAGGGCGAGGATGTGGATCGATGTCGAAGTGGGGATCTTATCGTGCCAGTGGTGGAGAAGGAAACAAAGCCTCTGAAATAGAATTGTGTCATGTTATTTGGGACAATCTAAAAAGGATATTATGTTTTAACTAATGGGACGGAGAAAGTATTTTTTTTTTATCTTTATAAGATTTTTTTATCCTTATTATATAAAAATGAATATTTTTATATATGGATTCTTTAGATAAATCCTACTAAGTCTAGGTACTAAGAAATCTCTTATATATACTAAATAATTAATCTTGTATATATAAATCTAAATCTCTGTCAGATCTTTTTCCCCTGGAGAAATACCTTTAATCTCTCTCTCATTCTTCTTGGTTAAGGGCAATAAAATAACAGTGATTAATGTTGAATGATGCTCAAAGTGTTGGGGAAAGGGAAAAGAGCATGTGAAAGTGGCGAGTGTTGCTTCAAGTCCAAGCGATCACAACTATCATTTTTCAATATTCACGCATGCCACGCCCATCACCATTTCTCGCCTATGTTATGTGTCCTTTTTTTTTTTTTTTTTTTTTCCAGAACATTTTAAAGTGTTGAAGAAAATATCATATTTTCGATCAAAGTGATAATAAATTTTTCATGTCAGCATATGCTTGATATATACTCAAAAGGGCGTGAGTGTTGAAGAAGTCGGATTCCAACTATTACATCCATCTATTAGATATATTTTGCAACATATATTCTAATAATCACAATAATGGCAATTTCTATAATTTTAATATCTATAAATTATTATATTTAGTTTGTGGGTTTATTCATGACAATCTATGTATAAATTATTGTATTACCATATTTTTTATTACTTGATTAGTAACATATATTTTTTATTTTAGAATAAACTATTGAATTTGAATTTTAACATCCGCCTGAAAATTATTGTTCTTATATATAATAAAATACTTATATAAAATGATAAAAGGTTTTGTGTAACGAGTAACTGTATATGGATAAAATATATAATTTAAAAAAAAAATCAAAGAAACATGCTTTTTAACATACTCTCTCAGTCCCATATATAAATCTTGAAACGTTTTCTTTTTTGGGCCGTCCCACGAATCTTGACACATTTCCAAATAAGGTAATAATTATTATCTTTTCTCTCCTACTTTATCACTTTCTACTTTATCATTTTTATACTTTATTAATTACACACTTAAAATACTAATCTATAATTCCTTAATTCTCGTGTCGAAACCAAATATGTCAAGATTCGTGGAAAAGAGGGAATATTATTTTATTATGATTGTATTTGTCTTCTAAAACTTCCTTCAATGAATTGTTGAATGTCATTATTTTAAATTAAATATTGATTTTCTTTAATCATATTTATAATTTATGATGTAGAGTGATTCATGTCCAGTTTCGCCCGGCTACTACCTAATTTTGTTTAAACTGAAATAAAAAGGTAAAAAATACTTCATTCGTGGATTAATTCTTGAGTCATTTTATAAGGACAAGTGGAATAAAAATCTCATATTTATTATAGTTATAAATTGACTAATTCGATTGAACGGTGAGTCCAAAATGACAATATTGATAAGTCAGGAGTCATTAGAATTAATGATCAATTTTTTTTTTGTGGAAGAATCAAAATTAAAAAAATAAATCACGAATTAGTGGACGTGATTAAAGTATATAGTTAAAGTTCAGGAGGCAGAAAAAAAGAAAGAATATATGAAGTAATTTCCGATTTGGAGCGTTAACATGATTATTGTCATTGATTAACACACATCTTACTTTTCTCTTGCAAAAGTAGAAGAGAATATATTAAGTTCAACTGAATCAAAAATGTTATTGCGTTGGACCTTTAATTACTTACTCATATTTTACTAATTACTATAAACCTTTCAAATGATAGGATCAAATTTGGGTCTATATAACTTGATCAATTAATAATTATACAACACCGACACGTAAAGCATGAAAAAGTATAATTGACAACAAGCTAGACCAAAAAGCAAAATAACATGAAATAGATGAAATAGCGCCGAACGCAATTAAAGAGATAAACACGTAATCTAGTTTCAATTAAAAGGTTGACCATATCTTAATAAGATAAAACAATTGGGTCCAACAAAGCTATAAATGTATTCTTAAAAAAAGAAGAAAAAAAGCCATAAATGTAGGGATTATTATATGTTTAAGAATAATGTCCTCTATTAATATTTTTTAATCCACAAACAAACAAAATCATTAATAGCTCGCACTTTTTTTCTATCCATGTGTAGGTACATAAAACTCCTGCGGTACATAAAACTCCTGCAGCACATGACATATTTCCACTCTCTCTATTTATTATTATGATTAGAGTTCCTCGCCAAAAAAATAAATATAAAAAAATAAAAATAAATAAATAAATAAAATATTATGATTTGAGCATCGGTATTGATTGATCCTCTAATTAACTTGTGTTCAAGATCTCGTCGAAGGACATCGAGGCTTGTGTTTTTTTTTGGGTCGCCGTCTTCACCGCTTTGTTACCTATTGACCGGACAAATAAAATTTCTTCGCTCCACGCCGATATCATGAAATCGCGACTCTCCGACATCTTTGTCCTCTTTGATGCATGAATGTCCTCTCGAGATATAACGATTTGAATTTTCGATTGTGTCGTAGAATCTTCCACGTATTCCACCACTTGAATGGAACACCCTTGTTTCTGATTGTGAACAAGGTTAGCGTCTTATCTATGATTATATTGTTGCTATGGCCGCTTGGTCACTTGGCATGAGCTTCAACCCATGTAGCCTCCCAAAGTTTCACTTTGGAAGTGACACGCCTCCAATGACTTTTTACTTGTCAGAGCGTGAACAACTTGGGCATCATCGTGTTGATCCGCTCCATCACTACCTTCCCCCAATAGGCTTCATTTTTTTGGTCAACACCATGGATGACATCGTTCATTTTCTCGATCCAAATTCGGACGAAGAGGTCGGTTTCTTCGACCGTATGCGTATGGCGCTTTCCGCTGGTCTTTTAACCTTCCTCCCTAACTGTCCTTTTCCCCTTCCTCTTCGCCGACATCAGTTGAGGCTCGGTTGAACTGACGCCCTCTTTCTTTTCCTCGTTCAAATTAATTTCCTCGAGGTCCGATTGATAATACGACCTCGAAAAAGTGTTTGGATGAAGAAAGAATTTTGAAGGAACGAATGTAAGAAATTGAGATGAGATGAGATGAAATGATGAAATAAAGAAAAAAAATATTTTTAGAAAAAAGCAAGTTAGCAACAAAGAACCATTACCTATTTTTCATTATTTATTTATTAATATTACATAGGCACGTGCAATGCACACACCGGAGAAAATCACGCATGAGTCAAGCTCATCCCATCGCATTCCTCGTCTGAATTAGTCGACTCTTCGCCAAGGTCGCTTGAGCTGGGCGATGAACCGGACCAATGTGGATGCTCTTAATTGCTTGTAAATACGCTAAGTATAAGTTAAATTTTAAATTTTTATAATATTACGTCAAAAAATATACTACTAATTCTTAAGTTTTTAGAATTCAATCTAAATTAAAATTTCGATCACATTTTATCCTATATGAAAACTAATTAATTACGTGATAACTCTAATTCGGGCCGAATTCTACATGAAAGCCAGAACACATAAGATTAAACGTGGCTACAATCCTAATCTGGGATTAATTCCAAAAAATTAAAAGTTCAGATATATTTTAACCAGGAAAATAATATTATGTAAAAATTGAAATTTAAGAATACTTCATTTATTCATAAGTAATATGTACATAGTGGTATATCTTGGATCTTCACCAAGTTGGTTGCATTTGTATCTACCTATATCCTTCAACTAAAAACAGAAAAAAGGTCTAATGCACAGCAGTTGGCTCCTCCAAGTGCGTTTCATCTCGTGTAACAACACCACTAACTCACGATAATAGAAGATGAAACACGATTTGCATTTGCAATAGAGGATCACGCACACGGCTCAAATGTGCATCTTGTTGTTTTTACCTAAGCTCTCTTGTGTGATTGAGGTTGCTGCTTCTGGTTCAGCTTCACCAGGAGCTCCGCATAGAGGATCTCGTTCCAGGCATCGGGCACTCCCGGGAGGCACCAATGGCTGCAGTCCTGGAAAGTCAGAGGTGACCGCTTCTCCTCCTCCGTGTACTGCTGCTTCCTATATATCGAGGGATGCGCATCCTTCCGATAATCTGTCAATTTCGTCACATTCATATAACCTACAGAGGTTTTCATCCCTCTAAAAACACGTTCTAGAACGCTCATTTTGTCTGGATACGGTGAAAGATAAGCATCATTCTTGATTGGCTCTGTTTCATTGTCACATTGACCCCCAGAATTCCACTGCCCTCCACTGCAGGGCAAAATTAATGTTCATTGCTTATCAAATCAAGTTTTCATCATGTTGTATTTATTATTTTTAAAAGATGCAGTCTAAATTTCAACAATGGAACAAAATCAATCCAAGATAGTGAAGGGATTCACCTGAAATGAGAGGCTGAGTAGCCTCTGAAGAACACGAGGGACTTTCTTGGATCGACATTGGCATCAATCCATCTACCCCACGTTGTTATAGCTCTGTGAAAGGCCTCAAGAACATTCAACTCACTATACACATGACTACCTTCTTGATAGTAGTCCTGCCTGAAAAAATGCAACACATATACTTGTTCAGCAACAAAATCAAACTCAACATCGATTTCTTTCTAAATTTTATACCCTTTGGAAGTCTTGTCATGAGTCCACCAGTGGCCAGTGTTGAACAAGAGTACATCTGCATCTTTGTATTTATCAGCAAAGCTGCTGACCAGATCAAGCCGAAGCGTTTCCTTCTTAGTCCCATTCTTTTCAACGAATTCCCATTCTTGAACCAAGAAAGGAGACACGAAGAACTCAACCGTGCAGTTGTAGTCCTAAACGGATTGAGAAACAAGTTACATAAAATCAAAACAAGGACCAAATCATCAAGATATTGTGGAAAAAGGGATTCACTTACTTCAAATAAAAACGAATAAGAAGCTTCGCTTCGAAAATATTGCCTCCCAGAAACTTCATACACTTTCTTTTGATCTTTCACAGAGCTCTTCAGAATGCAAATGAGAGATTCCCACATATTCCTATTTAGAGAATCACCAACAAAAACCAGCCGTTTCCCTCTCAACATTTCCAACATATGACTTCCATTCAACCTGAAACCATTTTCAAGATTCAATGCTATCAATTTGTGCAGAAAGCAATTTATCATCTGGCAATATTTCCACAGTCAACACAATGTAGATGAATCAATGCGAGAATCCGGATTAGATACAAACTTTACACACACAAAAATTGCAGTAATTATCAATCTGATAGATTAGTTAAGATGTCAGTCTCAGTAAATACCTACTGTAATAAATAGCGTATGAAATGACCTAGTTATAATACCTCGGCAAAGTGCAGGCTTTAGGCTTCCATTTATGCTTAAGGTACCCATGATCAGGCCTGCCATTGAGGAAACAGTTGAACTGTTCATCTATCAAAGAGCAAGAACCGGGTTCGTATAAAGGGTAAGACTCATCCCTCACCCAATTCCCATCAAACAGATCACAGACCGACAATTCATCCGACACCTTCGCGTAATCTACTTCTCCGTCCTTGGTCGGAAAAGAAATTGAATTCTTAACCAGAGAAGCCGAATTCGCAATCGTGCTCTGATTACTCTTCGGCAATTCAGTTTGTTTCGGATTCAATTGAGTCTGATTATTGATCGGCTCCAAGGCTTCAAGTTGATGAGAAACCTCTGCATTGTTAATCGAATCGGGGGTGTCGGCGGGCGGTGGAGAAGAAGAATTGGGGAAGAAATAGAAGACAATTGAGGAAAAATGGGAGCGGTAGGGGGCGTCGGAGAGGGTTGAAGATAGAGAGGGAGGAGTTGAGGAGTTGGTGAGAGTGTTAATGTCGGCGAACCATGGAGAGGAGGAGCTGGAGGAGGGGGTGAAGGCGAGGAAGATGGTGAAGGCGATGGAGATGAAGATGAGGGCGTATGCGAAGGAGATGGTTTTCCTAGTTCTGAATATTGATAGGTTGGTTTTCAAGTAGGAGACGAGAGTTCCGCCGTTGATGGGTGCGTACTTCGCTATATCCGCCATGTACGAAACGGTAACCGCTCGCACTGCACCAGATGTACTTGTAGAGAGAGAAGGAAAGAAGAGAGAGAGAGAGAGTACGTGTTGAAAGTTTGTTACTACTGAGGACTCTTTGAGTCTTCGTGTAGTCTTGAGAGAGAGAAAAAGAGAGGAAACTCGGGAAAAGTTGTTATTTGCGAAGATTCTAATTGCCTGTGTGTGTGTGTGTGTGTGTGTGAGAGAGAGAGAGAGAGAGAGAGAGAGAGAGAGAGAGCCAAGTGTTACAGCATGAAGATATGTTCAGTGGGAAACTATATAGTGGTTACTCTGCAATGTGTACTATGAAAATCACATGCACGATGCAGGCTTATACATAATTATAACATATAGTAATATAATTTAAACATTCATAATTTGATATACTGTATCAAATTTATGCCCCATTTTTAACTTTTTAATTATTTTTCATTCTTTTTCCTTCGATTTAAATTTTATACTTTAGGTATTATAATTATTAACAATAGTTTATTTTATTTAATTATGGTATAACTAGTTTTTTGTTATTTAATTCTAAATTTATTTATTTTATTAAAATTTATTATTAGGATTGATAAATATAAAATTAGGGTATATAGTTTATTTAATTTTAATTTATAAAATAAAAGTTAAATATAATTTATTCCCCTGCAAGGAAATTATAATATTATTACTACTTTCATTTGTCCACAAAAATTATAATATTTCCTTTTTGAAAAGTATCCACTAAGATAAAAAAAATTAAATTAACAAATTTTTATATAAGAAGACAATTTTGCCCCTATCATTAAATTTTTAATACACTATTCTATTCTCTCTTTCCTCTCTCTACAGATGATGGCAACAATGCCACAATTTTTCACTATCGTGTACGAGTCGCCAACGATGATCTCAAATTTCAAATAAAAAAGATTGTTGGGGAAACCGAAGGCGAAAGAACGATGCTATCTCGGAGCCGTGTCTATTCTTCTCAAGAGTTCTCCTAAAGATGATTGTGTAGCTTCAAGCAATAGTGATTCATAATTGAGGCAAAGAAAGTGGCATTGGCGGTGGAGGTAGTGACGACAGTTTTCTCGTCTCATGGTCGTCCAACGGAGAAGGAGAGAAAGAGCCAGAGGGAGAGATGACAATTTAGTAATTGTACCGATTGATCGGGACGACGATGATCGCCCCGAATTTTACGGAAGAATTGCCGGAGAAAAACTTGTGCAGTTCGATTCGTCGTGAAGACAGGGTCGACGGTCGGATTTTTGTGGTGATTTGACTGAAAATTGATCGAGGATTTTTGTTAATGTTCTTGCATTCACAACTAGTTCGATGAATTCAATACTGTATCGCTAATGTTGGTTGTGAATTCGAGTTTTAAAGCTCGAATTCACAACTAGTTGTCTTGGTTGTAAATTTCAGTTTTAAAAACTAGAATCACAACTCTAATACAGATTAGTTGTGAATTAAAGTCTTAAAGCTATAATCCACAACTAGGAATAATATTGATTTTGAATTCAAGTTTTAAAACTAGAATAGACAACTCGAAAATTGATTGGTTGTGAATTTGAGTTTTAAAGCTACAATTCACAACTACAATTAATAGTCTTTTGTTGTGAATTCGAGTTTTAAATTAGAATTCACAACTCAAAAAATAAATTGGTCGTGAATTCGAGTTTTAAATGTATAATTCATGATTAGGAATAGTCTTGGTTGTGAATTTGAGTTTTAAAGCTAGAACTCACAACTCGAAAATAGATTGATTGCGAATTCGAGTTTAAAAGCTATAATTTACAACTATGAATAGTCTTCGTTGTGAATTTGAATTTTAAAGGTAGAATTCTCAACTAAAAAATTAGTGGATAATTTTTAAATATTTTTATGTAAATGGTAAGTATGGAGTAAGTTTTTTCAATCTTAATGGATAATTTTTAATTTATCTTTTACTATTTCAATTTGAACATTTTTGAAGTCCACTCCTATTTTTTTAATCTTTATTTACACTTAATATTTACAAAAGATTCAATCATTTTTTTTAGAGGTAAAAAAAGATTCAATCATTCAATACATCGAATTGGTGTGTTCTGTTTTTTTTTCAACTCTAAGTGAGTCCATCTTTCCACTTAATACATATCACTAATCATTTATTAAAACCCATGCTTCTCAAACCAAACTACATTTTTATTTTGGGGTTTTGGTAAATAAAATCATGAATTATTTGAAATTTGCAATTTAACGTGATTTTTGAAATGTGACAAATTCAATCACCATATTTTCAATTTTTGCAATTTGCTACTCTTTAGTTGAAAATTTATCACAAAAAAATGGAATAAAGAAATCTAAGAAAATTTTATAACATCACAATTATTTTTATTTTTATTTTTATTTTTATTTTATATTTATCTCATATTTTTTAGGGTGGAGAACAGAAGAGAAATGTTATCACATCAATACTTTATGATGATATTATTATGAATTGAAGCAACAAGGAAAATAAATGGTCCTAATTGGTTTTCATGTTGTCCGGAAGAAAGTATCGTACATTACAAAATATATAAAATAACAAAAATGAAATATATATATATATATATATATATATATATATATATATATAGTAGGGGGCGGTTATTCAATAAACCACCCTTATTTTAAAAATTACGAACCAGCAAAAATGCATGAATTTTATGTATAACACGCATGAATAAACTGTATAAATGTATGAATATCGAAAAAATAATTTTTTGCTACCTTTGTGATTCGAACTCATGACCATGAATATATCCAACAAGGTGATGAATCAATCGTAGATCTTGATGATCTAAGGGCTGAAAATGGTTCTTAATTTATATTTTAATAAGTGTTCTTATTTTAGCCTTCCCCTATATATATATATATATATATATATATATATATTCCATTAAAAAGAATGCACCCTAAGTAAAAACTGGGCCACAGAATATTTCCTATTTCATGATGGAACTTATAGATTAATGAGGTACTTTTACTATTTAATAAGAGCTATATATCGGCCTCAAAGTAAAAAGCTATATATTTGGTTATATATACTCTCTAAGTCCTCTACAAGTGCTTCTCAAAAAAAAAAAAAAAAGTCCTCTACAAGTGGTATGATTTTAATGTTACACATTTTAATAAATAGTTGAGATTTATATAAAAAATAGAGAAATGGTTTATATATCAAATTTGACAATTAATAAATAGTTTGTGAGATATTTTTTTAATACATATTGAGTATGAATGAATTTGAAAATATAAGAATATATATATAGTGTTATTTTTTCAAAATTAGATTGACTTCAATTATTTGTCTTACAATCTAATAATTTTATTATTATTATTATTATTATTATTATTATTATTATTATTATTATTATTATTATTATTATTATATATATATATATATATATATATATTTAAATATTATTACACAATACTCATTAAGATGATAATATTGTTATTGTACACTATTTTAAATCAAATACTAATATTTAAAATAACATAAATTTTTACTAATTAATATAACTCATAAATAATGATATTTTGATACTTTTACATAATTTATATTTTTTAAAATATCGTGATTTCGTGAACTGTGCTACGCATGAGAGGGCGTACATGTGGGTAATGAATTTGCAAATTTTCAAATATAAGGCTTGTATTATGTTTAAACTCTAAACTAATGGGCAGAGACGGATCTAGAGGCCGGGCAGCCTCGGCGGTCGCCCAGTCAATTTTTTTTTTATTACCTATATATATATATATATATATATATATATATATATATATATTGATGAAATCTCGGCGGTCGCCCGATTTGTTTTCTTTACTAAAAATTCATTAAAATCATCCGATGAAATCTCGCCCAGTCCTAATTAAATTCCTAGATCCGTCCCTGCTAATGGGTGACGAATCTCTAATTATTTAAACTCAAAAGAGATTTTGAATTGTTAGGCGTCGAACTGATCGTATCATCATGAATGATAATATCGCAGTCTTCGATTTTAATAACAAAAGTAATCTTGTCTTAAAAAACAAAAAAAAAAACAACAAAAGTAGTTTCAATTATTATAATTATTAGTGTATAAAATACGCTGGATCTTAGTATATATGTATGTAAAGAAAGATAATTCATTTAGCAAAAAAGAAAAAAATTGCGTTGCCGACACAGCAAATGAGTTATAACGAAATGGGTCGGAAAATAATCAACTCTCTCATTTAATTGAGGGGTTTTAATCATAACAATAAATGATACAGGTTTTTGTTAATTTTGTAGGATGTGCCTTCCGTTGTTGATTTAATTATACAACGTCACATTTATTAAGAGGTCCCATTCAAAAAAAAAAAATTCGAAAAGAAATGTGAATGTTCGTGGAATTAAGAGATCTAATTTCCTAATTCAAGAGAGAGAGAGAGAGAGAGAGAGAGAGAGAGTGTTGGAAAAGTAAGAAAAAGCTAGAACCGAAAAGTGGAAAAGAAACTTTTCTCTCATTATCTTCTGATAAAAAAAAAAAGGAGTACAGCAAGAGGTATATAAACACTCACGCACTCATGCAATACAGCTGCAAATTCTAACTAACTAGCCAGCTAGGATAATGAAAGGAGCAATCGTGTGTGCATGCACCCATGCACAGTGAAGATACATTTCCAACACGCCCCCTCAAGATGGAGCGTAAATGCTGGAAAAGCCCATCTTGCTCATGATGTTATGCAAGACCGGAGCAGGTAATGCCTTAGTCAAAACATCTGCAAGCTGCAAGGTATTTTTCACATGTAGTGGCTGCACAACACCTTGCTGGAATCGTTCACGAACAGTGTGGCAGTCGATTTCGATGTGCTTGGTTCTTTCATGAAAAACCGGATTGTTGCAGATGTATACTGCAGCTTGATTGTCACAGTAAAGCGGCGTGGCTTTACTCTGCGGAATCCCAAAATCAAGTAAAAGATTACGTATCCAAGTGACTTCACAACATACTTGTGCCATAGCGCGATACTCTGCTTCAGCCGAAGAACGAGAGATCGTGCTTTGCTTCTTTGATCGCCAAGAAACAAGTGAAGAGCCAAGAAAAACGGCAAAACCAGTAACTGATTTTCTGGTGGTAGGGCATGAAGCCCAATCAGCATCACAGAAGGCAGATAAGCTAAGACTAGAATCTTTGGCAAAGAAAAGACCGTGCCCAATGCTACCCTTCAAGTATCGCAAGACACGTTCAGCTGCAGTAAGGTGACCTTCACACGGCTTAGAGACAAATTGGCTCAAATTATGAACCGCAAATGTGATATCAGGTCGAGTTAAGCTGAGATATAAGAGCCTTCCAATAAGTCTTCTGTAAGAAGAAGCATCTGACAGAGGAGCTCCTTCATTTAAAGTCAAATGTTTACCTGACTCCATAGGAGTAGAAGCAGGTCTGCAACTGACTAAACCAGTATCTTTGAGTAAGTCTAATACATACTTCCTTTGGCAAAGATAAATGCCTTGATTATTGCGAGCTATTTCCATACCAAGGAAATAGGAAGGTCTTCCCAAGTCTTTGTATTTAAAAGTGTGACCCAAAAACTGCTTGAAAGAAGAGACTAAGTCATCATCATTGCTGGTAATCAATATGTCATCTACATAAACCACAAGACCCAAAAATTTTGAGCCTTCCTTCTTGTAAAAGAATGAGTGATCACAAGCTGACTGAACTAATCCAAAATCACTGAGTGCCTCAGAAAATTTGATATACCATTGCCTCGAGGCCTGCTTGAGGCCATATAAAGACTTCTTGAGCTTACACACTGATCCTGGAGGATAAGGTTGCCCCTCTGAATCAAGGAGGCCTGGAGGAAGCTCCATGTAAATATCCTCAGACAAATCACCATAAAGAAATGCATTATTGATATCAAGATGTGTGAGGGACCAATCATGAATAGCAGCTAACGAAAGCATCATCTTGACAGTAACCAACTTTGCCACTGGGGAGAAGGTGTCAAGATAATCAATACCAGCCTGCTGTGTATACCCTTTGGCAACAATTCTTGCCTTATACCGATCTAGAGATCCATCTGCAAAGAATTTAGTGCGAAAAACCCATTTGCATCCAATGGCAATCTTATCGGGAGGTAATAAGGTGACATACCAAGTGTCAGATTTAATAAGAGCCTCTAACTCAGCCTGCATAGCTTTCCTCCATTCAGCATACAAGGAAGCTTGATGATAGGAGGAAGGTTCAGGAATGGCAGAGAGAGAGCAGATTAATCGATAGTAAGAGGAGGAAAGTCTAGAATAGGAGATGTATTTATGGAGAGGATAAGGAGAAGAAGTAATAGAGTTGCATACATAATCTGACAAATGAGCAGGAACCTTGCTAGTTCTGCCAGATTTTGTAGTAAGAGAAGGAGGAGGTGCTGCTGATGCAGGAACAGAAATAGGAATGGCCATGGAAGGACTAGATGAAGTAGGAGCAGAATTAGCAGTAGTTGTGGCAGTTGGAAGAGCAGATTCTATAGGAAAAGTGAATTGTGGCTCAGGAAAAGATGAAGAGGGAAGATGAGAGTAAGGAAAAGTATTTTCATGAAAAATCACATCCCTACTAATGCTCACTTGCTGAGTATCTAAATTCAGCACCTTATAACCCTTGTAACCAGGTGGATAGCCCAGAAACAGACACTTGGAAGCTCTAGGTGAAAACTTTGACCTATGTCTGTCTAAAGTGGAGACAAAACACAAACACCCAAAAACCCTTAAATGTGAATAAGATGGTTGTTTCCCAAACAACATTTCAAAAGGAGTGGTGTTATGTGGAAGAACTGAAGATGGTGTTCTATTAATGAGATAAGAAGCAGTGTGTACACAATCTCCCCAATAGGTGACAGGTAAATGGGATTGGAAAAGCAGACTCCTAGCTACATTAAGGAGATGTTGATGCTTTCTTTCCACTCTAGCATTTTGCTGAGGAGTGGAGACACAGGAATGATGAATGAGAGTGCCAAATTTAGAATATAGTTCTCCTAAATTGAACTCTGGACCATTATCACATCTAAGAATTTTGATACTCTTCCCAAACTGAGTTTGTATGGTATTGAAAAATTGGGTGAGAATTTCTTTAACATCAGATTTATGCTTCATTAAGAAGGTCCAAACAAATCTTGAATGATCATCAACAATTGTGAGAAAATAAACATATCCTTGTACAGTGGGTGTTGGATATGGTCCCCATATATCACAGTGGATCAAATCAAAAATATTCTGAGCTACAGTTTGAGATTCAGAGAATGACAAACGCTTTTGTTTAGCCAATGGACAAATCTCACAAAGAGTATTTTTACAATTGGAAAGAGATAAAGTTTTAGACAACAACTGGAGTTTACTAAAAGATAAATGCCCTAATCTATGATGCCATGTATCAGTTGACACCATATTGGACACTGGAGGAGAAGGAGTATGGACTGGTGGATTTGCAGAAACTGAAGAAGCATCTAACACATAGAGATTGCCCACTCTGCTACCCTTCCCAATCACAATCCCCTGAGAAGCTCCCTGAATCACAAAAGTATCAGGTGTGAAAGTTACTGAACATTGCGTAGAAGATGTGAGTGAGCTTACTGAGATCAGATTATAGGAAAAAGAAGGTACACAAAGTACAGAAGTAAGCTCAAGCGTAGAGGAAAGAACAATGGTGCCAATGCAAGTGACAGGAGCATTACTACCATTGGGAAGATTCACATGAGTATTTGTGGATATGGATGTTTTAGTGAAGAGAGCAGGGTCATTACACACATGATGTGTTGCTCCTGTATCAAGCAACCATACAGAAGGCTGAAAAATAGAGCAAATGAAAGGATGGTTGGAAATCGTACCACTGAATGGAGGACTTGCACCAGCAGAGGTGGAGTTATGACCATGAGTCTTCACATCATTCATAGTAGGAGCGGAAGTAGTCATAGATCCAGCTACTTGCATCTGACTTTGCAAATAGGATATCATCTGAGCCATATCTGCAGTAGATAAAGTAGTGCTCTGATGTGAAGGTGTATTATCAGCAGCACTCAGCTGATTCACAGATCGAGCACCATTAGAAGAAAAACCAGTAGATTTCCCTTTGCCTTTGCCATATCCTGGTGGATAGCCTATGATCTCAAAGCACTTATCCACTGTATGGTTAGTTTTTCCACAGTTAGTACAAAGAAACTTGCCCTTACCTCCTTTGCCACGACCAATACCTGCTGCATTAATTATAGATCCAGGCATTTCACTGATAATAGGAGGTGCTGAAGTTGATACAGAATCAATAGACCTCTGCCTCTCTTCCTGAAGAACCAATGCAAAAATCTTTGACAAGGAAGGAAAAGGAAGAGAAGAGATAATCTGAGATCGAATCTGCGAATAAACAGAACTTAATCCAATGAGAAATTGCATTGAGCACTCTTGCATCTGGAATTCACACCATTTGCGCGAGCTATGGCATCGACAAGTATCGCAAGTGCACCAACGTGAGGGCTGAAAATCCTTGTATTCATCCCAGAGAATGCGGAGCTTGGTATAGTAAGCTCCTACATCATCAGACCCCTGCTTTAGGGTGAGAAGTTGTTGTTTGAGTTGATAAACTCGAGCAACATTCCCTTGAGCAAAACGATCTTTCAAATCGTTCCAAATTAGAGAAGCATCATCGAGATACATAAGACTTGAGCTAATATCAGGCACGACAGAGTTGCGCAACCATGAAACAACCATGCTATTGCATCGGAGCCACTGAGAATAGATCGCTTCAGTCGGTTGCGGTCGATCGATGGTACCATCAACAAACGCAAGTTTGTTCTTCGCCATTAGTGCCGTCATCATGGAGCGATTCCAATTCACATAATTGGATCCGTTGAGTTGTTGTGTGACCAGCTGCACACCAGGATTGTCACTGCTGGACAAATAATAGGGGCTGGACTGATCTTCATGTGGTGGAACAGGAGGAAATTGCGGCTTAGGGGCCATCGGAAAACAGATCGGAAAACAGCGGAAGGTTTATGCTCTGGATACCATGTTGGAAAAGTAAGAAAAAGCTAGAACCGAAAAGTGGAAAAGAAACTTTTCTCTCATTATCTTCTGATAAAAAAAAAAAAGGAGTACAGCAAGAGGTATATAAACACTCACGCACTCATGCAATACAGCTGCAAATTCTAACTAACTAGCCAGCTAGGATAATGAAAGGAGCAATCGTGTGTGCATGCACCCATGCACAGTGAAGATACATTTCCAACAGAGAGAGAGAGAGATTTAATTTCCTTCGCCTAAAACGAAAGACAGGTCTTGTTAATTTTGTAGGATGTGCCTTTGTTGATTTAATTATACAACGCCACATTTATTAAGAGGTCCCATTCAAAAAAAAAAAATTCGAAAAGAAATGTGAATGTTTGTGGAATTAAGAGATCTAATTTCCTAATTCAAAAACAGAAAAGAAAAAGAGAGAGATCTGAAATCCTTCGCCTAAAACAAAAGAGATTTTTTTTTTCCGAAGCCAACACATGCAATTTGTAATATGAAAAGTAGAGGAGATTTCAAAGTGACGGAAATTGGTAAGTTGTCTTATAAGCTGTTTCTTCGGCAAAAGACGAAAAACAAATCTAGCAAAGATAAAAATTTCGATAGGTAGAAACAAAAGCCAAATTTATTATTCATTCGTCTTCTCTCTTAATAATAACGCCATTGTTTGTTAAAGAAAATAAGAACAAGTGATGTGAGCTAGTACGCCTTAATTTGGTGTTGATCCATTAATTATTAATCCTTCACGAGATCGAATCAATATTTATCAAATTTTGATATCATATTTAGTCACACCTCAATTCTTAAATTAATAACTATAACCAAAATACGACAAATTCATAGAAATAAATAATGGAAAAATCTTGTTGGAATCCGAATGTAATACCCCGTTTCCTCGAGCTAAGTTTAGAATAATTTTGAACTTAGATTTAAGATGATTCACGCCGAAATGAGAAAAAGAATTTATTTTTAATTCCAACAAAAATGATTTACAAAAACATTTGTAAATTTAGTTATTGAATTTATATGCATTGCGTATTTATTTAATTTAGCATTCAAGCATTTTCACGAGCTTTTAATTAGCAAATTCTGAAGAATTATTACAGTTTCGACAATTTTATCCTGAAAGATTTTTACAGATACAATTCTTTTATGAGATAGTTTTAATTGTCAAATCATCACTCACCTCACTTAGACTCCCATCAAGAGCCATGCTCCTACATTTAGCTTTTTCAACTTTTAGCCACACTTGGCAGTTGGCAGCCACCAACTCCCCTCCAAACTGAACTACACGACAGCAAATCTATTCTTGCTGTTGGTCAAATGGGTTATCATATAGGCAGCTCTTGCCAATTTCCATTGTCAAAAGTTACTGCCATTGCCATTGTTTTCAACTAATACTGCCATTGTTTTCAACTATTACGGCTAAGTTTGCCTGTAAATTGAGCCTTGCAGCAACATTTCATTAATCACCACCTCTTCCACAATTTCACTCACCCCATTCTCGCAAGAAGTAGAAGGTTCACTCTTTATCTCATCAGCCAAAAGTCCTCCTTCCATCACACACTAATAACTATAGCTAGCAAGCAACTCAAAATGCAAGAGCTCTTAATCCACTGATATTCAGCAACACAGCTGAATCCTTATAAAGGTTTCACTTCCTAATTCTACTCTATAAATTGTAATGTTTCCTTTCGTTCATTCACAGAGAAACACATATGCATACATTCATTTATATATATATATACATACTCATATATGTGTTTAAGCAAACATATCAAATGTTTTACAATGATGAAAATCGAAAATGAATAAAAAGAAGAAGAAAAATAGAGTCTTGAAGCTTTGTCTTGCTTTGATTTCGAACCTTGATGTGGTTGTTGGCTGTATGAGTCGAGAGGAGGGATGTGATCGGCGGCGGTGGTTCTCCTACTGCTGTCGGCCGGAAGTTTCAGAGAGGGAGAGATGGGCTGGGTACAGCTGAGGGTGTCGGCGATGGTGGCTTGGCTGCTATCGCCGGACTGATTTGAGAGAGAGCTGAGGGAGGTCGGCGGCTGCTCTTTCCTGTGGAGGGAGCGGCGCTGCCACTGTGTGCAGGTGGTTGAACTGAAAGAGAGGAAGTCGAGGGGATCCGAGGCGGCGGCTTTGCTGCCGTTGCTCTGGATCTGAGAACGGCGGCGGCCATGGCTGTCCTGTGGTCGCCGGACTGATTCAGAGAGAGAGGGGTGGCCGACGGCGTTCGTCGCCGGAGGAGGAGCCGTGCAGTCACTGGAGGAGGCTGAGGGCGACCGGATTGAGGTCACTATGGTTCAGGCGCTGCAGCAGCTCATCGCTGTTTTCGTCGCCGGAGATCTGAGAGAGGGAGTCCGAGTCACGTCGGCGGTAGCTTTTGTTGTTGCAGTCGCCGAGAAGGGAGAAGAGAGAAGGGAGCTGGAGCCTGTCGCCGCTTGCTCCGGCGAGCTCCAGCGGCCGTGAAGTCCGAGCAATTTCGAGGAGAGAGGCGAGCAGTCGTGAGCTTTGAGGGAGAGGGAGAGTTCTGCGGGGGTGTCAGGCGGCAGCGGCGGCGCGGTATCGCCGGCGGTCGCTGCTGCAGCGTGTGTGTGTGTGCGTGGGGAGTGACTGTGAGTGTGAGAGAGACGAAATGGGGGGGATGATGGCGCAGCTATGTGGTGCGTGTGTTTGAGTGTGTGTGTGTGTTTAAAGAGATGAAGAATTGGGCTTTAGGTTTAGAGGAGTTGGGCTGAGTCAAATTTTATTTTGCTTGGGCTCTTTTAATAATGAGATGGGCCACTGAATTATTTTTGGAAGCATGAATTGCCCTATTTTATATGGGCTGCGATTTTTTTTTATATAAAAAAGAAAGGCCTCTTATTATTTTTAAATTGGGTTGCCTTAATTATTAATTAGACTTAAAATTAGTTTGATTAATTAATTTAAAGAATGATTTACATATTAATATTAAATTATTATTATGTGCATATTTTAAGTAAATTAGTTATTATATGCTAAGCATGACATGAAATTGCATTATATTTTGCAATAAAAGTATTTATGATTTAATTGGTTTTAATTATAATTCCAATTATTAAAGAAAATTGAGTAAGGATATTGTTGGTGTCCTTAACTCAAGAAGTTTAGTTTTCAATTATTTATTCATTAAATTTTTGAAAACCCGGCGTGATGAATCATAGTAGTTAAGTGCACCCACTAAGACTTTAAGTTAGCTTCACGAGACCTATTAAGAATAAAATTTTTGTAGGCTTTGTGGACCAAGGGGATTAGCGCTGCTTTCCCAAGACAGGTTATGTGATTATGATCTTCAGGCTTTGCCTAATCAGGTGGGCATTACTTTTACTATACGTATATAGAGATCCCCTGCGTGTCGTAGGCCTCTTATACGAATGAATGCATGAGATGATTTAACTGTTAATTTCCGTTTTATATATTTATCAAACGAGTTTAATGCTACCTTTGAACAAGTTATTTCGTTACAAATCTTTGAACTGGAAAATATTACAACTGTTGTCTTGCCATAAATGTTTCAATTTTAGTATGATATCTATCTGATGTGGCTTTGCCAGTTATGTAATCGAATTCGGGTCTTGAGCAGTTGATAGCTATCCTGCCAGGACTAGTGTACACCAGTGACCGTGAGTCATCTAGCGGGTTGGCCGGTCAAGTGACTGTGAGAGGTGGCCACCTCTCCGGCACACAGTTCCAGATATGATAGATTACAAGAGAACTTAGTCTGCAGACAAACTTTAAGAATGACAAAAGAATTTAGTAAGCTTGGGCCTTTTTAGCGAAAAACCCCTTGCTGTACTGTTTATGATGGCATGACAATTTAAATCTTTACGAAGCATGTTATATTTCATAGTAGGCATATGTGCCCACTGAGTATTTTTATACTCAGTCCTGCATGTATTTCTAAATGTGCAGGTTGAGCAGCTGATGGAATGGAATGATGTTGAGCGGGTGTTCCTTTGACATTTTAAGAAATGTAACCTTGAGTATACATCTTCATATGTATATCTCACACGTTTTCCGCTGCAAAACACTTTGATTAGAATTACTCTATGTTATGAAGTTGTGACACGTGTTATTGGGTAACCCACCTTAATCAGTTCTCCTTTATGTGTATGTTTTATAAGTATCCAAATGATCATATATGATCCTAGCATTTTATCTATGAGTGACATTTCCATATACTCTAATGTTAAGTAATTGTCCATATCCGTTCCCACTCATTAATTCTCATTCCAAGTCATAATCCCGGCTAAATCGTCATTAAGGGTTGCGGGCTGTGACAGAGTGGTATCAGAGCGGTTCGTTCGCTCTGGCCCTAGAAACCTTATTCTAAAGAGTCGAGTCTAGTTTGATTCTTTAGACTTACATGGGTTCATATGGCACCGCTCAACACTCCATTGCATCATGCTCAATCAAGGAAAGGAGGTAACTGCAGTTTCAACGTTTTAAAGATGTTAATGTTCTAAAATGCTTCATGAATATGTTTATGTGAAGAGCAGGTTCTGATGAAATGTTGAATGTTTTGCCTTTCATGGTATATTTTCGCAATCTATGATGTTATGATCAAACGAATGATAGAAAAATTGACATAGGTTTTCCCGGAGAACATAGATTGCTATAAGTTGCATGATCACAATTTTAAAAGAACATAGACTACTAGATTAGTAGGATATCTCTACAATCTAGATTTTTAAGGTGATGATGTAGAAGAATGAAAGAGAACTTAGAGCATTTCAGCTCCCTCAAGAAAACAATGATTCTTTTGAACTACAAAGAGGAATGGAAAGATATGTACGAGGTAAAGGAAAAACACAGAATGACGATACGCGACGAATTCAAGGTAAACGTTGCATCAAAGGTTGAACCATAGTCTCTACGTTCAAATGTTCAAATGCGACGGAATATCAAATCGACTTTTGCTACAGGATAGATTTTAAGAATAGTGTGTTTTGCCTGTGTACGTGTGTCTGTGTGTATATGTCTTAAGAGAGGTTTGGGGTTTGAGATCAATAGGATAGGGAACCTTAAGATAAGTTTAGTTGTCATAATGAACTTATGTTTTGTTATGTATAGTATGTTCATGGCTCTCCAAGTTCGGGACGATGTTTTCTGTGTGACTGGGAGGTGATGATGTTGGACCTGGCCAGTCCACATGATCCAAATCTCAGTAGACGTCTTTTGGGTTGAAAACCCATGTGTTTCAACTTTCGGTTGAAAAGCCAGATGGGCTCTTACTCGAGGTCATTTCGTTCGACCTAGTAGTTAATCATTTCATACCCTATGGTCATTCTTTTGATTCTATTGAACAATTTCTACAACACCTTGCTTTGATGTTATGTTGAGTTAGAGTCTTGCAACTCGTGAGTTGTCATAATAGATTCCCTTGATTGATAAGACTAAGAAGTGTTAGTCTACTGACGTAGTATACTACCCAAATTATGGCTTCGTATAATTGTGTCTCATTGTAATTAGTTGAGATTAGTCTTTGTCCTATAAATGATATCGACCACTCATTATGATAGAAATTCAGAGTTCAAGCTAAGATCGTAATATAGTGTTCGAGTACGAGGACTTAAGTTAATTGGTCTATGATAGTTTTAAGATAGATTCATAGGAAAGTGTTATGCATGTGATAGGTAACAAGAAATGGGTTGATGACCATTTTGGTCTTTGGAAAATAGGATACCCTGTAGATGAGGCCTAGAAATGAGGTAGGAGTAATGAACCGCCGCAAAAGAACGAGGGAACTTATTCTCAAGTAAATTTCGTGTATATAAATTGGAATTGGAAATCCAATTGATATGAAGAGAGACCCGAATCTATTCTAGATCGAAAAGTTAAAGTACTAAGAAATAAGTCGATACCCTTAATAAAGGTACTTTGGAAGCATCATGATCAAGAGGAGGCGACATGGGAACTCGAGTCTAGCATGAAGGAAAAGTACCCAGAATTATTTCCTGTTGTACAAATTTCGGGATGAAATTTCTTTTAAGGGGGATAGTATGTCATACCCCGACTTGTAATCCCCGATTAAGGGCTTAATTATTAATAATTAGGGTTCGGCATCCATTAATAATAAAAACTGGTTTGATTTATCTGATGTGATTTAATCGTTATATATGGATTTTCGTTACGTGTGTCATTATGACCAAGTTATTATGATTTATATTTGAGACCTTAGCACTTGGAATTTTGTTTAAGTTTTCAAAGCAAGTGCGGTTTATTTTTGCTGAGAAATCGAAGAATGCCGGTTTATGAAAATATTTCCAAGCATATATTTTGTTTTAAAATTATTTTTCCTATGAGAGGAATATTATAATTGAGTGAGTGCACTAATATTAGTGCTATAATTATTTTATGTGGTCACATGAATAATTATGTTATGGCATTTTATTAATGAGTAACATTTCCATAATTATTGTGATTTATTTTTAATCACCCTTCTCACACTATTACTTTAATTTCCCTACCATGTGACTAAATACCACAATTTGCCAAGTGTAGAGATTAGAGAGAGAGAGATCAAGGCATTAATTACCAATATTTCCTCAAGATTACAAAATCCTCTTTAAAGATCACAAGATCATTTACAATCTTGCAAAATCCTCTCTCACTCCTCACTCATCATTTTCGACCAACACCTCTCTCCCTCTTTCTCTCACTTTCCTCCATTTTCCTCCATTGAAGAGACCTTCGGAGCTTCCAAAATTTTTTTTTTACAAAACACCTCAATCCACTCTAAATCTTCCATAAACACATCCTAGCTACTTATATTCAAGGGAATCATTGAAGAAAGGCTTCCAAGCTAGAGTGAGAAAGTGTGACTTTTGGTGAGAAATTTGGGTAAGTGATCATGTATTCCATAAATCTTGCTTGAATGATGTTGTATGTGAGTATTCTCGAAAGATTGAAGAAAGAAAATCACCCCTCCCTTGTTCTTAAAATTTTCAAAAAAAAAAATGGGTCTTTACCCTTCAAAAAATTTTCTTTTTCTTTCCTTGATTTGGGGTGAAAAATGAGGTCTATGAGGTGTTTGTTGATGATTGATGTGTGTTGTGAAAGTATATGCTTTGAAATGTGAAAGTCGATTGAGTTTAGTTTACCCAAAAATTTGGAATTTGTGAGTTGATGTGCTAAATGATGAATTGATGATGAGAATGAGTCTATGTGATGTCTATGATGATGATTGATGGAGTAAATTGATTATTTGATGTCAATTGATGAATTTGGGGAGAGTTAGTTTAATAAAATTTGGGATATGTGTATCTATGCCCTAAATTGTAATTGATGGATTATATGTGAGTTTAAATAGTTAAAATTGATGGATCTATGATTAGATTAAAGATTCATGTGTGTTATAAAATTTCAAAGAGTTTAGTTTAATAAAAATTAGGACTTTTTGCCTATGTGTTATTTAAGTGATTTTGGTTTAGGATATATGTAATTGAGCATAATATTAGTGTCTAATTATGTTTGACTAGGTCTTTTGTTGGCTAAATAAAATTTTGACTTAGTTTAGTTTATATGAGTTTTTGAGTTTTCATATTGAGAGGTTGATGATTGGTAAAATGAGGTCTAATTGCTTTATGATCATTATGTGAATGCTTGTCATGCTTTTATTAAGAGTTTACGTTGATACGTGAGTTTTCATTAGAGTTTAGTTTGCTAAAATTTGGGAAGTTTTTATTGATGATGAGATTTGATGAATTGATGTCTTATATGTGCTATTAAATGACTCAATTTGATTAATCTAAGGTTGGATTAATGATTTATGCATGTTTGTAAATTTTCAAAAAGTTTAGTTAGATATAAAATAGGGCTTTTTGATTTATGTGCTAATTATTTGAATTGGCTAAGGATAATTGATAATAAGCATGATAGTAATGATAGTTAAAGGTTAATTTCGCTAATTGTTGATTATATGTGAAATTGCTTGAGTTTAGATTACTAGGATTTGGGTATTTTTGAATTATGAGATCAATGTTTGGCATTAATGATGTCTATATGCTAATTGGACTTTATAGAGGACTATGGCATGATTAAATTGAGAATTTTGAATGAAATGAAAAGTGTTAGTTTGAGGAAGAAGATGACATACATGTGTATCTATATGTGTATAATGAGTTATATGATGAATGAGCTCATGTTTGAATAATTGAGTAATTTTGTGCATGAAAATGAAAAGAGAATTTTAATGATGCGTTCATTGAAACGTTTTACTAGAGATTTGAGGTTATGATGTAAGAAGAGAGTCAAGATTTGAGTATGATGAGCATTATAATGTGCTTGAATGTTTGTGAGTGTTATATGTGTTTAAAATGAGCTTTGATGAGTTTCCTTGAAGTAATGTTGAGTTGAGTATTTTAAGAGTTTGAGATGAGATTTTGGTGAATTTCGTAGGCCTACTGACCTACTGTGATCGACGGTTTTTCAATGTCAAAAAGCTTTGAAAATTTTATACCAAGTCTCTACATGAGTGTTGAGAACATCGGAAAAATTTCAAGTCATTTGGACTTCGTTTACTATTTTTATAAAATACAAAACCGAAACTGCACATTACTACCGAGAGTTTCAGAGAGCAGGGGAAAGAGTCATTCATTTCAGTAGCTTCCTGTGTGATCTAGATTTCCAATATTTTATGGTATTAACCTTATTGTGTTAGCTAGATATCCACAAAATTTGAGCCCAGTTTGACAACATTTACTATTTTTCAAAAATCCAAGTTTTCGATTGCTCAAAACTGCCGAATATGGTAAACTGTAGTAAAACAGTCATGTCTCCTACAATACTTGGAGTTTTTGACTCTACTTTTTTTATATGAAAATAGACTCGAAGACCTTTCTTTTGGTATGAGTCTCGAGTCCAGGAGGTGTCGGAGTAAGAGCAGGTTAGATTTTGAAGTTGAGTCAGTGTAAAAACAGAGCATGTTTTGATAATGTTTGATTGTGTTTTCTTATGTGCCTTATGTGATTGTGTTGTCTATGTGTTGAATGAGATTAGACGAGCCTTATATGAGAGATAAATCGAGACTTAGTACCATGATTTTGTTGAAACCTATCCTTGAACTTAAGGATTTGAGATGAGTGGAGAGTTTATATAGAGTTGAGTAAAGAGATAAAATATGAGATAGAGCATGAGTTAAGGCTTTATGAGTATGGATTTTAAAAGGATTAAAATGTTTTAAATCAATTCCTTTTTAATGGAGTTTAAAATGCTTATTTAAGTCATTTATAAATGAATAATGAGAAATGCGTAAAGGAGTTCGTAAATGAATCGCGGCATGAGATTTTCAATTCCCCTAGTAAACTAGGGAGATATTATGAAGGAACAAGCAATGAACGAGACTCTCACCACCGAGTCACTACAACAATTGGAGAAGGAAAAAGTTCACGCACAAACAAGATATGTACACCACCTCAAGATGGAGGTAAAGAAAAAGAAAATGGAAGGAAAGCACTAGAACTAAACTTAAGGTATAACCCAACCCCAAGGCTAGTAGGCTCAAGCTAAGAGAGTGAATGCTTTGGCTAAAGTGCCAGAAGCTACAACAAGAATAAAGTTGGAACGCCACCACAATGGAAACTTAGAAACCCTCATTAAATAATCATTTGGAAATGAGAAAATGAGTTTACATGGCAGAAGGAGTGCCATTAATCTTTAAGTGAAAGTTACCAAGATGATGAGAAAAGTTTGATGTTAGAATTCCCTAGTCAAATCTGAGAAGGTGACTTAGGACGAAGGAAACAATTAAGGTAGTTCACCACTTTACTAAGATGAAGTGGGTGAAAGAATGTTGTTAGGTCCTGAACTGGTCCAACAGATGATTGAGAAAGTCAACCACATCAAGCAAAGAATCAAAGAAACTCAAGATAGACAAAAGTCTTACGCCGATAAACGCCGATCGGAATTAGAATTTAATGTTGGGAATCGAGTTTTCCTCAAAGTCTTTCCCTCAAAGGGAGTTATACGTTTCGGAAAGAGGGGCAAGTTACGACCCCGTTATATAGGACCTTTTGAGATCCTAGATAAGTTAGGTCTTTGTAGCCTATAAGTTGGCTCTGCCACCAAGCATTGTGGATGTATACAATACGTATAGCATCTCGCAATTAAGAAAGCATGTGATTAAGCAAAATAAAGTAGTCCTAGCCAGGACCTAAGTTGTGAAGAGAAATCAGTCCAGAGACTTGATCGCAAGATTCAAGTTTTACGAGGCAATAATATTGTTCTCGTCATGTAGTGGAACCATCACAGGATGGAAAAGGCCACAAAAGAGAAGGATGAAATGAAAGACTAGTATCCTCAGCTAGATTATCAAGGTATGTAATTTCGAGGACGAAATTTTTTTTAAGGAGGGAGGGATGTAATACCCCGTTTCCTCGAGCTAAGTTTAGAATAATTTTGAACTTAGATTTAAGATGATTCACGCCGAAATGAGAAAAAGAATTTATTTTTAATTCCAACAAAAATGATTTACAAAAACATTTGAAAATTTAGTTATTGAATTTATATGCATTGCGTATTTATTTAATTTAGCATTCAAGCATTTTCACGAGCTTTTAATTAGCAAATTCTGAAGAATTATTACAGTTTCGACAATTTTATCCTGAAAGATTTTTACAGATACAATTCTTTTATGAGATAGTTTTAATTGTCAAATCATCACTCACCTCACTTAGACTCCCATCAAGAGCCATGCTCCTACATTTAGCTTTTTCAACTTTTAGCCACACTTGGCAGTTGGCAGCCACCAACTCCCCTCCAAACTGAACTACACGACAGCAAATCTATTCTTTTTGTTGGTCAAATGGGTTATCATATAGGCAGCTCTTGCCAATTTCCATGCATTTATGGCAAATAATATGATTGTCAAAAGTTACTGCCATTGCCATTGTTTTCAACTATTACGGCTAAGTTTGCCTGTAAATTGAGCCTTGCAGCATGTAGTGACCCGCTCTTTTATATATTTTAAATCTAGTAATGAGTGTTTATTTTTGTTCATCAGTGAATGAAAACGGTTTTTATCCTAATATGAATTCAGCTTATGATCCTGAATTTATATTGTTAAAGCAGTTAATGATATTATTTCAGAGTTATAACTGACTTAGCAAAGTCACGTTATTTATTTAAGCAAGATGAAATTAGATTTTATCTTTATTCAAGTCGTGATTTATTTCTG
Organism: Salvia miltiorrhiza; assembly: GCF_028751815.1. Lineage (NCBI taxonomy): Eukaryota > Viridiplantae > Streptophyta > Magnoliopsida > Lamiales > Lamiaceae > Salvia > Salvia miltiorrhiza. The sequence continues at coordinate 13,854,026 of NC_080392.1, read as the reverse complement.
ACTCGTGAGTTAATTAAATCTGCGGATTTAATTTAAATATTAGAACAACAAACGAATTAAATCTACGGATTTAATTTAGATTCATTTTATAATTTATCGATTTAAGCGAGAAATCACATGTCGAAATACGAGATTTATTTAAATAAACAGTATCAAGCATATACGAGCACACGATCCATCTTACAGTTACAGAATCACCGAGACAGAGAAAATACATCAATAATTCTCCTCTACATTTTTTTTTCCTTTCTTTTTCTTCTCTTTTTCTTTCCATTAATTTTGTTCCCCACTCCATTTTACCACTAAATCTACTTTTTGACTTTCACCACCATTTTCCCCACCACTTTCACCACCAACTCAATTATGCAACAACACATATTGTTCCAGCCATCAAGTCTTTTCTTCCCTCACCAAAACGTGTAGAAGAAGTTGAGAAAGGGAGAGAGAGTTTCCTCCAACTCCAAATTGTAACTTGAAGAGGTATATACTAAGCTTCTTTATTTTGAATTCAGTTGCATATCATCCAAACGGTTCCCAAAAATTCTCAAATTAATTGTGTATCATCTTTCATACATTTTCTATATTTTGGTAAAATTTCAGAATATTTAGAGCTCGCATGATTTATTTATGAATTTGTAAACATCACTGCCCATCTGGAATACATTTTTGGTAAACAATCTTTGGGAGATCATAAGTAAAGTTTCAATCGGTGAAAACCTTTGAAACTTGAATATGTCACTCTAGACTCCCGTATCTTTCTTTTGACATCGGCCTCACCATTTTTGAGTAAGGGAAACAACCGGTATAAATTCTTGAAATCTAGTTCTTATTCCATGTACCATCCAGTAGATTTTACAAACCTACGACTTTGAGGTGGAAAAGGCCGACTTAAATATTTTATTCTCAAGCCTATCTTTCTACTGAATATTCACTGACATGTTGGGAACTTACTTGTTCAGTTTTAGAATTTTTGGTGAAGCTTAAAGTGGTTTTTCCGATTTATGTTCTGAATCTGCCAAACTTGAACTCTTTTTGTGCACTGAACTTTAGATAGTCATATCTTCTAAACCATGAAGGTTCTTAGAGTAAATCCAACTGGAGAGTGTTATGATCTCTCCCTAGTTTCCAGATTGACCTTTGGGGTTCCCAGTGGAGTTTTGTAAAGGGAGATATGAATTTTTAAAGAAAGCCCACTGACTTGGTTGTAATCTGGAAATATGAAATTTACAGATTTTTGCTTGTTAAATACCCATCTTTGAGAGGGCATATCTTGCTCGTTTGAATTGTTTTTCATTCGATTCAAATTGGAGAATGATCCTTGAAATGTCTAGTTTCCAGAATGTCTTTTGGAGCCTCATTTGGAGATCCGAGGTAGATTTGGTGTTTGTTGTAAAACAACCCCTTAAGAGCTCAAGTTGTTGAATTATTCTCTATGTATCAAAGTTTATTTTAAAGGATGTTTCGTGAAAGATTTAGTATATGTGCGTAACAAGTTTGGGACTATTTATTTTAAATGAGGTCCGTTCTTTATTTAAATTAGGATGGACTTTTAATGAATATTTTTGGGATTAAACTATTATTTCTTGATTTATATAAATTATTTTTAAGGACTTATAAATATGAATTTCGTAGGCCTACTGACCTACTGTGATCGACGGTTTGTCGATGTCTAACAGCTTTGAAAATTTTATAGCAAGTCCCTACATGAGTCTTGAGTACCCTGGTAAATTTCAAGCCATTCCAACTTCGTATGATACTTCTTTAAAATGCAAAACCTAAACTGCACATTACTACTGAGAATTTCAGAGAACAGAGAAAAGAGTCATTTATTTCAGTAGCTTCCTGGGTGATCTAGCTTTCCAAATTTTTATGGTATTAACCTTATTGTGTTATTTAGATATCCACCAAAGTTGAGCCCAGTTTGACAACGTTTACTATTTTTCAAAAATACAAGTTTTCTATTGTTCAAAACTGCCGAACATGGTAGATCGTGGTAAAAACGTCATATCTCTCAAACCACTTGGAGTTTTCGACTCTATTTTTTTTTATATGAAACTAGACTCGAAGATCTTTCTTTCGGTATGAGTCTCGAGTCCAGGAGATGTCGGAGTCAGAACAGATTAAATTTTGAAGTTGAGTCAGTGTAAAAGCAGAGCATGTTTTGATGATGTTTGATTGTGATTCTTATGTGCCTTATGTTGAGCCTTTTTATTTTATTTTATTTTTTTTTAATTTTATAACATTACTTGTTCTTATTTATTAAGCCCGATTAATTATGAGATTATAAAGCGAATAAGTTGAAGTATTTATTTTCTATTGACTACGAGGAACGGGGTTTATTTAATTGACGGATTAGAACACCCGATGAGAACGGATTGATTATGATAATCTATCCGACCTCATGTGACGAGCCTTATTTAAATTATTTTATTTCGACAATTAGGATTTATAATAGGAATTTCCCAGATTATTATCTCAGAATAATAATTATCGGAATATGAGTCATGCATAGTTAAATTACGCATTCTCATTAATTGAGGATTTTATTCGAGCAGTATCTTATTTATATTCTCGTAATAAAGGTCAAACACGAGATTAATAATCAGTCAAGGAGCTACTGTACCACAGAAAATTTCTATCAGGTGGGCATTACTTTCATATATATCAAATGAGTTTAAATGTTACGTTCAAGCAAGTTATTTCGTGACTAAATTAATTGAAGTTATTTCAAATATTGTCTTGCCATAAAATGTTTAAATTTCAGTATGATATCTATCTGATGTGACTTTAATCATGTAATCGAATTCGGGTCTTGAGCAGTTGATAGCTATCCTGCCAGGGCTAGTGTACACCAGTGACCGTGAGTCATCTAGCGGGTTGGCCGGTCAAGTGACCGTGAGAGGTGGCCACCTCTCCGGCACAAAGTTCCAGATATGATAGATTACAAGAGAACTTAGTCTGCAGACGAACTTTAAGAATCACAAATGAATTTAGTAAGCTTGGGCCTTTTAGCGAAAAACTCCCTTGCTGTACTGTTTATGATGGCATGACAATTTACAGTTTTGAAGCATGTATTTTTATAATTAGGCATACGTGTCCACTGAGTACTTTTGTACTCAAGCCCTGCATATATTTCTAAATGTGCAGGTTGAGCAGCTGCCGATGGTGATGAAGTGACGAGCGGGATTCTTTTGTCTTATTATGTATTAATGAACTCTAGGGTTACATGTCTTCATACATGTAATCAGAACCTTATTCCGCTGCGTACTCAGAAGTTTTATGTTATTTTGGATAAGTCGGAGTTATCCGAACTTGTTAGTTATTTGAGTCTATACGACAAAAACTCTGTTATATTATAGATATCCATGTTGTTAACAATGATGAAATACGATCCTTTCTTGTTTGATTATTTCCCTTTCTACCCCGCTTCTAATCTCCCTCCATTAGCCACGATTTCCCGGCTTAATTATCCTTAATTAGGATCGGTCGTGACAGAGTGGTATCAGAGCAGTTTATTTGCTCTGAACCCTAGAGTTAACCAATTTTTCTAGTATGATCACTAGTATGAAAGAGTCAGTCGACAAAAGCTCAGCACTTCATCACATCGTCATGCTCAGCAAGAAAGAATGTGGTAATGATTTTAAAACATTGAGAAGTTCACGTTTTATATGAATGTACTGATGCTTACATTCAAGTTTATGCATTATTGATTGATTAGATATCTCAATGAACTTAGATGCGTTAAGAATGCATGATCACTGTTACGAAAAGAACAATAGAAGCTAGGAACTCAGTCATATTTCACTATAGCCATGGTGAAGAGCTAAGAAAGAGGAAGAGAATCCAATGAAAGCAGTGCAAGCAGAGTGCCACGCACGAATCACTGAAGCAGGCATAGTTCTTCATTCAGGGTGTTCACGCAAGACGGAGCACCTAATCGACTATTGCCTTCGATGATAGTTTAAGTACAATATTGCTTATAAGTGATGAGTGCAACTGATGTAATCAGTTAGCTAATCCCTAATAAGCTGAGACTCGCTTCTAGCCTCGATTATCACTAGCTATGGCTTGAGGATAACCTTCATGATTCATGTATGAACTTCAGAGTTAGACTTACGAGGGGTCAAAATGCTTTGTATATGATGTTATAATATTACGATTAAAGCTATCAGCTTATAGTTTCAGATATTCGGAACCATTCTACTTACAGTACCTATCGCAATAGATAAGGACATGACTGAGAATCCCTATTGATTACGATCACCTACTACGAATTGGAAAGACGAGATGTGATATGGGTACTAGCAGTTATCAACCATTATGATTGATCATAAAAGTTTACGCAAGTGTATAAGACGAGAGAAGTTCTCGAAGATGGTTTAGAGTTTAATAATAGCTAGAAGCGCCGACAGTGGATCAATGCTGGAACAAATGAATTAAGATTCTAATTAGACCCTAAGGATATACTCCAGATAAGTATATATACCTTAACCTATCGAGGACATCGTCTCAGTTAGAACGTCATGGATTATGCATTTAGTCTGGTAGCCGTAATGAGAGCATTGACTAAGGTCATTCCATGACTTAGTATTACACATGGAGACACATACCCTATAAGGTGCTCAGATGAGCAAAAGCTATTTCCTTATTGAATGCTGTGATGATTCAGAAGGTCTTTTGCAATAACACGGAAGAGTGCTTCAAATTATATGGTTGCATTTCAAGCGCTATGTGAAGGAACACTAAGTACTAGAAGTACTACATTAAGATCATATAGAGGAACATTATTGAGTAAGGTCGAGCCTACCTTATTTCGCCTATAGAAAATGTTTAAGGATTGCATTAAACTAGGAGGCAGACTCCAAGTTTGAGAAGCTCTAGAATATTCTCAAGGACATGTTCAAGATATTAAGAAGAAAGTGGTGATTTTAGACCAAATATACCTTTTGCAGCCAAGGAACAAGAATTGCCAAGTTCGGAAAAGTATTTCCGAATGACTGAGAAGTAGTTGTGTCGGACCTGGCCAGTCCACATGGCCAAAATCTCAGTAGTCGTCATATATGGGTCTTTAAACCTATATATTTTAAACCTTCATCTGAAAAGCCAAACGGGTTCAGACTATTAGGTCATTTCGTTTCGACCTTTCAGTCAATTCATTTCTACCCTATAGGTTATTCATTTTCAATTGTTTGGCAAATTATTGAAACACTTTGCCTAATTGCCATTTGTTATTTGAATCATTGCGATCTACTAGTTGTTGGTAGATTTTCTGTGACCCAAGGACAAACAGATACTTATCTGATTAAATCAGTCAAACACATATGCTTCAACCCAAGGGTCAAGCACGTAATGCATACAGACAATCTCTTGTGCATTTAGTAGGACCTTATTTGTGTATTTCAAAAACGATGATCATTTCGATGCTTTTGTATGCCCCTATGTTGGCTTAGTTATTTTGACTAGTATTAGTACGGAAACGCTGGTTAATAGGGCATTTTGGAACTGAGATCTTTCATGATGAATTTGCAAGATAGCCAGTTCATCATGTATAATGCTTGAATAGATCACCATATTTAGATTCAAATGTTGATGAAATAGTCCTCATTGATACTAATTTCCCATGTCTATGTAGCGACCCTATCAGTCTTTCGCGGCAAGTCGAACCGCTATGTTTTATTTATATGTTCGCTTAAGTTTTAGCAGGAGCAGAACTCGATGAGTTAAGGAGTAACTATAGAAACGATAGTATGTCCTTATTGCATTTTAATGCGCTGATAACTTGTGTTTTTACTCATTAGAATGCCACCAAGACGAGGGCGTCCGAGAGGAGGGGGAAGGATTCCCCGTAATGATGAGAGAGGCCCAGAAGCAGGGCCAGAACCTGAATTAGTTCAACCACCTGTTCAGCCAGAACGGCGGATTGAGGAATTATTCTTGCGACAGAACCCACCTACCTTCAACGGGACAGGAGACCCGGCAGAAGCTGAGACTTGGGTTCGCGCTATTGAACGTATTTTCAACTTCCTGCGTTGCACCGACCAAGAACGCCTGACTTGTATGTCATTTCAGTTGACTGGGTCAGCTGATTTCTGGTGGGAAGCAAGGATGAAAACGATGACAGCAGAGCAGTTAGAAAACCTGACTTGGGAACAATTCAAAGCCGGTATATATGACAAGTATATACCCAAGAGCTACCGCAAGAAAAAGGAGGCTGAATTTTACAATCTGAAACAAGGAAAGATGTCGGTAACTCAATACGACAGGATGTTCTGCGATATGTCTAGATATGCGCCGGAACAAGTTGACACAGATGAGAAGATGGCTGAAAAGTTTTGTGCCGGTCTGAGGCACGAGATTAGGATGGCTTTGGCAAGCCACGGAGGATTGTCTTACACTGAGTCGCTCAGCCGAGCGTTAGACATTGAGGCAGCCATGCCAGGAGAAAGACTTGCAATTATACCTGCGCCAGCACCTCCACATGATCAAAATCATAATCAGAATTTCAAAGGAAAGAGGAGATGGGACAACAGTAACCCGAACCAAGGCGAGAAGAGGCCATGGCAGGGACGGGTCTTCCAGTCACAAGGTTATGGAAGCCAGGGCGCACCGAAACAGATGGGAAATAACCAACAAAGAGCCCCACATTGTCCCAAATGTAACAAAAGTCATATGGGAATTTGTAAGGCCGGCAGTGATAGTTGCTATATCTGCAACCAGAAGGGGCACTATGCAAATCGGTGCCCGAATAAGCAACATGGAATGAGTTTAAGGCCAAACCCACCTATCCAGGCTCCGCATCTGCGAGCAATCCAAGCTCTGCCCCAACCATACCCAAGGCAGCAACCACAGTATCAGCAGCCACAGCAGCACCAACAGCTACAGTACCAACCACAACCTCAACAACCGTATCAGCAACAGGCCCGCCAACAACATCAGCGACAACAGAAACAACATGAAAAGCCTCGTCAAGCTAGAGTCTATGCTATGAGGCAGAAACAGCCCGAGAACAACCAGGGAAACCTGGCAGGTATGGGCATGCTACTCAATACTCCTGTTGTACTTCTATTTGATACGGGCGCATCGCATACTTTCATTTCAAGTACATGTGTTGACACATTAAAATTTAAAATGGAAAGAGCTGACCAGAAGTTGAGTATATCATCACCTATAGGAGGGATGAAGACAGTAGATCATGTGTGCTTGAACCTAGAACTGAACATAGGGTCACTCAAGATTGTAGTGAACAACTCCTATGTTATACCGATGGGAGATGTGGACATAATCCTAGGAATGGACTGGCTAGTCGAGAACTATGCCACCATCCTTTGTAACGAAAGACGGATATCGTTTCGACCCCCAGGAAGGGAGCCGTCACATTTCCACAGAATTAGTATGGGAAGAAGAAAAATGATCATCTCCGCCCTGCAAGCAACGAAAATGATGAAGAAGGGATACCCAGCTTACCTCGTATACTTGCACGGAGAATTGGGTACTGAAAAGAGTATAGAAGATGTAGAAATTGTACGGGACTTTTCAGATGTATTTCCAGAGATTCTGCCAGGACCACCACCGGACAGACCAATTGAGTTTACCATTGATTTGGAGCCCGGGGCAGCTCCCATTTCGAAGGCACCATACCGAATGGCTCCTAAAGAGTTGGAAGAACTCAAGATACAACTGCAAGAACTTTTAGAACTTGGATTCATTAGGCCAAGTGTATCACCTTGGGGTGCACCCGTACTTTTTGTGAAGAAAAAGGATGGCACATTGCGAATGTGTATAGACTATAGAGAACTGAACAAAGTGACACTGAAGAACAAATATCCTTTACCAAGGATAGATGACCTCTTCGACCAGCTCAAGGGAGCAAGCGTGTTCTCGAAGATTGATTTGCGATCTGGTTATCACCAGCTGAAGATTCGACCAGAAGACGTACCTAAGACGGCATTTCGAACTAGGTATGGCCACTACGAATTTGTAGTTGTGCCATTCGGGCTAACCAATGCGCCAGCTGTGTTCATGGACCTCATGAATCGAGTGTTTCATCCATACTTAGACAAATTTGTCTTGGTGTTTATAGATGACATCCTGATCTACTCGAAGAACGAGAAAGACCATGAGGAACATCTGAGAATTGTCCTAGAAACGTTGAGGACGGAGCGCCTTTATGCCAAATTCAGCAAGTGTGAGTTTTGGCTCAGCGAAGTCACGTTTTTAGGACATATTGTATCATCAGAAGGGATTAAAGTGGACCCTGAAAAAGTGCAAGCGGTGCGTGAATGGAGATCGTCTACTAACCCTAATGAGATAAGAAGTTTCTTAGGATTGGCAGGTTACTATCGGAGGTTTATGGAAGGATTTTCCAAAATTGTAAGGCCAATGACGCAACTACTCAGGAAGGGAATAAAATTTTCTTGGACAGAGGAGTGCGAGAAGAGCTTCCAAGAACTCAAGGAAAAGTTGACTACGGCACCAGTGTTAGCCGTCCCAACAGCTGATAAGGAATACGTGATCTACACAGACGAGTCCAAAAATGGACTTGGTTGCGTGCTGATGCAAGAAGGAAGAGTGATAGCATATGCGTCACGATAGCTTAGGCCACATTAACTGAATTACCCGACTCATGATCTGGAGTTAGCTGCAGTGGTGCATGCGCTGAAGATTTGGAGACACCACCTATATGGAGTTAGGTGTGAAATATTCACAGACCACAAAAGTCTGAAATACTTTTTCGAGCAAAAGGACCTTAATATGAGACAAAGGAGATGGCTCGAACTAGTGAAAGATTATGACTGTGGTATTAACTACCACCCAGGCAAGGCCAACGTAGTGGCTGATGCATTGAGTCGTAAGACTCAATCTAAATTGGGAGCTCTCATCACTCGAGAGACGGTGCTCATAAGGAAATTTAGCAAAATGAGCATAGAAGTGGTTAAACCACCAGGGACGATAGCAAGCGTTGTGGCAACGGTACCTAACTTGAGGAAGACGATCGTAGAAGCACAAAGAAAAGACGGGAAGATGGAAAAACTACGGGAAACAGTAAGGAAAGGAGGCGTCAAGAATTATCAAGAAGCATCAGATAATGCTATCCTCTTTGAGGGAAGGATATGCATCCCCCACGATGATGAGCTTAAGGATAAAATCATGAGTGAGGCTCACGATACCCTTATACTGCCCACCCAGGGAGTACTAAGATGTATCAGGACCTAAAGAAACACTTTTAGTGGGAAGGCATGAAGAGAGACATAGCGTCATTTGTGGAGAAATGCCTGGCATGCCAACAGGTGAAGGCCTTACACCAAAGGCCATATGGAAAACTACAATCGTTGGAAATTCCAGAATGGAAGTGGGAGCACATCGCAATGGATTTTGTGACCAGTTTGCCCAAAACAAAGAGAGGAAACACTGCCATTTGGGTAATAGTGGATCGACTCACAAAATGTGCTCATTTTATACCAATACCGATCACACACGGGTCAGACAAGCTAGCTCAGTTGTATGTTCGAGAGATTGTACGCTTACACGGTGTACCCGTGTCAATCACATCAGATCGAGACTCGAAGTTGACATCTAGATTTTGGATGAGCTTACAGAAGGAGTTAGGCACGAGGCTAAATTTCAGCACCGCCTTCCACCCGCAGACAGATGGGCAGTCTGAAAGGACAATTCAGACCCTTGAAGATATGTTGAGAACAGTGGTGTTAGACAGAGGTGGAAGTTGGGAAGCAGTGCTGCCGTTGATTGAATTTGCCTATAATAACAGTTACCATGCAACTATCGATATGGCACCATATGAGGCATTATATGGAAGAAAATGTAGATCACCGCTTTATTGGGATGAAGTGGGTGAGAGAAAAGTTTTAGGACCAGACATGGTCAATGAGATGGTTGAGATAGTCCGCCAGATCAGAGGGCGAATAAAAGAGGCACAAGATAGACAGAAATCTTACGCTGATGCACGTCGAACTGAGTTATGTTTTGAAATAGGAGACAAGGTCTTCCTAAAGGTATCTCCTACCAAGGGGATAACTAGGTTTGGTGTCAAGGGAAAACTTAGGCCCCGATTCGTAGGACCTTATGAGATTTTGGAGAGAATAGGCCCAGTAGCCTATAGGTTGGCGTTACCGCCAAGCTTTGGAAACGTTCACAATGTTTTCCACGTATCACAACTCAGGAAATACGTTTTCGATCCAAAGCACATAATCCACCAAGAAGAGATGATCCTTTGTCCAGACTTGAGCTATGAAGAAAGACCAGAGGCCATTCTAGATCGAAAAGTACAACAACTCAGGAATAAGGCAATCACATCAGTGAAAGTCTTATGGAGACACCACGGACAAGAGGAAGCCACGTGGGAGCTTGAAGACAAAATGAAGGAGAAATACCCCGAACTATTTTAGAAGAAATATGCAAATTTCGGGACGAAATTTTTGTTAAGAGGGGTAGTATGTAGTGACCCGCTCTTTTATATATTTTAAATCTAGTAATGAGTGTTTATTTTTGTTCATCAGTGAATGAAAACGGTTTTTATCCTAATATGAATTCAGCTTATGATCCTGAATTTATATTGTTAAAGCAGTTAATGATATTATTTCAGAGTTATAACTGACTTAGCAAAGTCACGTTATTTATTTAAGCAAGATGAAATTAGATTTTATCTTTATTCAAGTCGTGATTTATTTCTGACTCGTGAGTTAATTAAATCTGCGGATTTAATTTAAATATTAGAACAACAAACGAATTAAATCTACGGATTTAATTTAGATTCATTTTATAATTTATCGATTTAAGCGAGAAATCACATGTCGAAATACGAGATTTATTTAAATAAACAGTATCAAGCATATACGAGCACACGATCCATCTTACAGTTACAGAATCACCGAGACAGAGAAAATACATCAATAATTCTCCTCTACATTTTTTTTTCCTTTCTTTTTCTTCTCTTTTTCTTTCCATTAATTTTGTTCCCCACTCCATTTTACCACTAAATCTACTTTTTGACTTTCACCACCATTTTCCCCACCACTTTCACCACCAACTCAATTATGCAACAACACATATTGTTCCAGCCATCAAGTCTTTTCTTCCCTCACCAAAACGTGTAGAAGAAGTTGAGAAAGGGAGAGAGAGTTTCCTCCAACTCCAAATTGTAACTTGAAGAGGTATATACTAAGCTTCTTTATTTTGAATTCAGTTGCATATCATCCAAACGGTTCCCAAAAATTCTCAAATTAATTTTGTATCATATTTCATACATTTTCTATATTTTGGTAAAATTTCAGAATATTTAGAGCTCGCATGATTTATTTATGAATTTGTAAACATCACTGCCCATCTGGAATACATTTTTGGTAAATAATCTTTGGGAGATCATAAGTAAAGTTTCAATCGGTGAAAACCTTTGAAACTTGAATATGTCACTCTAGACTCCCGTATCTTTCTTTTGACATCGGCCTCACCATTTTTGAGTAAGGGAAACAACCGGTATAAATTCTTGAAATCTAGTTCTTATTCCATGTACCATCCAGTAGATTTTACAAACCTACGACTTTGAGGTGGAAAAGGCCGACTTAAATATTTGATTCTCAAGGCTATCTTTCTACTGAATATTCACTGACATGTTGGGAACTTACTTGTTCAGTTTTAGAATTTTTGGTGAAGCTTAAAGTGGTTTTTCCGATTTATGTTCTGAATCTGCCAAACTTGAACTCTTTTTGTGCACTGAACTTTAGATAGTCATATCTTCTAAACCATGAAGGTTCTTAGAGTAAATCCAACTGGAGAGTGTTATGATCTCTCCCTAGTTTCCAGATTGACCTTTGGGGTTCCCAGTGGAGTTTTGTAAAGGGAGATATGAATTTTTAAAGAAAGCCCACTGACTTGGTTGTAATCTGGAAATATGAAATTTACAGATTTTTGCTTGTTAAATACCCATCTTTGAGAGGGCATATCTTGCTCGTTTGAATTGTTTTTCATTCGATTCAAATTGGAGAATGATCCTTGAAATGTCTAGTTTCCAGAATGTCTTTTGGAGCCTCATTTGGAGATCCGAGGTAGATTTGGTGTCTGTTGTAAAACAACCCCTTAAGAGCTCAAGTTGTTGAATTATTCTCTATGTATCAAAGTTTATTTTAAAGGATGTTTCGTGAAAGATTTAGTATATGTGCGTAACAAGTTTGGGACTATTTATTTTAAATGAGTTCCGTTCTTTATTTAAATTAGGATGGACTTTTAATGAATATTTTTGGGATTAAACTATTATTTCTTGATTTATATAAATTATTTTTAAGGACTTATAAATATGAATTTCGTAGGCCTACTGACCTACTGTGATCGACGGTTTGTCGATGTCTAACAGCTTTGAAAATTTTATAGCAAGTCCCTACATGAGTCTTGAGTACCCTGGTAAAATTTCAAGCCATTCCAACTTCGTATGATACTTCTTTAAAATGCAAAACCTAAACTGCACATTACTACTGAGAATTTCAGAGAACAGAGAAAAGAGTCATTTATTTCAGTAGCTTCCTGGGTGATCTAGATTTCCAAATTTTTATGGTATTAACCTTATTGTGTTATTTAGATATCCACCAAAGTTGAGCCCAGTTTGACAACGTTTACTATTTTTCAAAAATACAAGTTTTCTATTGTTCAAAACTGCCGAACATGGTAGATCGTGGTAAAAACGTCATATCTCTCAAACCACTTGGAGTTTTCGACTCTATTTTTTTTATATGAAACTAGACTCGAAGATCTTTCTTTCGGTATGAGTCTCGAGTCCAGGAGATGTCGGAGTCAGAACAGATTAAATTTTGAAGTTGAGTCAGTGTAAAAGCAGAGCATGTTTTGATGATGTTTGATTGTGATTCTTATGTGCCTTATGTTGAGCCTTTTTATTTTATTTTATTTTTTTTTAATTTTATAACATTACTTGTTCTTATTTATTAAGCCCGATTAATTATGAGATTATAAAGCGAATAAGTTGAAGTATTTATTTTCTATTGACTACGAGGAACGGGGTTTATTTAATTGACGGATTAGAACACCCGATGAGAACGGATTGATTATGATAATCTATCCGACCTCATGTGACGAGCCTTATTTAAATTATTTTATTTCGACAATTAGGATTTATAATGGAATTTCCCAGATTATTATCTCAGAATAATAATTATCGGAATATGAGTCATGCATAGTTAAATTACGCATTCTCATTAATTGAGGATTTTATTCGAGCAGTATCTTATTTATATTCTCGTAATAAAGGTCAAACACGAGATTAATAATCAGTCAAGGAGCTACTGTACCACAGAAAATTTCTATCAGGTGGGCATTACTTTCATATATATCAAATGAGTTTAAATGTTACGTTCAAGCAAGTTATTTCGTGACTAAATTAATTGAAGTTATTTCAAATATTGTCTTGCCATAAAATGTTTAAATTTCAGTATGATATCTATCTGATGTGACTTTAATCATGTAATCGAATTCGGGTCTTGAGCAGTTGATAGCTATCCTGCCAGGGCTAGTGTACACCAGTGACCGTGAGTCATCTAGCGGGTTGGCCGGTCAAGTGACCGTGAGAGGTGGCCACCTCTCCGGCACAAAGTTCCAGATATGATAGATTACAAGAGAACTTAGTCTGCAGACGAACTTTAAGAATCACAAATGAATTTAGTAAGCTTGGGCCTTTTAGCGAAAAACTCCCTTGCTGTACTGTTTATGATGGCATGACAATTTACAGTTTTGAAGCATGTATTTTTATAATTAGGCATACGTGTCCACTGAGTACTTTTGTACTCAAGCCCTGCATATATTTCTAAATGTGCAGGTTGAGCAGCTGCCGATGGTGATGAAGTGACGAGCGGGATTCTTTTGTCTTATTATGTATTAATGAACTCTAGGGTTACATGTCTTCATACATGTAATCAGAACCTTATTCCGCTGCGTACTCAGAAGTTTTATGTTATTTTGGATAAGTCGGAGTTATCCGAACTTGTTAGTTATTTGAGTCTATACGACAAAAACTCTGTTATATTATAGATATCCATGTTGTTAACAATGATGAAATACGATCCTTTCTTGTTTGATTATTTCCCTTTCTACCCCGCTTCTAATCTCCCTCCATTAGCCACGATTTCCCGGCTTAATTATCCTTAATTAGGACCGGTCGTGACACAGCAACATTTCATTAATCACCACCTCTTCCACAATTTCACTCACCCCATTCTCGCAAGAAGTAGAAGGTTCACTCTTTATCTCATCAGCCAAAAGTCCTCCTTCCATCACACACTAATAACTATAGCTAGCAAGCAACTCAAAATGCAAGAGCTCTTAATCCACTGAGATTCAGCAACACAGCTGAATCCTTATAAAGGTTTCACTTCCTAATTCTACTCTATAAATTGTAATGTTTCCTTTCGTTCATTCACAGAGAAACACATATGCATACATTCATTTATATATATATATACATACTTGAAGCTTTGTCTTGCTTTGATTTCGAACCTTGATGTGGTTGTTGGCTGTATGAGTCGAGAGGAGGGATGTGATCGGCGGCGGTGGTTCTCCTACTGCTGTCGGCCGGAAGTTTCAGAGAGGGAGAGATGGGTTGGGTACAGCTGAGGGTGTCGGCGATGGTGGCTTGGCTGCTATCGCCGGACTGATTTGAGAGAGAGCTGAGGGAGGTCGGCGGCTGCTCTTTCCTGTGGAGGGAGCGGCGCTGCCACTGTGTGCAGGTGGTTGAACTGAAAGAGAGGAAGTCGAGGGGATCCGAGGCGGCGGCTTTGCTGCCGTTGCTCTGGATCTGAGAACGGCGGCGGCCATGGCTGTCCTGTGGTCGCCGGACTGATTCAGAGAGAGAGAGGGGTGGCCGGCGGCGTTCGTCGCCGGAGGAGGAGCCGTGCAGTCACTGGAGGAGGCTGAGGGCGACCGGATTGAGGTCACTATGGTTCAGGCGCTGCAGCAGCTCATCGCTGTTTTCGTCGCCGGAGATCTGAGAGAGGGAGTCCGAGTCACGTCGGCGGCAGCTTTTGTTGTTGCAGTCGCCGAGAAGGGAGAAGAGAGAAGGGAGCTGGAGCCTGTCGCCGCTTGCTCCGGCGAGCTCCAGCGGCCGTGAAGTCCGAGCAGTTTCGAGGAGAGAGGCGAGCAGTCGTGAGCTTTGAGGGAGAGGGAGAGTTCTGCGGGGGTGTCAGGCGGCAGCGGCGGCGCGGTATCGCCGGCGGTCGCTGCTGCAGCGTGTGTGTGTGTGCGTGGGGAGTGACTGTGAGTGTGAGAGAGACGAAATGGGGGGGATGATGGCGCAGCTGTGTGGTGCGTGTGTTTGAGTGTGTGTGTGTGTTTAAAGAGATGAAGAATTGGGCTTTAGGTTTAGAGGAGTTGGGCTGAGTCAAATTTTATTTTGCTTGGGCTCTTTTAATAATGAGATGGGCCACTGAATTATTTTTGGAAGCATGAATTGCCCTATTTTATATGGGCTGCGATTTTTTTTTATATATAAAAAAGAAAGGCCTCTTATTATTTTTAAATTGGGTTGCCTTAATTATTAATTAGACTTAAAATTAGTTTGATTAATTAATTTAAAGAATGATTTACATATTAATATTAAATTATTATTATGTGCATATTTTAAGTAAATTAGTTATTATATGCTAAGCATGACATGAAATTGCATTATATTTTGCAATAAAAGTATTTATGATTTAATTGGTTTTAATTATAATTCCAATTATTAAAGAAAATTGAGTAAGGATATTGTTGGTGTCCTTAACTCAAGAAGTTTAGTTTTCAATTATTTATTCATTAAATTTTTGAAAACCCGGCGTGATGAATCATAGTAGTTAAGTGCACCCACTAAGACTTTAAGTTAGCTTCACGAGACCTATTAAGAATAAAATTTTTGTAGGCTTTGTGGACCAAGGGGATTAGCGCTACTTTCCCAAGACAGGTTATGTGATTATGATCTTCAGGCTTTGCCTAATCAGGTGGGCATTACTTTTACTATACGTATATAGAGATCCCCTGCGTGTCGTAGGCCTCTTATACGAATGAATGCATGAGATGATTTAACTGTTAATTTCCGTTTTATATATTTATCAAACGAGTTTAATGCTACCTTTGAACAAGTTATTTCGTTACAAATCTTTGAACTGGAAAATATTACAACTGTTGTCTTGCCATAAATGTTTCAATTTTAGTATGATATCTATCTGATGTGGCTTTGCCAGTTATGTAATCGAATTCGGGTCTTGAGCAGTTGATAGCTATCCTGCCAGGACTAGTGTACACCAGTGACCGTGAGTCATCTAGCGGGTTGGCCGGTCAAGTGACTGTGAGAGGTGGCCACCTCTCCGGCACACAGTTCCAGATATGATAGATTACAAGAGAACTTAGTCTGCAGACAAACTTTAAGAATGACAAAAGAATTTAGTAAGCTTGGGCCTTTTTAGCGAAAAACCCCTTGCTGTACTGTTTATGATGGCATGACAATTTAAATCTTTACGAAGCATGTTATATTTCATAGTAGGCATATGTGCCCACTGAGTATTTTTATACTCAGTCCTGCATGTATTTCTAAATGTGCAGGTTGAGCAGCTGATGGAATGGAATGATGTTGAGCGGGTGTTCCTTTGACATTTTAAGAAATGTAACCTTGAGTATACATCTTCATATGTATATCTCACACGTTTTCCGCTGCAAAACACTTTGATTAGAATTACTCTATGTTATGAAGTTGTGACATGTGTTATTGGGTAACGCACCTTAATCAGTTCTCCTTTATGTGTATGTTTTATAAGTATCCAAATGATCATATATGATCCTAGCATTTTATCTATGAGTGACATTTCCATATACTCTAATGTTAAGTAATTGTCCATATCCGTTCCCACTCATTAATTCTCATTCCAAGTCATAATCCCGGCTAAATCGTCATTAAGGGTTGCGGGCTGTGACACCGAATAATAGGATAACAAGTCGGGCTACGCTCCTTTGAATCACAATTTTCATACTTCTGATAATCAACATCCATTAGCATAAAACTAAGA
This sequence comes from Salvia miltiorrhiza, assembly GCF_028751815.1. Taxonomy (NCBI): domain Eukaryota; kingdom Viridiplantae; phylum Streptophyta; class Magnoliopsida; order Lamiales; family Lamiaceae; genus Salvia; species Salvia miltiorrhiza. The sequence continues at coordinate 13,836,978 of NC_080392.1, read as the reverse complement.
GTTAAATATTTAAGCTGGATCAAATATGTCATTCGAAATATAACATGAAAGTCTTAAGTTAGCAAAACGAAAGACAATATACTAGCTAGTACTACAATGGAAGTCTAAATAAGAAGTTGAACCCTAACCTCAACTCTGTCCCGTCAATATCAGCCAGTCAACCTGAAAAATATTTGAAAGTATTTGGACTAAGTATTAATGTATTCAGTGGACATGCATTTTCTGAAATATTTTATATTTTCGTAAAGACAATTTATCCAATCATTTAAAAATATGACTTAGAAGGTTTTAAAGTAAAAGTAATTCTAACCATGCAAAATCATTTCTTTCATTTTGCGCCATTGTCACACTCAATTCTGTTACTTGCTGCGATCTCGGACCTTTAGCCACTGTCGGATCACTTACTCCCATTTACTTGAACTAAGGGCGTAACCCAGACAAGTTTCATTTGACCCCAAATGTTACCCAGGCAGGCCTTACATTACATGCTCCGGAACACATCCCGTTGAACACCCTTATAACGCATCTTAGTTTGTGCCGGATGGAGATCAACCCACCGAGTCAGCTAACAAGTATACACAATTCTCAAACAACATATTAGATCATGAGAGAACCTCGTACGATTCATTGTTGCGAGCATTAAACAGAACAGAGCGCATAAAACATTTTATTGTATAAATAGAATTGCATTTTATGACACATTTTAGAGATTAATAATTTAGTCATACATTTGGAAAGTAAGCCCACCCGGATAGGCAAAGCCTGAAGAACATAATCATAGAAACTTGTCTTGGAAAAGCAATGTTAATACCCTTTGATTCACAAAGCGTACAAGAAATTCTATACTTAATAGGTCTCGTGGAGCTAACTTAATATCTTATTAGATGTTCTAAGTCTTCTTGACTTATCACGCCGAGTTTCCAAAATTTCATCTTATAAATATCGAAAACTAAAATCTTACACCACAATATTCTTAATCGACTTTTCTTTGATAATTGGATATATGAAATCATTAGTGATTTTAATTGCAAAATGCATACACAAACCTATTTCATGCTCAATTCATTACAATAAATAATTATACTTAATATATGCTCATAATAATAATATTATTATGCAATCATTCTTCAAATAATTAATTAAACATTGGGCCGAACGTCATCGTAAGGATCCTGATGTGGGTCAACAGGAACCCTTTTGACGGTTTCGGTGATGGTGATTGGTCCGTTGGTGATGACACATTCGGCAATGTTGCTTTCAAGTCGAAACTTCCATATGTCGTATTTTTCAATACTAAACATAGGTAGAGAAGATAATCTGCTGTGGTTAGTCTCCATCAAAAAGAGAGAACAGATAACAACAGATAGAGCAAATAGCAAGCACAAATTGAAAGAGAAAACTTTTTCGAGACCTTTGAGAAAAATGATCTAGTTCAATTAGAACCTAATCAGAAACAGAGTGTTCTTGCGAACAACCTGCCCTGATACCAATTGTTAGGTCCGGAGGGTCTCGAATAGGTGTATGGGGGGAATACACCTATGGGCTATTTTTCTTTCCTCAAACTAAGGGATCTCAAGATAGAGATCAAAATGAAACTTTACACGCAAACTATGACACCTGTTAACTGAAATGAGTTTTGACCAAACAGGGATGACGACTGATACTGAAGACTCTTCAGTAAGGAGTTATCAGTTAAGTTACTGGAACTTAACTGATGCACGTAAGGGCTTCAGTCGAGTTTGCTAAAACAGAGATGATAACACTCTTCCTGACTATCAGAGGATAGATCAGTCAGACTGATATCATACGCAGCGGAAATAAACTTAGTTTCGTAATAGCCTCGGTTGAGCACGTTGTTGGTCTTAGGTTTCTCTTTGCAGTTATTCAGTATTCAGTTTATCAATTGAAACAACACAAGTAGGAATGTAAAACTGAAAGCTGTAAATAACACATAGACTTTTACGTGGTTCGGAAAAACCATTTCCTGCATCCACGGTCGGTTGATCAGACCAACAATCCACTCCGCAAGTGCTTAACAGGTGCACTGCAAACCAAACCGTGTGCTTGCCGGGAGCACACAACCGTACCACTGAAGAAACCACTTCTTCAGTACCCAAACTTCACTCGTGTCGGATTTTTCTTACTTAGCACAACCCGCGCTAAGACTTCTCAGAGTCAGAGTACCTTCCTGAACTCCGAATCACTCAAACACTCTACTCTTTCTTTCTGAAAAGAGGTTTGAACGGTTACCAACTATACTGCAAAGAACAAGTTCTTTGGAGCAAGTTTGACCTTGGCTTCTGGGTAAACAGAGGGTTCGCCTAAGGTCTAAGAGAATGTATGTAATCAGCAGTGACTGATTTTGGCTTTGGAATTCTCTTATTCGATTCAAGCTTTGGGGAGGTTAAGCTTTAGGCTGAGTAGCGATTTTGGCAGAGCTTCAGCTTATGTCGTTGAATCGGTGAAGATTGAAGTGATCCTCGAACGCTATTTATTGGAAAGGTCTTGAATAGATCCGTTGGCGGAGAACGTATTCAAGATTTCTTCCGTTGGAGAGCATTTCGATTTTGGGCTGAGGCTTCAATCTTCGAGGTTCCTTGTTTGGTGGAAACGGCTCTCTTGAAGGACAGAAGATGTGACGTCTCTGATAAAGTAGCCACCAAATAGGAATGACCTCTGCAGAGATAAGGAGATCCTGAGATCTCTGCATTTAATGCGGCTGTACTTTTGTGAGTACGTGGCTTCCTTTGAACGTTGGAAGTTCAGTCCGAGGAAGAATGTTTAACTGATACTTGACTTTAGTATCAGTCCGCTGAGTCCACGCGGCACGCATTAAGTAATCAGTTCCGAACTGATTCTTCAACTGATACTTCAGTTGGTATCTTCAGTCTTCAGTCTTCAGTCCTTCGTCCTTCAGTCTTCAGTCCTTCGTCCTTCAGTATTCAGTCTTCAGTCTTCAGAACCGCAAGCTAAACTAGAAACGAACTCTAACACTTGAGTTCAAAACAGTTCTAGTCTATTACAATTAAGACTTATGGATTTTGGTATCATCAAAACAAGGATTAGGATATTCCACAAGGTTCCCAACATGAAGATATCCTTATATTTCCCAAAAATTATCTAGGCTCTTCAGCTTCTTTATCGTTAAATCATCAATATAAATAGATTGATAATTGAACCATCCAAGGAGCAAGGAAAGTACGAAAGTGATCAGTTTAAAATTAAAATTATTAAAAACATATTTGAGATCGTCAATGTCACAAGAAATACTAAATGGTTTGGCAATCTTATGTACAGAAAAAGATATTTTAGATAATATTGAGGCAAATGATATTATAAATGATTTTGCAAAGTTAAAAAGCTAGAAGAAGTCATTTTTTATGAATAATAATTTTTTTTTCATTATTTTTATATGATATACATATTGTATAGTCGAGGGTCCACTTCGGAGATTACCGCGCCTCGAATGGTTCTGAGGGGTACTTCGCTGAGCTCTCTTCCTGGTAAGTTTCACTTCTGAAAGTTTGGATAGTTTTATTCTGGTAATGCCCATTCTGACCACATTTCGTGCATATGCCATTTTCCGAGCTTCCTCCTCCAGAATACCTGTTTTCTCCCCAAGACGACTCAAACAAAACAAAAGAAAGAGAAAAATAGGGCCAAATGGCCCAAAAGTCGAAGACGCATCAAACCCCAAATGGGACTTTTTTTTGTGGACGCAGGGAGTATCTGTTTTTCCTTTTAATAATTATGAATTTTTATCAACTTATATCTACATGAGATCCTCTATATAACCTATCGTGACGCCATCAATAATAGCAATGCATATAGAATACATATATTCATTAATACTCTACCAGACCGTACATAAAATTACCTTTATATGTGTGTAGATATGTCATGTTATAAATTTATTTCAACACAATTTGGCAAATTATGCCAAGCTACAACATGAAATTCGTAATCATGGAAAACGTGAAATTCATATATTAGTTCCGGCGTTCTAATTGTTAATAAAATCACATAATTCATTTTCATTCCAAACATACACAGTAATAAATACGCCATATATACGTTTAAAAAATTGCAAATTAACAACCACATAAATAAATGCTTCAGAGATACCTTAAATATTAAATCATTTACAAATGAATAAGTTCTTACCAAATTTCAGGAGCTATTCTCACACTATATATATAACATGTAACATATCTTTCATCTGACATAAATCAATATTTTCTTCAATCAACCAATATACAAGCACAAATACACAAAAGAAATTTAACTTCTCAGATGGCCGTTAAGTTTTTTTGCTTAATTTTCCTCGTTCTATCACTATCTGGTTTGTCTGAATTTATCTTTTCCTTGAATATAAATGAATTGTATGGCTTATTATCCAATCTCCGCAGTCATTATTTTTTTGTGTAATTAATGTGTGCATAGTACTATTATGTATTTTTCACATTTCAAAATTTATTTGAAACTATTATTTTGTTCTAAACTTGTAGTATTTTTTGTCTTTTGTTATTTTGATGGACTTTTTTGTCTTTGTTGCAGTAGCATTGGAAGTTGTGGATGCCCAAAAAAGGTGCCAAACAATACTAGATAGAAATGCTTGCGAACTCGCAAAATGCAGAGAGCAATGCTTTAAACTTTACCCAAGAGGATTTGGATCATGCATTGAAGCTATTGGTTTAGTGGGCAAATACGCTTGTTCTTGCATCTACGACTGTCAATAATCTTACTCAATTTTGGCATGCATATTATAATAAGATCAAGTAAAATAATGTGGTCATTCTAGTTATCTAACAAAACTTCATTTAAGGATGGAATAAACATGTTGCACAATGTTGTTTTTTGATTTACTTATAGATATTATCAATGCTCTTTTGAAATGACATTTATTGCACAATGCAATTTTTGATTAGATTATTAGAAATATTTTATTTTTTTAACACATTAGAAATATTTTGTTATGCATACTACTTTATATACTTGAATACAATGTATGGTGGTTGCATTGATAAAGCAAGTTATTTAACAGGCATTGCTATATGTATTTGAAACTAGAACTCCGTAGTAAAATCACTTTTCGGTTGAGTATGTGACAGTTACAAGTATACAGGCTTTTTGAATATGTAAGTTCCAAAATAAAAAATCAAATAATCATGCTCTTCTTAACATATTTTTCTATTATAACTTTTTTTATCATTTAACACTTTCTTCAATGAATCATCGAATACGTATTATTAAATTGCGATTGTATAAATAAAAATAAAGAAAAAAAATAAAAACCCTTAAAAGCACAAAAAAACAGGCTAATGGTCGAGCCTCATTAAAACATCTTTAAGGAAAACCTCAAGGGCGAAACCTTAAAGAGGAAAAAAAAATACTCGTCTCAGTGCCAGCCCTGAGGGTGGGCGGCTCAGGTCGATGGCCCAGGGCCTAGAAAATTAAGGGCCCAAAATTTTTATAAACCTTGTATATATATATATATATATATATATTATACAAAAGGAAACAAAACTTGCTGATTCTTATGGCCGAAAAGAAAAGGGTTAAGAGCAGATGGGATCCTGTCCCACAATATTGTGTGTACCACGTGTACCATTATTCATTTCGTTGTTTTATAAATTGTTTTTTATAAAAATAAAAATTATTATTATATTATAAACTCTAATTAGTATTTATCATTGAAAAATTAAAATTTAAAAAATTATATACCCCAAATTTGAATTAATGAACCCAAATAATCTATTATTAATTCAAATAAATACAAAAAAAATAATTATAAACCCTAAATGGATGAGTGAACCCTTGTTAATTATCTTTATATTTTATAAAAGCATAATAAATTAAAATTGAATAAAAAATAATTTAAAAATATAAAGAAATGAAGAGTGGTACACGTGGTACACACTATGTTTTGGGACAGAGGATCCCATTTGGGTTAAGAGGGCCTAATTTATTCCATCAATACTTGTGGGGCCTAAAATATATTATTTTATTGTATTGTTAAATTATTTCAATTTCCAAAAAGTGAATCATTCGTATCACTACAAAATATGAAAAATATTGTATCACTACAAAATATGAAAAATATTGGATCACCGCTTCCTTTCTCCAATTTCCTTTATTTCTGTTGAAAATTCTCTAAGTTAACGCTAATATGAAGATAACCTTATATTTCCCAAAAATTATCAAGGCTCTTCAGCTTCTTTATCGTTAAATCATCAATACAAATAGATTGATAATTGAACCATCCAAGGAGCAAGGAAAGTACGAAAGTGATCAGTTTAAAATTAAAATTATTGAAAACATATTTGAGATCGTCAATGTCACAAGAAATACTAAATGGTTTGGCAATCTTATGTATAGAAAAAGATATTTTAGATAATATTGAGACAAATGATTTTGCAAGTAAAAAAAGCTAGAAGAAGTCATTTTTTATGAATAATAATTTTTTTCATTATTTTAATATGATATACACATTGTATCGTCGAGGGTCTATTTTTTTGTTTGGCCCCGGGCCTCTTTTTTATCAGGACCGGCCCTGACTCGTCTAGATATAAAAAATAAAAAACTATAAAAAAATGGAAGGAGAGCGGGGAGAGGCTACTTCAGGAGCTCTGGCCTGACCATCGCCCCCCCAAGTAGCCCCGATTCTCGCCGAATAAGAAAATGAGACTTAAAAAATCCCAAGGACCAAATACGGTGACGAAAGCATCCCCAAACAAACATGAAGTCATGATTTCCCGTCGAAATTAATTTCGCCGAGCTGCTCACTAGTTATATATACAGTGCTATACATGTACATACAATGCGAGAATAATGTTATTCATTTATGACCAAACGTTTTGATATTTTAAGTTTCTCTAATAAATTCATTTTTATGGTTGTTTATTAGCAGTTTTTTAACGTATTAATGGCATATTTAGTAGTGTATGTTTTGAATTAAAATAAATTATATGATGTCATCAATTATAATTCTAATGAGGAATATTTTTTATTCCTTGATAATTTTCAATGTTTTGTCGTAGCTAAGCAAGCTTGTCATATATATTGTGTAGAAATAAACTTATAACATACGTACCTATAGAGTTACTGCATTTAATATATATTATAAAATAACTGTATTTTTGTGGTAATAAATTTCCTTGTAAATTCCACTCCACGAGACTCTAATATCACGACCATGCTCCAGCTCATTCCCAGAAATTTAATAAGTGCTTCATTGTGCTCATTCCAGCCTCTTCGAGCCCTGCCTCATCAGTGTGTCCTCCCAGACACAAAACAACAAAAAAGAAAGAAAAACGACTCGATCAAGATCAAGACACAGCACAAAAAAGAGCACAAAACTTGGGCTCGTCACACGCACACACTTTAACCATATTTGTCCTCAAGCATGCACGCGCAACTTACCCAAAACGAAAAAACAGAGACTCAAGGCACACAAAATCAGCATACACTAGAAAAATAAGTCACAAGGAGCATGGCGACTTCGACAAGTGAAATTCGAACAAGAACAATTTAATGCAATGACCATCAGACAATTAAAATTCAAATTGAGCTTGTGGAGTTATTCCTCACCAGCACTCTCCACTCTAAACAGTAAACTAAACAGTGCGGTTCCTTGGCACCCGCAAACCAACGGAGTTCAGACTAGTGTATTGACTCAGAGATCTTAGCCACCCGCTAGAAAATGCACTTGTGTGTCTTAGCGTACTAAGAGTGAGCGAGAAATCCAACCCAATGTGTTGGTACTGAAATTGTATTTTCAGTTTAAGGTTTGCTGTTGCAGCCATAAGCATTAGCCCAGAGTGTTTGTCTGATTGATCATGTGGCCGTGGACGTAGGAACTTGTCCGAACCACGTAAAAATCATTGTGTTCTTTATTTGCTTTCAGTAATTCTTTATCTGCGCCAAATCTGTTTTACAACTAAATCTACTTAACTAAAAAGAGAAACTAAGGATTTCATTAAGGGCGTGTTTGATATTGGCTAATACACTGTATTAGCTAATTTAGTGCAGATCAGTCTAGTGTTTGATACTCCCTCCGTCCCCAAAATAAGTTCCTCTTTGGGGACGGCACGGGTTTTAAGAAAAAGTGGTAAAGTGTATTGATAGTGGAGAAAAATATATTATAATTAGTATTGAGAGTGATTAAAAGTTGAAAAAGTGTTATAATTAGTATTGGGAGTGGTGAAAAAGTGAAAAGTAAGAATAAATAAAGTATTATTAGTGGTGGGGTAGTTGTCCAAAAATGGAAAGAAAAAAAGAGGAACTTATTTAGGGGACGTCCCAAAAAGGAAAAAGATGAACTTATTTTAGGGACGGAGGGAGTATTATTTAGTAATAATGCGGATGACCCGGTTTAATCCCACGACCCAGTATTATTAATCCATATTTCTTAGGATTAATAGTACCACCTCCCCCCTAGGATTAACTTAAACCAGGATATTCTGTATTTAGCCATGATAGCAAACACCAACTCAGTATTAATAATATTTCATTATCCACGCTAAATATCCTGGTTACAAATTATCCTACATAATCCTTTACTGAAAACCAAACGAACCCAGTTACAAACCATTCGTAAGGCTATTTGAATTAAGTTTAAATTTCCGCTGCTGAGTTATTAGTCTAACTGATCTATCAACTAATAGTCAGTAAGATTTGTAACTCTACTCTGTTTTACAAACTTTAGACTGAAGCCTTCTGTGGATATCAGTTAAAGCTTTGTGCTTGACTGAAATCAAAATACTGAAGTCATTTCAGTATCAGTCTACAACCACCTTTCAACTGAAGTTTGGTTTGTTTGTTTTTCGTTCAAAAATAGTCTACATGTGTATTCCTCTCACCCCCATACACCTGTCAGTCAACCCTCCGGGACCCAACAAATACTAACCCTACAAATTGTAATTTTATTTCACTTACACCTACTTTAACAACTTTGTTAAAACCCGTGCTGAACCCCAAATGGGACTTTTTTCGTGGACGCAGGGAGTATCTGTTTTTCCTTTTAATAATTATCAATTTTTATCAACTTATATCTACATGAGATCCTCTATATAACCTATCGTGACGCCATCAATAATAGCAATGCATATAGAATACATATATTCATTAATACTTTACCAGACCGTACATAAAATTACCTTTATATGTGTGTAGATATGTCATGTTATAAATTTATTTCAACACAATTTGGCAAATTATGCCAAACTACAACATGAAATTCGTAATCATGGAAAACGTGAAATTCATATATTAGTTCCGGCGTTCTAATTGTTAATAAAATCACATAATTCATTTTCATTCCAAACATACACCGTAATAAATACGCCATATATACGTTTAAAAAATTGCAAATTAACAACCACATAAATAAATGCTTCAGAGATACCTTAAATATTAAATCATTTACAAATGAATAAGTTCTTACCAAATTTCAGGAGCTATTCTCACACTATATATATAACATGTAACATATCTTTCATCAGACATAAATCAATATTTTCTTCAATCAACCAATATACAAGCACAAATACACAAAAGAAATTTAACTTCTCAGATGGCCGTTAAGTTGTTTTGCTTAATTTTCCTCGTTCTATCACTATCTGGTTTGTCTGAATTTATCTTTTCTTTGAATATAAATGAATTGTATGGATTATTATCCAATCTCTGCAGTCATTATTTTTTTGTGTAATTAATGTGTGCATAGTACTATTATGTATTTTTCACATTTCAAAATTTATTTGAAACTATTATTTTGTTCTAAACTTGTAGTATTTTTTGTCTTTTGTTATTTTGATGGACTTTTTTGTCTTTGTTGCAGTAGCATTGGAAGTTGTGGATGCCCAAAAAAGGTGTCAAACAATACTAGATAGAAATGCTTGCGAACTCGCAAAATGCAGAGAGCAATGCTTTAAACTTTACCCAAGAGGATTTGGATCATGCATTGAAGCTATTGGTTTAGTGGGCAAATACGCTTGTTCTTGCATCTACGACTGTCAATAATCTTACTCAATTTTGGCATGCATATTATAATAAGATCACGTAAAATAATGTGGCCATTCTAGTTATCTAACCAAACTTCATTTAAGGATGGAATAAACATGTTGCACAATGTTGTTTTTTGATTTACTTATAGATATTATCAATGCTCTTTTGAAATGACATTTATTGCACAATGCAATTTTCGATTAGATTATTAGAAATATTTTATTTTTTTTAACACATTAGAAATATTTTGTTATGCATACTACTTTATATACTTGAATACAATGTATGGTGGTTGCATTGATAAAGCAAGTTATTTAACAGGCATTGCTATATGTATTTGAAACTAGAACTCCGTAGTAAAATCACTTTTCGGTTGAGTATGTGACAGTTACAGGTATACAGGCTTTTTGAATATGTAAGTTCCAAAATAAAAAATCAAATAATCATGCTCTTTTTAACATATTTTTCTATTATAACTTTTTTATCATTTAATACTTTCTTCAATGAATCATCGAATACTTATTATTAAATTGCGATTGTATAAATAAAAATAAAGAAAAAAAATAAAAACCCTTAAAAGCACAAAAAAATAGACTAATGGTCGAGCCTCCTTAAAACATCTTTAAGGAAAACCTCAAGGGCGAAACCTTAAAGAGAAAAAAAGAATACTCGTCTCAGTGCCGGCCCTGAGGGTGGGCGGCTCAGGTCGATGGCCCAGGGCCTAGAAAATTAAGGGGCCCAAAATTTTTATAAACCTTGTATATATATATATATATATATATATATATATATATATATATTGTACAAAAGGAAACAAATCTTGCTGATTCTTATGGCCGAAAAGAAAAAGGGTTAAGAGCAGATGGGATCCTGTCCTACAATATTGCGTGTACCACGTGTACCATTTTTTTGTTTGGCCTCGAGCCTCTTTTTTATCAGGACCGGCCTTGACTCGTCTAGATATAAAAAATAAAAAACTATAAAAAAATGGTAGGAGAGCGGAGAGAGGCTATGACGAAGCCGTCGTTTGAGCTTCGCGCAAATAAAATATCTTGTGCCCACAACTAGACTAGCTAGTGGTAAGTCCAGAGTCGAATCCACAGGGAATTGAGCAGTAACTTCTCCTGCAAGGGTGTCACTAAAAAGGGTTTTGTATCCTGCAATGCTCTGATCAAAACGTGCTTATGGGCAGAACGGGTATCCAACCTAAACTGAAATAACAATGTAGATAAATCAAATAACAAAACAATTCTGACTTGGGTTTGAATCACTAAACATGAACTGGACACTCGATCATTGGTGCAAAGATTAATCACTATATTCGCATACCAGTGGTTATAGGCATAAGAATTGTTGTGCCCCTATTGTCACTTGTCACGCACACAAAAACCCTTGCCCAATCTATCCTTTCAGTTTATGATCCCTTAGAAGGGTCAGCTAATGAAAATCAACTACCCCGAGCAACATCCACGCTCTCTGCGATGGCCTATTGCTAGTTGTGCTTTGCCCAGAATGCTTTAAGATCTAGATAGACCCACTTGACTCTTACGCCGATATTTCACAGCAGTCACGGCTCCAACACTCGTTGTACTGTTTTGGAGGTCGATGGCAACTCGCCTTTTGCCCAAAGTATTACTTGTGGCCAGAACTCCCTAGTTAACTAGTGATCAATTAATTAACCAAGTTGTTTCAACCTTTTTGGAATCAAACCTAGTGTATCGGGAATATGCTCATATAGTTATTATGCCCAAATTAGACCTCTCGAGTTAAGTGTTCATGCTTAGATCATCTTGCCCAAATCAGAATATAAAACTTAGCCGAGCATAAAGTAAATAACACAAGCAAAAGAAATAAAGGAAAACATAACTGAAATTGAAATTGCTTAAAGGAAAATAGATGTACCTACGGCCAAAAGTGTCGTGCAAAACATGAAACGAAAAAGTACTAGATTATGCCCACAGCCCGGGCTAGCTTCCACTTCACAAAATACTGCACACAGGACAGTTTTTCAGCACCCTTGGCTTTAGAAGCTCTTCGGGTATTTATAGGAGTGATTAGGGCAACCTAAGGCCCAGCCCATGATGTTGCGGCCGGATCCATGCAAGCATGGAGATGCTTATCCCTTTTCAGACCTAATCTTCATGAAGATATGTTTCCTTTCGGATAAGGCGGTGGTTTGGCCTCATCGGTCTCTTTTGGATAGCTGCCGCCTTCGGCCCATATCGAACTCCCACTTACAGTCCTCCCTCGCCCGCCTGTTGTGCCTCCGTCTTCTTCCCCTGCCTTCCTTCTCTTGCCTGCCAGCTCTCGTGCGGTACTTATGGGCATAAGGGATGGTTTTGCCTCCAAATCCCATTTGCTTCCGGCGCATACCTCTTTCACGAGAGGTGACAGCACTTTCGACCCCTGGAGCACCTCTTGCCCACAAGCTGGTCCTGCCACTGAACTACGCCCTCCCAGGCGACCAAACAACACAAACACAAGGAAAAAGACTCGATCTAGACCTAAAACAAACACAAAAATAGAGCACAAACTTCACGCACACACTTTAAACACGATTGTCCTCAAGCGTGCATGCATGATTTTGCCCAAGCACAGACACGGATGAAACAGACACACAAAACAACAAAAAAGAACGAAAACACACAGCATGCTATACTTTCTCAGTCCATCAGCAAATGAAGATTAAGAGAAGCAACCAGTAGTATGATCAAACAAACACACATGCCATCAGTTGAGTCAAGATCGGGTTCTGGGCATAAGGATGTTCCTCCCCTTTCACTTTTTCTCTCAAGTGTTTGGGCTCGTGTTTACACTCCGGACATCTTGATTGGGTTCTGACCATAAGCTTGCCTATCTTCTATTGTCGTCTCCTTTAGTCAAGGCCCTAGGTGTATCTTATTAGGTCTTTCATTGGTTGTAATGTGGCTTAAGGCATAAGGTGAAAATTTTTGGTACGAGGCTAAGGTCATTCTGAACTTCGTTCTGGGCACATGACTTCCCAGATTTTTAAAACCCTTGCCTATTCTTGCGGGCCTAAGCACATTCTTCCCCTTATTCTTCCTCTTTTTTTTTTCTTTTTCTTTTCTTTCTTTTTATGTATGGACTTTTCCTAAGGTGGGGTGAAATTTCCCATTTTTGCATTTTTTTTGTATCAGTCCTGCCCATAAGGTCCACTACACTATCTTCCCTTCTTTTGCCCTTAAGTTCAGTCTGACCGGGATGGTTCAATTCTAAGCAAATTTATGAGTGAGTTCAAACGAATTATTAAGCTCAAAAAGGGTTCACAAGTGATAGATGTAGGGTAGGTCGATTTGGCTCTGTGGGCTAAAGAAAGAATTTGCCTAAATCATCTAACACACCTAGACTATGTACTCAGGGTTCGACTAAGAATCAAGGCAAGTTCTAGCATTACACTAAATCAAGATGTCAATATTCACACAATGAAAGAAAGAATTGTTATGGGCATAAAACCGCAATTTTTTAAAGCTCAAATCCTCACATGGTATGCCCAAATCCCCATCCATCGTCCTCAACTACATACGACACAAAGCTTGTAGACTTCTACTTACAAAATTGAACTCTTAAATCATCAAAACTGAGTAACCTTGATTGTACAGCATGCTTGACACAAAACTTGTAAAACATTAAAAAGATACCGGGTCTTCCCTCCCACTCACACACTTTGCCTTAAGGCAAAGGGTGCGAGAACAAGGATTACCCAGTATAACAACAACAGACGCCTTGGCCCCCCCCACACACACACTTTGCTTCGGGCAAAGTGGGTGTGTGGAGGGGGTCAAGGAAAACAACAAACACAAACAAAACAAACGGGACAAGCAAACAAAAGAAAACACAGAAAATGGCCATTGATTTGGGCGCCTGCACCAAGTATGTTGCCTTTTGGGCAAAACACCGGTGCAGGAAGAAGGTTACCCTTCCCGCAGCTTTGGCCAGACAGACTCAGCAGACAAACAGAACAAACACACAAAGACACAACAAAACAAAACAAAATAAAAACTATCAACCTAGGGAGGGTGAAATTCAAGGGACAGGTGCAGGTGGATACCTGAACCCTTGGTGCTTGAAGAAGGCCAGAAGGGCCTTTTGGGTTGCTGCCAGTGCAACCTGGGTCTCCACGATCATGGACTCAATCCTGTCCAGCTGACTTTTCTCTTCCTCTGACTCTGGCTCCTCCACCTTCTCTTTTCCTTTGCCCACAGCGGGGCTTTGGCCTTCGGCCGCCGAGACTTCTCTCTCCTCAGGGTTGGTAAATTTGGGCACACCCCGATCCATCCTGACATCCTTCATGCGGATCAGGGCTTCGATGTTCAGCTTCTCTGCTTCAATCTTGGTGTTTCCCTCCTCGATCTCGATCTCGTTCACTTGGACAAATGCGGTGGTGAACTGGATGCAGGAGAGGCTCTGATTAGGATTGCTGATGATGGAATCGATGTGCTCGATCAGAAAAGCTCCAAAGTTGAGCTTCACTCCGCTATGCATTGCCCAAAGGATGTAGAGATCCTTCTTGGACATAGCATTCCCGCTGTCAATTTTGCCAAAGAGGGAGTACGAGAGGATGCGGTGGCAAACCCTCAGGGCTGAGTCGCGAATCCTATGCCCTTTGACCTTTTGGGTCCTGAACTGTCCTCCATCGCCGATCTCTGCCCACATAACATCCCACTCATGTGCAGTGAAAGTGGGGATTCCTCTCTTCGCGTCCTTGTACTCCTTCTTCTGCAGGTCCTTCAGCTTCACCATTCCCAGATTGAGGTTGAGCTCATTCACGGACATATCCCTGGTTTCTCCCTTCATGGAGAAGCTCATGCCCAGAGGCCTGCAGGTTGGGTTGATGTCCACCTGTACCAAGTCGAACACTTCTCTGACCACCTCCTCATATGCTTGCCCTGGCCACTTTAGAAACGCCTTCCAGCCAATATTTTCGAAATACTCATTCACCTTATCCACTATGCCCAAAGGCACCGGTGCGTCCATATCTGGGATTTTGGGCACAGCGATCCCTTTCGCTGTCTTCTTCCTGCTCCTCGGTGCCGACGTCGGCTCTCCCTTGATCATTCGGATCGGGGTTGGGGCCATCACCTTCCTCCTCCTCTTCGCCGGAGTTTCCTCTTGCTCTTCGCCGGACTCCCCCTGCTCACTCTGCATCACTGAACCCGAGGGTTCATTTCTTTGGTTGGATGATCCTTCGGCCGGCGTGGCCGATTTCTCGGCCGCCGGCTTCTTCCTCTTCGGAGCGGTGAGGGTCTGCTTCTTCTTGGATGGCTCTTCCTCGCCTTTCTTCGCCATTTTTGGTGTGGCCTTGCCTTCTCCTTCGGCTGCATGCTGGTCGCCAGTCCCGAGCGTAGGGACGTCTATCTCCGCCGTGAGTTGCTCGATGACATTTTCATCCACCGGCGAGGGGCTCTCGGCTTGCGGCAGGGTTTTGGATGAAGGGGTTGGTGTGGTTTCCATCGGGAGTGGTTTCCGACGTGGGGTTTTCTTCGAAGTTTTGGATTTCGACGGTGTGGGGCTTTCTCCGGTGAGATCGATTTCTGTGCCTTGGGGTATACCTCGGAGTTTGTTTTTGGGTCTGGTGGAGACCATGGTGGTTGGGTGGTGGTTTTGTATGCTAAGGGCCGAGAAAGGGGGTGGTGATTATGGAAAGTTGAAAGGTTAGAGTAGTGACGTCGTGGGTAGAGGTTTTAGGGTTTTGGGGGTGTAGGGATGACAACTGTCACTTGATGTGACGTGCGACAGACGGTTTCAGCCGTATTTTGCCCGAGAGCCCCTGTTTGCCTTGGAATCGACACTCCTCCATTCGACTGCTTATGCCCATAACTGCTTCCCCTAGATCTACAAAACAAATTCAAATTCCTACGAAGGCGGGAAACTCAAACTCGCCCACTGCTGTGGGCATAACCAAGTTCCTAGGCACACAAAAAGAAAATGAAACAAACTAAAAGAAATAAACGAAACGAAAATACCAGGTTACCTCCTGGCCAGTGCCCTATTTATCGTCCCGAGCATGACGTGATACCTTTCGATCAACCCAGGGTGTTTGTGGCTGGGTCGAGATCCAGTTCTTCCCCAGCGTTGGGTTTATGCCCATAATAGGCCTTCAACCTTTGTCCATTCACCTTGAACACTCTTCCAGACTTTGAATTCTTGATCTCGACGGCCCCATTTGGGAATTGGGTTTGCACTTCAAATGGGCCGGTCCATTTGGTACTCAGTTTGCCTTGTGCAAATTTGAACCTTGTTTGGTACATGAGAACCTTTTGCCCAAAACTGAATTGCTTGTTTATGATCAAGGCATCGTGGCTTTTCTTCATTCTTTCCTTGTAGAGGACAGCATTGTCGTATGCCTCTCTTCTGATTTCTTCGAGCTCTTGGATTTCTAGCTTTCTTGCTTGCCCTGCCTTATCCCAGTCATAATTCACTTTGTTCACTGCCCAGAAGGCCTTGTGCTCCAATTCCACCGGTAGATGGCACCTCTTGCCATACACCATCCGATATGGTGACATCCCGAATGGAGTCTTGTATGCAGTGCGATATGCCCATAAGGCATCTTCCAACTTAAGACTCCAGTCCTTCCCTGTAGGGCCAACAGTCTTTCGCAAAATCGTCTTGATAATGCGATTTGAGAGTTCGGCCTGTCCATTGGCTTGTGGGTGGTAGACTGTCGAGACCCGATGTTGGACACCATATTTTTTGAACAGGTTTTCGACCGAAAAATTGCAGAAGTGAGATCCTTGGTCGCTGATGATTGCTCTGGGCACACCAAACCTGCAAAAAATGTTAGTCTTCAAAAAATTCACCACTACCTTTGAGTCATTCGTCGGGGATGCTTTTGCCTCCACCCACTTGGAGACATAATCTACCAAGAATAGGATGTACAAGTTCCCTCTTGAACTGGGAAGGGGTCCCATGAAGTCCATCCCCCAAATGTCAAATATCTCCACGGGCATAATAGGCATCATGGGCATTTCATTCCTCCTGGTTATGTTCCCTTCTCGTTGGCATTGTGGGCAATTCTTGCAGATGGTGTAGCTGTCCTTAAAGATTGTCGGCCAATAAAACCCACATTCCAAAATCTTGGCTGCAGTCCTCTTATGCCCAAAATGTCCCCCACACTCCTTTGACTGACAGAATTCCAGGATGCTTCTTTGCTCTTCTTGTGGAATACATCTTCGTAATACCTGGTCCCCGCATTGTTTCTACATATACGGTTCGTCCCAAATGTATTCCCTGCTGTCTTTGGCCAATTTCTTCTTCTGGGCATAAGTGTATCCAGGGGGTACATATCCAGAACATAAGTAATTGCACAAGTCTGCGTACCATAGGTCTTCCCTTCTTCCTTGGGCATAGAACAGCTGTTCATCCGGGAACATCTCCTTGATTGGTTCCCCTTCTTCCTTCCTTACGATCCTGCTTAGATGATCGGCCACTTGGTTCTGTTCTCCAGCCTTGTCCTTTATTTCCACGTCGAATTCTTGTAGAAGTAGGACCCATCGGATCAATCGGGGCTTAGACTCCTTTTTGGCTAAAAGGTACTTCAGGTCTGCATGATCGATGTAAACCGTGGTCTTTCCTCCAAGAAGGTAAGACCTGAATTTTTCAAAGGCGAACACCACTGCCAACATCTCCTTCTCAATCGTGGAATAGTTGATTTGGGCTCCATTCAGTGTCTTTGAGGCATAGTAGATGACGTGACTTTCCTTTCCCCGCTTTTGCCCAAGAACTGCCCCTATGGCATATCCACTGGCGTTGCACATCACCTCAAAGGGCATACCCCAGTCAGGGGGTTGTATTATGGGTGCGGAGATCAGATTGTTCTTCAAAATCTGGAAAGCCTCCTTGCAATCCTCATCAAAATTCCACTCCACTTCATTCTGTAGCAACCTTGTAATGGGTTGAGCAATTTTTGCAAAGTCCTTAACAAACCTCCTGTAAAATCCAGCATGCCCAAGGAATCCTCGTAACTGCTTGATGTTCGTTGGGTAAGGTAGCTTGGCTATGATTTCAATCTTTGCTTTGTCCACTTCTATTCCCCTGCCTGAGATCACATGTCCGAGCACAATCCCTTCTTTGACCATAAAGTGGCACTTCTCATAATTCAACACCAAGCTCTTGTCAACGCACCTTTTGAGTACCTTCTCCAGATTGGCTAGGTATGAGTCGAAGGTTTGCCCATAGACCGTGAAGTCATCCATGAATACTTCGATGCAGTTCTCAAGGAGATCCGAAAATATGCTCATCATGCATCTTTGGAAAGTGCCCGGGGCGTTGCATAGCCCAAATGGCATCCTTCGATAGGCGAACGTCCCGAAAGGGCTAGTGAACGTCGTTTTGCCCTGGTCCTCCTCTGCAACCCAAATCTGCATATATCCCGAGTATCCATCCAGAAAGTAAAAGTATTGATTCCCCGCAAGTCTTTCAAGCATCTCATCGATGAAAGGCAAAGGGAAGTGATCCTTCCTTGTCTTCCGATTGAGCTTGCGGTAGTCAATACACACCCTCCAGCCAGTTTGCAACCTTGTAGCAATCAGTTCCCAGAATTCATTCTCCACCACTTGTATGCCAGACTTCTTGGGCACAACGTGCACTGGGCTTACCCACCTGCTATCGGAAACGGGGTATATTATGCCCAAATCCAATAGTTTGAGTATCTCTTTCATTACAACTTCCTTCATGGCTGGATTTAGCTTCCTTGGAACTGCATCTTCCTCTAGTAATATGTGGTGCATGCATACGGTAGGGCTTATGCCCTTGATATCGGCTAGGGTCCATCCAATTGCTTCCTTGTACTTCCCCAAAGTCATCTTGACTTTGTTCTCGTCTTCGAGTGTCAATTCTGAATTGATGATTACGGGCAAAGTGTCGTTATCGCCTAGATAGATATACTTGAGATGTTTGGGTAAAGACTTCAGCTCGAGCTTGGGTGCCCTTTGGGTCGAGGGCACAAGTCGGTCTTCCTCCTTCAGGGTTGGGATTTTCAAAGCCTCAGTGTGGTTGACCCCTTCGTTCCATGCATTTAGTACCTTCACCGCCTCTTGCAATGACTCTTCTTGCAAGTCCTCCTCGGTTATGCCATTCTGAATTATTGCATCGTATGGCTCCTTGAGTGCTGTTCTGGGCAAAAACTCCTCAACAACCTTCTCGATCATGTCAACACTCTTCACCATTTCTGTATCAGCTGGATGTTTCATGGCATTGTATATGTCGAAGGTCACTCTTTCCCCTTCGAACTGACATGTTAGCTTGCCCGTATCACAATCGATGCGAGTCCTGGCAGTCTTTAGAAATGGTCTGCCCAAAAGCATAACCGGATCCCTTGCTTTTGACTTCCCCATGTCGAGAATGTAGAAGTCCGCTGGAAAGATGAGTTCCTCCACTTTGACCAAAACGTCTTCTAATATCCCCTCTGGGTAGACATTTGATCGATCTGCCAATTGGATTACCACTCGGGTGGGCTTCAGTGGTCCTATCTCCAGGTCCTGGTACATGGATAAGGGCATAACGTTGATGGATGCTCCTAAGTCGAGCATTGCCTTCTCCACCTTCATGGTTCCTATTACACATGGGATGTAAAACATGCCGAGATCCCCACATTTTATGGGCATATCTCGTTGTAAGACCGCGGATACGAACTCGCCCACTTGAAATTTCGCATCATCAGTGTATTTGACCTTCCGAGTGCAGAGTTCCTTGAGAAATTTCGTGCATCTGGGCATAGAGCGGAGCACGACCAAAAGGGGCATATTGACCTCCACCTTTTTGAAGATTTTCACCAGTTCGGTTAGTTCTTCCTTCTCTTGTTCCTTGGCCATTCTGCCTGGGAAAGGGATTATGGGCTCAGTCTGGCTTGATTTCTCTTTCCCCTTTCCTATCGCCTTTCGCTTGGCCTCTCTCTCTTGGGCAAGTTCTTCCTCATCTGCCGATCCCATTCCGACTTCTTCATTGATCTCTGGCTCTTCTTGGCTTTTCTTTTTGACAACCTCGGGTAACTCCTTTCCTCCTCTAAGTGTCATAGCATTTACCTTCTTCACCTCTACTTGGGAAGGAAGTTCTCCTTGTTTGCTCTCAAGTCTGGCAACTGCTTGGGCAAGATGTGATAGTTGGGAATTCACATTCTGCATTCCTCCTCTTGTCTCCATTATGAACTTCTCGGTCTCTTGCTGGAACTTCGCTTGTTGTTGGGCCATTTGATGCACAAGCTCCGACAGGGAGGATCCTCTTGCCTGTTGAGGTTGTTGCGAGTATTGTGGTGGATTACTCGTCTGCCCTTGGTTTGGCCCCAAAAAGTTATTGTTGCCATACCTAAGGTTCTCGTGTTGTCTCCATCCCTGATTGTTATACTGCTGCATGTAAGGCTCAAAGGGTTTCTGGTGTTGCCCACCGTTATTTCCTCCTGGCTGTTGCCCAACAACATTAAGCTCTTCCTCTTCGAAAAGTTGTGGACATTCATCGGTTGCATGTGAGTTTGCCATGCAAAGTTGGCATGCCTTCACAGGCTTCCGAATGTTGGGAATCCCTTGATTAGGTGTTCCCTGGTTCGTCATGAATTTCTCGAACATGTTGCACATCTTGTCCAACTTGTCATCTTGGGCAGAAGGAGCCTGCGCCGGAGTAGTTCTGACTATAGTCCCTTCCTCATCTCTCGATTCCTCGGCCATGTCGGCTATGAGCTTGAAAGCCTCCGCTGCGGATTTATTTAGGATCGATCCTCCACAAGCAGCATGTAACCATTGCCTATCTTGCCTTCGGAGTCCTCCCACGAAATACCGAATAAGGTCATGATCCGGTATTTGGTGTTGTGGGCATTTGGCCAACATCTGTTTGAATCTTCCCCAGTACTCATAGAGAATTTCTCCTGATCCCATCTTTATGTTACTTATTCGAGTCCTCAAATTCTGGATTCGGGCAGCTGGGAAGTATTTATCTAAAAACTTGCTCTGCAACTCCTGCCAGGTCCGAATGCTTCCTTCGGGCAAATCATACAACCACTCCCTCGCTCCTTCTAATAGAGAGAACGGAAAAGTGAGGAGTCGGATGTACTCGCCAAGGGCTTGACTAGCAGTGCGCACTGTTCCACATGACATCTCAAAGTCTTGGAGGTGTCTTTGAGGGTCCTCTCCGGGCATATCACTGTACTTGGGCAAAATTTGGATGAGGGTATGCTTCAATTCCCAATTTCCAGTGATCTCCGATAGTACTATGGCTGATGGCCGGAGGTTCAAGTTTGATGTGTGTATATTTTAGCTACCTAGTTTAGTGTGCGTTTTTGCCGTAGTTTCATGTGATATTACATGTTTTGCTATGTTTTGGCGCGGGAATAAGAAGAATTGGAGATAGAGCTGCTAATTGGAAGAAAGTGGAGAAAGAAGAATTTGCGATGGGATTTGACGTGAAGATGGAAGAAAGTAGAGATTGAGCTTTTAATTTACTTGTTATATTTTTTAGGAAGCCCAAAACTCTTAGTTTTATTTTATTTTGAGTATTAATTAAGTTTAGGGCCGAAGCCCATGTCTTGGTTTATGCGGCCTTGGAAGGAATTTATTTCCTTAATTTTGTTAGGGGCCGCATGGCCTCATATATATATTAGTTTAGGTTTAACTTTAGATTACATATTCACACTTTTATATTCAGCCGCAACATTAGACTTTGATTAGGAGGTTTGACCTTAGTTTTAGTTTGGGGATACACTTTTGTTTTTTGAAGGCAGACGTCTTTTTCCTTCAATTTTCCATGCATGCAATTTCTTTATTCTTCATGCAATTCAATTCTCACGTACTAGTTTCTTGATTTCCAAGCTTTAGTTAGTTCAATTCTTGTTTATTTTTGTTCATCAATTTGCGGCTGGATTGGAATTCGAAGAAGGCAGACGAGTATTGGGTTACTTCAAGTTGATTTATTTCTTGCAATTTATTCTCTCAGTTTTATTCGCATATTTTATTATGTTTTATTTTATTTATTTGATTGTTTTTAATTTAAGCATGAGTAACTAATTCTTTTAATTCGGCGAGAATAATGAAACTCTAATTTAATGATCTGTGAGACCTAATTGGTTTAAAATTGATTCCTATTGATTCCGATTAATTCCTAGGTTCCAAGATAATTCTGATTTTATTTAAGCCTGATCAACTTAAGTTTAATTGGATTACAGTCAATTAGTTCCTGCCAATCCGTAATTGTTGGAATTGGACTAATTAGTGATACAACTACCATGTTCGTAGGGGGAATTAATTGGTATATTAATTATTACTAGCGTCTCTAGGATAATTGGTATAAATTGGGTTCCTTTATCTTAATGCTATTAGAATATTAAATTTAGGTCTGGCGTCTCTAGCTAGGTTATATTTTAATAAGGGAAATAAACAGGTCTGGCGTCTCCAGCTGTTTATCGACACAGTAAGTAGGAATTGGGGTACGTCCGTTGCGTTTCACGGTATCCTATAACTGGTTGGTTGATAGGGATTGATTAATTATTGCGTCGAGGATCAGAGTTGAATTAGAGTGGATTTATTTGAGCCGAATTACCCTTTTCATATATTTACTTCAAGCGTGTTTTATTTGATTTAATTCTTCATTCTTAGTTAATTAATATTTTCTCAAAGTTAAGGCGTGGTGGCATCACCAAAAATTTAATAGATTTAGGGAATTGAATGATTTTATTTGCTCTCTGTGGGATCGACCCTGCTTATCACGATACTAATATATTTTGATAATTCTGCAGGAATTATTTTGGTGGGATACGACATCCACCAAAGTTGTTCGGGAAAATCATGTCCCGAAGAGTCCTGTTGGTGTTGTCATTCTGTGCCTCCGGATTTTCTGCCATCTCTCTCTCCGCTTCTAACTGCCTTTCTCTTGCCTGTGCTTCTTGTTCTGTCCTGCGTCTGTTAGCGTTGTTCAGTCGGACAAGTCGCTCGATCTCAGCGTTGAACAAAAGATCTTCGTTTCCTGCACTCATGGTACGACGCATACACAAACGTTAAGGGAAAACTCACACTTAAAATCACAAAAGAAATTACTAGCGCTCTCAGTTCCCCGGCAATGGCGCCAATTTGACGAAGCCGTCGTTTGAGCTTCGCGCAAATAAAATATCATGTGCCCACAACTAGACTAGCTAGTGGTAAGTCCAGAGTCGAATCCTCAGAGAACTGAGCAGTAACTTCTCCTGCAAGGGTGTCACTAAAAAGGGTTTTGTATCCTGCAATGCTCTGACCAAAACGTGTTTATGGGCAGAACGGGTATCCAACCTAAACTGAAATAACAATGTTGATAAATCAAATAACAAAACAATTCTGACTTGGGTTTGAATCACTAAACATGAACTGGACACTCGATCATTGGTGCAAAGATTAATCACTATATTCGCATACCAGTGGTTATAGGCATAAGAATTGTTGTGCCCCTATTGTCACTTGTCACGCACACAAAAACCCCTTGCCCAATCTATCCTTTCAGTTTATGATCCCTTAGAAGGGTCAGCTAATGGAAATCAACTACCCCGAGCAACATCCACGCTCTCTGCGATGGCCTATCGCTAGTTGTGCTTTGCCCAGAATGCTTTAAGATCTAGATAGACCCACTTGACTCTTACGCCGATATTTCACAGCAGTCACGGCTCCAACACTCGTTGTACTGTTTTGGAGGTCGATGGCAACTCGCCTTTTGCCCAAAGTATTACTTGTGGCCAGAACTCCCTAGTTAACTAGTGATCAATTAATTAACCAAGTTGTTTCAACCTTTTTGGAATCAAACCTAGTGTATCGGGAATATGCTCATATAGTTATTATGCCCAAATTAGACCTCTCGAGTTAAGTGTTCATGCTTAGATCATCTTGCCCAAATCAGAATATAAAACTTAGCCGAGCATAAAGTAAATAACACAAGCAAAAGAAATAAAGGAAAACATAACTGAAATTAAAATTGCTTAAAGGAAAATAGATGTACTAGATTATGCCCACAGTGTCGTGCAAAACATGAAACGAAAAAGTACTAGATTATGCCCACAGCCCGGGCTAGCTTCCACTTCACAAAATACTGCACACAGGACGGTTTTTCAGCACCCTTGGCTTTAGAAGCTCTTCGGGTATTTATAGGAGTGATTAGGGCAACCTAAGGCCCAGCCCATGATGTTGCGGCCGGATCCATGCAAGCATGGAGATGCTTATCCCTTTTCAGACCTAATCTTCATGAAGATATGTTTCCTTTCGGATAAGGCGGTGGTTTGGCCTCATCGGTCTCTTTTGGATAGCTGCCGCCTTCGGCCCATATCGAACTCCCACTTACAGTCCTCCCTCGCCCGCCTGTTGTGCCTCCGTCTTCTTTCCCTGCCTTCCTTCTCTTGCCTGCCAGCTCTCGTGCGGTACTTATGGGCATAAGGGATGGTTTTGCCTCCAAATCCCCTTTGCTTCCGGCGCATACCTCTTTCACGAGAGGTGACAACACTCTCGACCCCTGGAGCACCTCTTGCCCACAAGCTGGTCCTGCCACTGAACTACGCCTTCCCAGGCGACCAAACAACACAAATACAAGGAAAAAGACTCGATCTAGACCTAAAACAAACACAAAAACAGAGCACAAACTTGGGCTCATCAGGCTACTTCAGGAGCTCTGGCCTGACCATCGCCCCAAGTAGCCCTGATTCTCGCCGACCAAGAAAACGCGACTTAAAAAATCCCAAGGACCAAATACGGTGACGTAAGCATCCCCAAACAAACATGAAGTGATGATTTCCCGTCGAAATTAATTTCGCCGAGCTGCTCACTAGTTATATATACAGTGTTATACATGTATGTACAATGCGAGAATAATGTTATTCATTTATGACAGTACGTTTTGATATTTTAAGTTTCTCTAATAAATTCATTTTTATGGTTGTTTATTAGCAGTTTTTTAACGTATTAATGGCATATTTAGTAGTGTATGTTTTGAATTAAAATAAATTATATGATGTCATCAATTATAATTCTAATGAGGAATATTTTTTATTCCTTGATAATTTTCAATGTTTTGTCGTAGCTAAGCAAGCTTGTCATATATATTGTGTAGAAATAAACTTATAACATACGTACCTATAGAGTTACTGCATTTAATATATATTATAAAGGGCAAACGTGCAGATTGCCCCCTGAACTACACCCCCTAGAGCTTTTAGCCCCCCATTCTCGGTCAAGGCGCGTTGACCTCCCCAAAGTCTCGGAAGAAGGGTGCAGATTGCCCCCTGCGTTAAACGGCAGTTACACGCCGTTAACTTAATTTTTTTTTTTAATTTTCTAGTGGACTCCATCCCCAACCAGCAGCAGAACTACCAATACGACGCCAAGTCCGTCCGCCGCGCCACCTGCCTCCGCCGCATCTTCGCTTTCGTGATCGGCCTCATCGTCATCTTCGGCACAGCCACCTTCATCGTCTGGCTCATCCTCCGCCCCCAGCTCCCCGAGTTTCGAGTCGACTCCTTGTCTATCTCCAATTTCACGCTCGGCAACGACTTGCTCATCTCCTTCACCTCCGAGATCAAGCTGACCGCCAAAAACCCTAACAAGAAGATGAAGCTCGGCTACGATCACATTGAGACCGCGATTTACTACCAATCATATTCCCTCTCCGAGACCACCGTCGCGCCCTTCTATCAAGGCACGAAGAATGAGACCTCTCTGACGGTGAGATTCGCTGCGGCGGGGAGTTTTCTGGAGAAGGTGGCGGTGGACGAGATTACTGGCGAGAGAGGGAAGAATGATAATGTGAATTTCAATTTGAGGATGCTTTCTAGGGTTAGGTTTGAGGCCAAGGTGTGGAGGACTCGAAGGAGGTTTCTGAAGGTGTTCTGTGGGGATCTAGTTCTTGGACTGCCGACTAGTGGGAGATCGGAGGTGTTAACCGGCGGACCGAGGCAGTGCTGCGTCGAGGCCTTCCCTCTCTCACTCAATCATCAAAATCGATTCCCCTCCCCATTCTCTCCACTCTCATCGCTCATCTCTCTCTGTTTCTTACCGCTCTCTCTCTCTCTCCGCCATTGCTCACTTCTCCGGCGAGAATTGCCAGCCGTCGTACCCCTCACATCCATCCGCTCTCGCCACTGCCTCCCATCTGTCCTTCCTCTCTCTCTCGCATCTCCGATAGCAGACGACCAAGGATGGAGCGCCTCCCCCGCTACTAGCCTCTCCCTCATCCCTCTCTCGCGTTTCCGGCAGCGGACGGCCAAGAAGGAGCCGCCGCTGCAGATCTGCTCCGGTCCGTTCTGTTGCTGGTTGGGGATGGAGCCCACTAGAAATTTTAAAAAAATATTAAGTGAACGGCGTTAAAACGCCCGTTTCACCCTAGGACCTAATTGCACCCTTCTTCCGAGACTTTGGGAAGGTCAACGCGCCTTGACCGAGAATGGGGGGCTAAAAGCTCTAGGGGGTGTAGTTCAGGGGGAATCTGCACCTTCGCCCTATTATAAAATAACTGTATTTTTGTGGTAATAAATTTCCTTGTAAATTCCACACCACGAGACTCTAATATCACGACCATGCTCCAGCTCATTCCCAGAAATTTAATAAGTGCTTCATTGTGCTCATTCCAGCCTCTTCGAGCCCTGCCTCATCAGTGTGTCCTCCCAGACACAAAACCACAAAAAAGAAAGAAAAACGACTCGATCAAGATCAAGACACGGCACAAAAAAGAGCACAAAACTTGGGCTTGTCACACGCACACACTTTAACCATGCTTGTCCTCAAGCATGCACGCGCAACTTGCCCAAAACGACAAAACAAAGACTCAAGACACACAAAGTCAGCATACACTAGAAAAATAAGTCACAAGGAGCATGGCGACTTCGACAAGTGAAATTCGAACAAGAACAATGTAATGCAATGACCATCAGACAATTAAAATTCAAATTGAGCTTGTGGAGTTATTCCTCACCAGCACTCTCCACTCTAAACAGTAAACTAAACAGTGCGGTTCCTTGGCACCCGCAAACCAACAGAGTTCAGACTAGTGTTCTGACTAAGAGATCTTAGCCACCCGCAGGAAAAGGCACTTGTGTGCCTTAGCGTGCTTAGAGTGAGCGAGAAATCCAACCCAGTGTGTTGGTACTGAAAATTGTATTTTCAGTTTAAGGTTTGCTGTGCAACCGTAAGCATTAGCCCTGAGTGTTTGTCTGATTGATCATGTGGCCGTGGACGTAGGAACTTGTTCCGAACCACGTAAAAATCATTGTGTTCTTTATTTGCTTTTAGTAATTCTTTATCTACGCCAAATCTATTTTACAACTAAATCTACTTAACTAAAACGAGAAACTAAGGATTTCATTAAGGGCGTGTTTGATATTGGCTAATACACTGTATTAGCTAATTTAGTGCAGATCAGTCTAGTGTTTGGTATTATTTAGTAATAATGCGGATGACCCGGTTTAATCCCATGACCCAGTATTATTAATCCAGATTTCTTAGGATTAATAATACCACATCCCCCTAGGATTAACTTAAACCAGGATATTCTGTATTTAGCCATGATAGCAAATACCAACTCAGTATTAATAATCTGTCATTATTCACGCTAAATATCCTGGTTACAAATTATCCTTCATAATCCTTTACTGAAAACTAAACGAGCCCAGTCACAAACCTTTCGTAAGGCTATTTGAATTAAGTTTAAATTTTCGCTGCTGAGTTATTAGTCTAACTGATCAATCAACTAATAGTCTGTAAGATTTGTAACTCTACTCTGTTTTAAAAACTCTAGACTGAAGCCTTATGTGGATATCAGTTAAAGCTTTGTGCTTGACTGAAATCAAAATACTGAAGTCATTTCAGTATCAGTCTACAACCACCTTTCAACTGAAGTTTGGTTTGTTTGTTTTTCGTTCAAAAATAGCCTACATGTGTATTCCCCTCCCCCCATATACCTGTTCAGTTAACCCTCCGGGACCCAACAAATGCTACCCCTACAAATTGTAATTTTATTTCACTTACACCTACTTTAACAACTTTGTTAAAATCCGTGTTGAACCCCAAATGGGACTTTTTTTCGTGGACGCAGGGAGTATCTATTTTTCCTTTTAATAGTTATCAATTTTTATCAACTGATATCTACATGAGATCATCTATATAACCTATCGTGACGCTATCAATAATAGCAATGCATATAGAATACATATATTCATTAATACTCTACCAGACTGTAGATAAAATTACCTTTAAATGTGTGTAGATATGTCATGTTATAAATTTATTTCAACACAATTTGGCAAATTATGCCTAGCTACAACATGAAATTCGTAATCATGGAAAACGTGAAATTCATATATTAGTTCCGTCGTTCTAATTGTTAATAAAATCACATAATTCATTTTCATTCCAAACACACACTGTAATAAATACGCCATATATACGTTTAAAAAATTGCAAATTAACAACCACATAAATAAATACTTCAGAGATACCTTAAATATTAAATCATTTACAAATGAATAACTTCTTACCAAATTTCAGGAGCTATTCTCACACTATATATATAACATGTAACATATCTTTCATTAGACATAAATCAATATTTTCTCCAATCAACCAATATACAAGCACAAATAAACAAAAGAAATTTAACTTCTCAGATGGCCGTTAAGTTTTTTTGCTTAATTTTCCTCGTTCTATCACTATCTGGTTTGTCTGAATTTATCTTTTCCTTGAATATAAATGAATTGTATGGATTATTATCCAATCTCTGCAGTCATTATTTTTTTGTGTAATTAATGTGTGCATAGTACTATTATGTATTTTTCACATTTCAAAATTTATTTGAAACTATTATTTTGTTCTAAACTTGTAGTATTTTTTGTCTTTTGTTATTTTGATGGACTTTTTGTCTTTGCTGCAGTAGCATTGGAAGTTGTGGATGCCCAAAAAAGGTGCCAAACAATACTAGATAGAAATGCTTGCGAACTCGCAAAATGCAGAGAGCAATGCTTTAAACTTTACCCAAAAGGATTTGGATCATGCATTGAAGCTATTGGTTTAGTGGGCAAATACGCTTGTTCTTGCATCTACGACTGTCAATAATCTTACTCAATTTTGGCATGCATATTATAATAAGATCACGTAAAATAATGTGGCCATTATAGTTATCTAACCAAACTTCATTTAAGTATGGAATAAACATGTTGCACAATGTTGTTTTTTGATTTACTTATAGATATTATCAATGCTCTTTTGAAATGACATTTATTGCACAATGCAATTTTCGATTAGATTATTAGAAATATTTTTTTTTTTAACACATTAGAAATATTTTGTTATGCATACTACTTTATATACATGAATACAATGTATGGTGGTTGCATTGATAAAGCAAGTTATTTAACCGGCATAGCTATATGTATTTGAAACTAGAACTCCGTAGTAATTAAAATCACTTTTCGGTTGAGTATGTGACAGTTACAGGTATACAGGCTTTTGAATATGTAAGTTCCAAAATAAAAAATCAAATAATCATGCTCTTTTTAACATATTTTTCTATTATAACTTTTTATCATTTAATACTTTCTTCAATGAATCATCGAATACTTATTATTAAATTGCGATTGTTTAAATAAAAATAAAGAAAAAAAATAAAAACCCTTAAAAGCACAAAAAAACAGACTAAGGGTCGAGCCTCATTAAAACATCTTTAAGGAAAACCTAAAGGGCGAAACCTTAAAGAAGAGAAAGAATACTCGTCTCAGTGCCGACCCTGAGGGTGGGAGGCTCAGGTCGATGGCCCAAGGCCTAGAAAATTAAGGGGCCCAAAATTTTTATAAACCTTGTATTACATATATATATATATATATATATATATATATATATTATACAAAAGGAAACAAAACTTGCTGATTCTTATGGCCGAAAAGAAAAGGGTTAAGAGCATATGGGATCCTATGTCCCACAATATTGTGTGCACCACGTGTACCACTCTTCATTTCTTTGTTTTATAAATTGTTTTTTATAAAAATAAAAATTATTATTATATTATAAACTCTAATTAGTATTTATCATTGAAAAACTAAAATTTAAAAAATTATATACCTTAACTTTGAATTAATGAACCCAAATAATCTATTATTGATTCAAATAAATTTAAAAAAATAATTATAAACCCTAAATGGATGAGTGAACCCTTGTTAATTATCTTTATATTATATAAAAGCATAATAAATTAAAATTGAATAAAAAATAATTTAAAAGTATAAAGAAATAAAGAGTGGTACATGTGGTACACACTATATTTTGGGACAGAGGATCCCATTTGGGTTAAGAGGGTCTAATTTATTCCATCAATACTTGTGGGGCCTAAAATATATTATTTTATTGTATTGTTAAATTATTTCAATTTCCAAAAAGATATTCATCTGTATCACTAGGATCTCCGCTTCTTTTCTCCAATTTCCTTTATTTCTGTTGAAATTTCGCTAAGTTAACGCTAATATGAAGATATCCTTATATTTCCCAAAAATTATCAAGGCTCTTCACCTTCTTTATCATTAAATCATCAATATAAATAGATTGATAATTGAACCATCCAAGGAGCATGGAAAGTACGAAAGTGATCAATTTAAAATTAAAATTGTTGAAAACATATTTGAGATCGTCAATATCACAAGAAATACTAAATGGTTTGGCAATCTTATGTATAGAAAAAGATATTTTAGATAATATTGAGACACATGATATTATAAATGATTTTACAAGTAAAAAAGCTAGAAGAAGTCATTTTTTATGAATAATAAATTTTTTTAATTATTTTTATATGATATACATATTGTATCGTCGAGGGTCCATTGTTTTGTTTGGCCCCGGGCCTCTTTTTTATCAGGACCGGCCCTGACTCGTCTAGATTAGGAGAGCGGGGAGAGGGTCCATTTTTTTGTTTCGCCCCAGGCCTCTTTTTTATGAGGACCGGCTCTGTCTCGTCTAGATATAAAAAATAAAAAACTATAAAAAATGGTAGGAGAGCGTGGAGAGGCTACTTCAGGAGCTCTGGCCTGACCATCACCCCCAAGTAGCCCCGATTCTCGCAGACCAAGAAAATGCGACCAAAAAAAACCCAAGGACCAAATACGGGGATGAAAGCATCCCCAATCAAACATGAAGTGATGATTTCCCATCGAAATTAATTTCGCCGAGCTGCTCACTAGTTATATATACAGTGCTATACATATATATACAAGGCGAGAATAATGTTATTCATTTATGACAGTACGTTTTGATATTTTAAGTTTCTCTAATAAATTCATTTTTATGGTCGTTTATTAGCAGTTTTTTAACGTATTAATGACATATTTAGTAGTGTATGTTTTGAATTAAAATAAATTATATGATGTCATCAATTATAATTATAATGAGGAATATTTTTTATTCCTTGATAATTTTCAATGTTTTGTCGTAGCTAAGCAAGCTTGTCATATATATTGTGTAGAAATAAACTTATAACATCCGTACCCATAGAGTTACTGCATTTAATATGACTGTATTTTTGTGGTAATAAATTGGCTTGTAAATTGTATTCTATTCTAGATTCGAACTGAAGACTATTAAAGTAGAGATGCTTTATAGGCATGTGTGTATGGTCCACTAGAATATTGATGAGTTTGATGTTATTTTATATAGGTTGAGAATATTGATGGCGTTGAAACAGTTGGTAATAGAGGATCCATGTAGATTTAACTGTGTGGTACAAAGTCGTGCATGCGATATTCCCGCGAAAACACAACAAACTCTGAGGAAATGCCTTTTTGAATTTGCCCCAAAGCACTGAGGAAAATTAGACAGAAAGTATATTGGATCTTGATTGATTTGCTTGCCATCTTTCTGTCTCCTAAATCACAGGTTCCTTCTGGATTAATTTATTTTAATTTCATGGAATTATTATTCATGGCGCCGGATTTTGGGTTTAATTTATATCTATGTGTTGCTGCAGATCTTGACGATTGATTGTATCGTAATTGGTAGGTTTCAAAAGTGAGAAATGTTGTGCTGTGGAGGTGGTGAAGAAGAAGCCGCCGCGCCTCCACCCAACCAATACACCACCCCGCTTAAGGCGGCTAACGGCTATTCTGCCACCGGTGGAGGTACAAATAAATAACTGATGCATGATTATTATTTTATATAATTTAAAATGAGTCGTGAAAATGTTACCACGGATTTGAATTGAATCTGAAAAAAAAGTTGAATTCATAATGTTTGATAAAATTTTATACGATAAATCTGGTTGGTGTGTTATATATACACAACACAGGAGATCGAGGAGGAGAGCCGAGGGGGGGTGGAAGAGGCGGAGCGCCTAAAAAGGCGTTGCCAATCGAGCTGCCGGCGTTGTCGCTGAATGAGCTAAGCAGACTGACCGACAACTTCGGGCAAAAAGCCCTGATCGGAGAGGGGTCGTACGGGCGGGTGTACTACGCGACGCTGAGCGAGGGGCGGGCGGCGGCCATCAAGAAGCTGGACACGAGCTCGTCGGAGGCGGACAACGAGGAGTTCACGGGGCAGCTAGCGACGGTGTCGAGGCTGAGAAACGAGCACTTCGTGTCGCTGCTGGGGTACTGCGTGGAAGGGAACAACAGGATTCTGGCATATGAATACGCGGGCATGGGGTCATTACACGACGTGCTGCACGGCCGGAAGGGGGTGCAGGGGGCGGAGCCGGGGCCGCTGCTGACGTGGAACCAGAGAGTTAAGATCGCGCACGGCGCCGCCAAAGGGCTTGAGTTTCTGCACGAGAAATGCCAGCCCTCCATTGTGCACCGTGATATTAGATCCAGCAACGTGCTTCTGTTCGACGACTTCCTTGCTAAGATCGCGGATTTCAGCTTGACCAACCAGTGTTCCGACACCGCCGCTCGCCTCCACTCCACTCGAGTTCTTGGAACCTTCGGTTACCATGCTCCCGAGTGAGCTCTCATCATATCATTTCACATGCCAATGCCAATGCCATGCTTAATTTCTTCGTCTTTAATTTAGGTACGCCATGACGGGCCAAATAACCCAGAAGAGCGATGTTTATAGCTTTGGAGTCGTGCTGTTAGAACTCCTCACCGGGAGGAAGCCTGTAGACCACACTATGCCCAAAGGCCAACAAAGTTTGGTCACATGGGTAAGTATATATTCACCAAGACTTGTTCAAATTTTATCATATACCACATTTATCTAAAATATGATAAACTATTATCACATCAACATAATATTATATGAGTTGGGAGTTAAAATGAGAGAAAATGAGTTGCTTTATATATATATATATATATATATATATATATATATATATATGCGAGACTAATGAATAAGACAGTATATAGTGTTCAATAAAGATATTCGAAAAATTAGTAAAAAAAATTATCACTGCAGGATTCAAACATAGATAAAGTTTTTCCCCCTCCAGATAAATATATCAGTCATAGGACCTCATTGGAACTATTTCATATATATATTATAAAGAAAATGTGAAAAAATGGTGAAAAAATATGTTTTTCATTCTATTTCCATAGAAAAGAGGTATGATAGATGATATATGAGTTTTGATTGTGAAACAGGCAACTCCAAGGTTGAGTGAAGATAAAGTGAAACAATGCATAGATCCAAAGCTGAAAGATGACTATCCCCCAAAGGCCATGGCCAAGATGGCAGCAGTGGCAGCATTGTGCGTGCAATACGAAGCAGACTTCCGACCAAACATGACCATCGTCGTTAAGGCTTTGCAGCCACTTCTCAATGCTAAACCAGCTGGAACCGCAGATTCTAATGCATGAATTAACAACAATTAATTCAACTAGTTTAAATTTGTAATATTAATTCATTCAACATTACTATGTCCATCAAGTTTTTGTATCTTCATTATTAGTCTTTTGTCTCATCTTGATGTGACCAATTTTCTTCTTGACTTAGACATCTCCTACACATGTACATCAAACATGTTGTGGCCCAACTTAGGATCCATAATTCAATCTTTTTCATTTTATTTTTTCATTATTTTGTGGATGTGAACATGATTTAATTTGGTTCAAATATTATACTCCATCTGTTCACTAATTCTTGGCCCATTTTGTTATTTTAATTTGTCCATTAATTTTTGACTTATTATATTTTTAGTAAGTTTATTCTTAATTTCAACCCTCAATATTACATCTCATTTATAAAATTTAACATTGATGGATCCACCACTCGACCAAATTAATTAATTTAAAACTATAATAAAGGTGGGATCCTTATTTTACTCAATTAAATTAATCAATTTAAATTTAATTAAACTACAGTAAAGATTTAATCTTTAATTATTCCGCTACCAACATACTCAATCAATTTCTTAAAATTCATGTCATGAAATGGTTAAAAATTGGTGAGCAGAGGGAGTATATTCCAATAGAGAGATTATGTAAATGTTCATAAGATAAATGTTGTGTATCTATTGGATAAACACAATTTAATACGCAAGTGCACGTAGTCTCAACAAGTAATAAGAGAAAGTATTCCAAGATTGTCTCCACAACGAATGCAAAATAGAACTTAAACTATCTCAGCTACAAGGAAACATCCAATTTAAGAACTACTTCAAAACTAAAAATTAAATAAAGCTTCAAATCAAGATGATGGTTTTCTAATAAACTTAAATTAAACTAAGGTTGGTAAAATCTTAACTAAAGTTAACTAGACAGAAGATAAAAGACTAAACGAAGAAAATATATAAGGGAAACGGACTTGGACTAATGAATCCATTTATGTCTTTCACACTGAACAGAATGCTGCAGCAATATTTCAACAAAATCTCACAGTTACGAAAACTCACAAACATTCATAGAATTTTCCCAAATCCTATGGTTTTTCATTCTACAACTTTCTCGAGCATATTCATATACTAAATCAAGCTTAGAACAACAGATACACAGCTCTAATTTCTAACCGCACACAAGGCAAATAACATATTCCTATGTCACATGCTCTTATGCCATTCAATCTTGTCCACTACTCTCAACCTTTCCAGAATCCAGATGTAGCTAAATATCTTGCAAAAGATGGCAAGTCAAGAGCAAGAAATAACATGAAACACAGCTGAATGGAAAATGAGAGACACTAAAATAAAGTGCAAAGAAATTACAAAACTAAGACATAAAGTTCATCATAATCCAAGCCTCAAAAGTTTAGTTCATGTTTAGCATAAAGAGAGAGAAAATAAATTCAAAGTTGAGCATGATGTAACAGAACTACAAATTGAAATTATGAGTAAAAGAAAGAAAGAAAGCTAGAAATGGTAAGGATTAATGGTGTGCTCTGCTCCTTTCTTCTCTTCCTCCAAAAATAAGGTCCTCCCCTCAATATATATCAGGTGCTCCACCTGTTTTTCGCTTAATTCCAGATGTTTTCTGTGTAATGGATTCCCCCTCTTCAATTGCAGCTGTCTTCTTAGATGTAGCAGCTAGGTATGTTACACCAAAATAGCCCATGAAAAGACCATGTTGCCCTCCTTTGTTGTAGACTTCGGGTGCTCCTCTTTCTCCCATCGATTTTTGCTGAGAGAAGTTCAATTTGTATGCCAAATAAGCTAACTTTCACTTTTAGCAAGTGGTCCCCCCTCTTTTGCACATGAAAATCTCGTCCAAGTCAACTGAGCAAAATGCTGTAGCAAAATCCCAACAAGACTGTAGTCCCTACACAAAAGCAACAAATCTCTCATTTGTCTATTTCTATATGAGATTAGCAAACTTTTGACATCAGTTTTCATACATCTCAATTCTCAAATACACAAAGACGAAAGAACGAAAGGACAATAAAACGTAAAAGAAAACCGAAAGAACTACACAAAACATGCATCAAACTCTTCTTAAAAGCTTAAAAGAATGAGTAATAACACTTAATACAAGAGTTATCAATGAACAACTGCACATATGCATATATCACTACATTTTTAATAAGAAAACTCTACAAATACAAATTGTGGTATACTTTAATTAATTATTAGGAGTATATATTATTAAGTCTTTTTTAAGGGGGCGTTTACTTTGCATGATTGATAAAATGAATGATTGAGTATTTTTATCCGCAAGAGTAGGATTACTCCAATCCCACTCTTTTGATGGGATAAGAATCAAGCAAAACTAGCTTGGAGGATAAAAATAATCAAGGGCCTTGGGATATTCCAAAGTTGCAATCCATGAAAATAAACAAGGGATTAACCTTACTATTTTTATCAATCAAGACTTATCCACCAAAGTAAACACCCTTTAAAAAAAATATAATTTTAAAATTTAACTATAATAAATGGGACATTGCTTCTATAAAAAGTATGATCATGTTTCAATTCTTTTTTTACTTACTGAAAGGACTAGAAAAAGATGACAATAAAATCCAATTCAATTAATAAGATGTTTTTCCTTAAATTAATAGGTTGAAGGTTCGAGTAGATGAGTGTGGACGTAGGTGAGTTGTAAGTTATAACTCAAATATATATATATATATATATATATATATAGGGAATGGATCAAAAAAGAAATCTATATTTATGAAGAATAAAGAATGAATCTAGGCCCTTCAAATCTGCCAATCCTACGGCCAATTAAATATATGATTGCTGCGTTTTTTAAATAGCTAAAAGGTTAGAATTGTAAAACTCTTATATACTTATTTTTAGGTAACTGATATCTACTATAATTAAGCTAATTATATTCATTTGAATTTTGGAAAGAGATCATGCATATCTATATATCCTCATAATTTGATTGTCAATTAGTCAACGAATATTATAACATAAATATATTTTTATTATCTCTTTGTATTTTCCTCATTTTTTTAATTTTACTTTAGTCTCTGCTTTGATTTGTTCGACAATGATGGTTTGGTTAGGTATTATTCTTTATTTCAATTATTTTCATTTTTATTTTTGTTTCTTTTTTTCATGAATTTTATTTTTGTTTGCATCTTTTATTTCTTTATTTTTTATTTCACATAATTAGTTAATTTTTACGTTTTTCTTTCACCTATAAAATTTTCAACATTAGTTCAGAAACAAGCAAATTACAAACATATTGATTTTTTTATGGATGACATCTCATTAATATTTTTTTCTTTTTTAGATTAAATATGTACCATTACGACATTATTTCAAAAACAAACAATTAGATATGTAATGAATTTTTTTATTTATTCATTATATTTGTATTATTTATTCACTAAAGAATTGAATCTATTCATTACATTTATTTATTCATTATAACCATTTACTTATTCAATTAAATGTAAACAGTATTCAACACGTACTCATTAAATTAACAAAACACATTCATTAAGTCAACGCTTCGAATTGAAACATGCATAAGTTCTGAATAACATGAATAAGTTGTGAATAATTTAGTGTACCTTTCGAATAACTACCATTCAGTTATGAATAAGTTTTGAATAATCTAGTGGTACCTTTCAAATAACTACTATTCACTTCTGTATAACATGAATATGTTCTGAATAAATATTATTCAATAATGAATATCATACAATAAGTTCTTAAAAATAAGTTAAATTAAATTAATATATTACAATTTTTTATGAATGAGCATATTATAAATAAGTGAACAAAAGTAATCGAATATCTACTTTAACACTCTGAATATTTGTTCAACTCATTCTGGAGCTACTTGCATATCCCTTTCTCGGACGATCACCCATCTCACCCTGATAACTTTCACTAAACCAGTCATTTTGTCTTGCTCACGGATTCAAATTCTTCCATACACCAAATGCAGCCTAATCAATATATCACAAATTAGAAAAAACAGAATTCAAACACAGAATAAGTTAATGAACAAAGATCAAATCTATTTGAATAAACTAAAAAAGTTAAAGAATATACGCAGAAAATTTATGAATAGATTTCTGGTGCATCATGTGCCGCCTCAACTATCTGATTTGAGATGCCAAACACTATAAGATAGTGTCTGAATAACATATCAAACATACTGAACAGAATAATACCTTTCCTGAACAAACTAACAAATATTCTGAATAATATCTTCTACTTACTGAATAACTTAACAAATGCACCGATCACATAATAATTATCTAATACCCAAATTAATAAAAATAGCTTACAAATAACTCAACAAACATACTGAACAACAACACGATATATACTAAATAAACTTTACAAGTATTCTGAATAAGTACAACTATTTTTGAATAACCTGAAACATATACTGAATAAACGTTAGTAAAGAAAATCAGCTAATTAAACTCAATAATCACCCAAAAATGATTCAAAATTCTCAAATAGTATGCATTTCCCAGTCTGAAACATATTCAACATTTTTTTTAGAATGAAATAGGGTCAGCGAAATCCACAGAATATTCAAAATAAATCTGAAAAAAAAAAAATCAAAACTTTATTCTCATAAATAAAAGAACCATATCGAGACAAACCTAAAAATCAAAGTTCTTAGATGTTCGTCGGTTCGAACCGCCACGATTATCAGTATTTCGGTGATAAACAACCATCGTCGAGCACTGCTTTCACCGAAGTTCTGTGAAAAATGAAACAACGAGCGAGGTTTCGGAGAAGATGCGAAAACAAATGATTTCAATTCAAATTTGTTCCGTCCAACAAATGCTATTTGATCGAAATCTAAAAATTTCAAGCAACATCTCCTGATTATTCAGTAATTTACAGAACCAAAAACCCTTACCTAGAGGTGATGCGCCGTCGACTGGTATAAGTTTGTGAAAATGAATGAATGAATTTGTGGTGGGTGGGTGGATAGAGTAAAATTCTATAATTACAAGCGTAAATGTAGGATAGGTAGTTTCTTAATATATGACAAATACAATTATACCCTTATGCGAATTTAAAAGGAATAAAATCTGAATGCTCAATTTTTTTTAAAATTTAAGAAACTACAAATCTGACCGTTCATCATCATTAAATGAGCGGTTATGATTTAATCTTTAATCTCTATACTAAAGGCATTCTTCATAGATCTCAACCCTATATATATATATATATATATATATATATATATATATAGGGGCGCGCTCCAGCGAGACCCCCTATTTTTCGTGTAACATGAGTACAATGAATAAGACATATAATACTAATGAATAAGACGTATATCTAACGAACAAGATGTATATACTGATGAAAAATAAAATTTAAAAAATTGGTAATGAATAAGACATATATACTGATGAACAAGGTAGTATATACTGATGAACAATGCAGTATATACTGATGAATAACAAAATTTAAAATATTCTGCTCCCTCCAGGATTCGAACCCTGCAAAAAAAAATCACCCTCCAAATACAATATCAGGCATATGATTGATGAAATAAATGCACCAGATCGTGCCCTAGATCTCACTAAAATTAGAGGGTCTCATTGGAGCGGCCCCCTATATATATATATACAATTTGCTTAAATAATGCGCACATTTTTTATTGTAAAAAAGGGGGGGATAAATGCAATAAACATAAAGCTGAGGGGGGCAAAGTGCAAAAACTGACAGACGATCGCCAGTTTCAGTTAAGCCGCAATCAAAAGTGCAAAGAGAGAAAACGGAAGCGAAAATGGAAGTGGAAAAAGCGGAAGCAGTAGAAATATGGAACCGAGAAACAGTGCCGAAAGTGATGAAGATTGTGAGTGTGAGGCTCCCTCAAAGTGACCTGATCAATCTTTTGCTCGTCAGCCCCTGGATAAATCGGAATTTGATTTCTCACCCTTCACTGTGGCTGGTAATTAGTGCTTCCTCTTTTTCTCTGCAGTTCTTCAACGTGTATGTAAGAGTCTCTTTCTTCTCAAAGCTGGAAAGTTTGATTAATGGGTTGATGGGTTTTTGTTTTTTAATCGATTTCTGTTTCTAATATTTTGATTACAACTCGTTTCTAGTTATTGGTGGAGATGTGTTAATGGTATAATTATGGGAATATTACTCCTTAAAATGTTTTTAGTTGGAGCTTATGTTATGTTATCTTTGAGCTCACATTCTTGCATTGTGGGTTCAAGAGCTTCGTTTGTTTCACTTTTTTTTTTTTTTTCAGGTTCTTGATTTTCATGAGATGAGTGATGCAGGGAATCGTCTTGTAGCAGCTCTCTCACTGGTTAGTATCTTCTTCTTTATTTTCCTTTCTGCTTTAATGGCATTTATTTCAGCTCATGTAAATACAATAAGGGGGTGTTTAGTTTGAGCGATAGGATAGATAGATAGAATAAAACAATTCAAGCTAATTTACCATTTATTTTGATGGATTGATTAATTTTGAACTTGTTTGACCTTCTTATTCTTCAAATACTTAATCCTGTGTTTTATCAATCTATCCTATCACTCGAAGTAAACGCCTCCCAAGGGAATTTTGTTGAATCATAAATATTTGGAAGAACATGCTGAAGAAAGATACTAGTCTTAGCATTGGACACATTGAATAACTTGATTTTCTAATACCATGATTCATTAACCAATCAACTAAAGTATGTAAATTATCTATCAAGAAAACCAGTATTGGCCTGCATTATCTAATGCCTTATTGAAGTGACAACATTACTTACTGGAGTAGCATTTGACAAATCTGCATGTGTAAATTGTAATTGTTTTGCAGCCGAGATACCAGAATGTGAAGCATGTAAACCTTGAGTTCGCCCGTGATATTGAAGACAAGCATCTTGAAAATCTTAAAAACAAGGTGGTCATTGGAAGTCATTATTGGGTGCTTCCATATCTCTTTGACTCTCTGATCATTTTGTCTGAGTTGATCATCGTGATGGAAAAATCCTTTTCTTTTTTTTTTATCTGAATCCAGTACATTAGAACTATCAATGACTATATCCACGTAACATGTAAAATGTCAAATTGATGAACTAGAAAATATAGGAATACCAAGTTCAGAGAGAAACAATTTGAGGAGACTATGAGATTATAGATAAGGTTCTTGCAAAATATGTTATGAAGAATGATTTTGTTTCTATAAATTAGGACAGTGTTTCCGTGTTTATCCTCTTCTCTAAAACATGTATATTTAGTAGTGACTGTGCTTTTCTGTGCAGTGTGGAAATTCTGTTAAGAATATAGAGACTCTTAATTTGAATGGCTGCCAAAAGATATCTGATGTGGG
Source organism: Salvia miltiorrhiza (assembly GCF_028751815.1). Lineage (NCBI taxonomy): Eukaryota > Viridiplantae > Streptophyta > Magnoliopsida > Lamiales > Lamiaceae > Salvia > Salvia miltiorrhiza. Next base: position 13,795,871 of record NC_080392.1, on the reverse strand, counting down.
AATTGAATTTATAACCTGCAATTGCCTGAAGTTAAAGGGTTTCTCGATCTACTGGAACGTCAGGTACTTGATACCTTTGCTGTCCTCTTGAGTGTATAGACTCATTTTATACTTGCACGAGAATGTCCAAGCTGGACAGATAACTAAATGAATTTCGTTGCAGGGTATCAGATCTTGGCATTAGGAACTTGGTTAATAACTGCAAACTCATGATTGATTTGAACCTGAGTGGTTGTAAGGTATGCTGAATATATTTGTTTGTATGAGCTGCTATACACTGTCCTTTCGACTACAATGATCATTTGACATAGGGTGGTTTTATCTGAGACTACAGAATGTCACTGATGAAAGCTTAAAATTGATTGCCGAAAATTATCAAGGATTGCAGCTGTTGAACATAACAAGGTATTATGGCCTGGGTGACCTCTGATGTGTAATAAGTTTTGATCATTCAGTTAGTATATTGTCATGTTTCTCCTGTTGTCTTTCTCAGTCGGATCATTAAATGAGTCATCCCTTCTGGCATCTCTAATGACATATTCTGAAATATCGAACAATATATTCATATCCTGCATAATAAATTATTTTGATAATACGCTGAGTTTATCTCTTCCTTTCAAAAGTAATACCTTATCCTGTCTCCTGACGTCCACGGGTATTTTAGATGCGTCAAGCTAACGGATAAGAGTTTGGAAATGGTACTGGTCAAGTGCTCCTCACTTCAGAGTTTGAATCTTTATGCACTTTCCAGGTAAAATTAATCAAATGTTTCTAAAAATCTGCAAAACTGAGAATCTTAAGAAACGATAGATCTGATATGTATGTACGTCCCTACAGTTTCACAGATGCTGCCTACAAGAGGATATCGCTCTTGACTCACCTTCAATTTTTAGATCTCTGTGGTGCTCAGGTACATTAATCCACTCAGGAAACTACTTTAATTTGGTTAAAGAATTCACTTGTAGCTCAATAAACATAACTCCAAGTTACATTTCAGAACCTGTCTGATGATGGCCTTTCTTGTATAGCTAAGTGCAAGAACCTAACTTCGCTAAATTTGACATGGTACGTGGAATGTGGTTGTCCCATTGTCATTTGATGAAACTAAAATAGCTTACTCAAACTCCCACATTTTATACAAACAGGTGTGTGCGCATCACTGATCAAGGAGTCATCGCTCTTTCAGAAGGCTGCAGGTCTCTTGAATTTCTGAGGTGAGCATTTAGAAGATCAATCTATGAGTTTCTGCAGGTCTCTAGCCATGTCTGATTGTTTTCATGTTGAAGATTTCGTTTTGTGGCTAAAACATTGCAACTATGACACCCTGAACTAAGTTGACAGAATCTAGTCTGTTAAGATTCTGATTTGATTTACTAGTGCAGCCTGTTTGGAATAGTGGGAGTTACAGACAAGAGCTTGGAGGCCCTCTCAGGCTGCTGTTCAACTACACTTACAACGCTGGATGTCAATGGCTGTATTGGCATAAAGGTACCGTATCTTCCTTCATTATAGCACAGCTACTTTTAATAAAATTTCATACTTTGAATAGTTTAAAACTACCAATATTTATAGTGTGTGTCCATAATTTTGCAGAGGCGAAGCCGTGACGAATTGCTTCAATTGTTTCCCAAGTTAATATGCTTTAAAGTCCATAGCTGAAACAGACAAAGATGAGTTCATGAGTACATCAGCTCGGAGACAAGTATCTTTCAAATTTTACTGCTGTTCAAATCCCATTTCATGTTTTGGAAGTTTTGGATGTAATTCTTTTGAAATTTTCCCTAGAAAGATTCCGTTGATGTTGTATCGAGTATCCAATTTCTTTCTGGTAATGTGAAAGTTTGTTTGTTGGTAGAGATGACATATTGTAAACATAAAGTTTTGTATTCAATTATACAAAAGGTGTTACAGATACAAAATTATGGATAGATTTAAATTTATGTGTGAGTCCTCTTATCCTTTTCTTCCATTTCCTTCTCGAACAATCTTCTAATGTTCTTGGGTGTTGGGATTTAGTAACGTTAGGGCTTTGGTCTTATTTCTGAATTGAGTGTTAAATTGATTTGATTTGTTGAAGAATGCTCTTAGAACATATAAGAACGCCTTGAAGATCCTTTGAACTTTATAATGTTAATGTAGAGAGTTTTCATCTTATTTCTAGATTTTTGGATAATGCTTTTAGAACTTGTAAGGAAGCATTTAAGATCTTTAAACTTTATACTGCCAGTTCGGAGGATTTTCACATTGTATTCGGATTGAGTGCTAAATTTGAATTGATTTGGATTGAAGAGCACTTGAATGTTGGAGAGAATTTTGTGGAGAATTCTTCCGAACTCTTCAATTTTTTGCCAACTTCACGTGTTACTTATGCTCATCCAAACACCCATGTTTATAGCCGTAGGTGAGTGTGGGCTTGTTTGGCTTTAGACCACCATGTCATGGGTTTTAGACTATCATTATCAGCAACCATTCCAACTACCCAATCATCCAACCTTTTTAATATTTAATTGATTTCTCTCTCTTCCACATCACCAATATTCATTTCAACTAACCACGTCCATTTTAAGAGATTTATCAATGACCACTTCAATCATCCAACCACAACATTTTATATAATTATTATATTATTATTTTTAATTATAATATTTTAATATATTAAATACCAATTAAAATATTAACAATAAATTAAGATAGAATGATAAAAAAAAAATTAATAGAAAAAATTGACGTTATATGAAGAGAAAATAATAGAATTATATTGTGTGTGTAACTATAACAATATGGATGTCTATTTGTAGAGAATAAAAAAAATAAAAAATTGGTGTTGTTAATTTTTTATTTTTATAGAATATGTTATATATATTCAATGTGTAACTTAAAATCAAAATAAAATTTAATAAACTAATAATATATTGACACTTGTCATGAAAGGAATGGAGAGACCTTTGAAGACCACATGGTCTCTTTTGTGTCTCCATGAGACCACGGTTGGTCTATCATCACTAGTTTTATTTTATTTTTCTTTTTTGTTTATTGCATGGTGCTTAGGTGGCGGTTGGTTTGGAGTTTTAAAGGTTGCTGTTATTTGTAGTCTTAGAACTTAAGTGACAACTAGTGCATAGGTGGCACAATTTGAGTGACTTCTTTGATGTGTCATTGACATGTGACATTCCCACGTTGACTAATAAAATCAATATGTATTAAATATGAATTATATATCTATGTAATCTTGAAATACTTTTATTAATAAATTAAAAATAAAGTTTGGTTCATCGCGGGTCGACCTAAACGCTCACCGTTGGATGATCGCCATCACTATTCCACCAAATCTAAATCGGACCGCTTCTCCGAGTTATCAAGTCTGAGAGTTAAGTGTGTTTTCTAGACTTAGAACGAGGAAAAGGTTTTAAGTTTTTGTAATTTTCTATATTTTTTTTAGATCCTCAAATTTTACATCCACTTCTTGGGTTTATAGGAAAAATTGATTATCGTTTTCAGTCCTTAGATTCTGCACGTTGATGACCATAATAATTCCTATTTCTGATGATGTCACAAAAATTACTTGAGAAAATCACTTCACATGGTCTTAATGTATGATGTGTATGATATTATGTCTTTTGTTTTAAAATGAGGATGGTGCCTGGTAAAGGAGACAAAAAAAATACTCCCTCCGTCCCAGCTTTTTGTATCCACTTTTAGTAGTATTTACTACTAAAAGTGGATACAAAAAGTTAGGACGGGGGAGTATAAAGCTAAAAGCCTATCCCCATTTTGCCTACTACAATTGCTCGTTTTCTGTACAATATCCAACCAAATTCTACCACTAGACTTCGATCATTCGCTTCTAAATCAAACCTCAAAAACTCGTGAATTTTTGTTTATTAGTCTCCAAAATTAAAATCAAGCGGGGGATGGCGAGCCGCGAGTGAGGGACCCGACTGCCAACACCATAGGGAGGGAGTGATGCTGGATGCGAGCCACAGACGACGCCGGAGGAATCGAGGGAAGGAGAGACACCGAACCAAGAACAGAGATTGAGAGAGTCAGAGGAGAGAGAAATTGAGAGCGGCGCAGGTTTAGATTAGTTTCTTAGGGTTTGTAAGAAAGAAAACATAAATTATAAATGAAATTATATATATATATATATATATATATCCGGTTCAGTTCGATTTTCGACGGCAACCCAAAACCGAAATCAAACCGAAAATATTTCGGTCCTTCTTTTTGGGACCGACCCGGCCCGAAAATCATTTTGGAACCGACCGAAATTGATTAAAACCGCGTCCGGTTTGACGGTTTCGGGTCGGTTCTGCACAGCCCTACCTGTTGCACATGGGGAGTGAAAAATAAAAAATTCTTAAGCCTATTGCACAGAGGGAATTTTAGCCATGACTCAAGACTGCTGTATATCGGGAGTGAAAATAAAAAAATCTCTCAAGTTTGTTGCGCAAGGGAATCAGCCCTGATTTTCAAGCTCTCTACCCCTCTGCACATGGGAAGTGAAATTAGAAAAAAATAATAAATAAATAAATAAATAAAATAAAATAAAATAAACACTCTTGAAATTTACCCTTGCTCGGTATGAGCCAATAAACCTTAAGTGACAGGTGTAATAAAAATCACATTTGCGTTACACTCAAGTGCAATGGCCAAAGCGAAATTAGCCATGCACACCTTTAAGCGGGCTTGAAAGAATCAGCCATGCATAGCCCTTAAAGGTGTGGATTAATAAAAATAGCTCTACATAACCCTTGAACACATGGGTTTGGGAAGAAATCAATTCTATGTTATCGTCTTGTTATCATATCTCAATTTATTTCAAAGAAATCATGGAAAACTTTTCTCGATCTTTAGTATGATTGACATATATTCACATACTCTGTATATCCACCAGACAAGGGCAAGTGGTTGATGTGGATGATATTATGCTTTTTTCTTTTGAGTTAGGTGTAATGGATAAAAATCACGGATTAAGGGGAAAAATCAAATTTGGTGGGAAAAAACTATCAAAGAAGAATGACAATTGCATATAGTAAAAAAAAAAAAAAAAAAAAAAGCTTTATCTTCGCCGCAACCCTAGAGCTCAGCATACCTCTGCCATAAACCTAGAGCTCAGCTCAGTTCCGCCATAACCCCGGAGCTCAGCACTGCACCGACCATGTTGCTCAACTCCACCACAACCCTAAAGCTTAGCCCAGCAGAACCCTAGCGCTTCGGCCCTATATAGTCCTAGCGCTTTAGCCCAACACAACCCTAACGCTTCAGCCCAACACGACACTGATGCCTCAGCCCAGTATAGCGCTAGCACTTCAGCCCAACACAGTCCTAGACATCAGCCACACCAAACATCGATCTTGATCAAAATTTAATTCGCTAAACCAACACCTTAAGTCATCCGCAGTAGTACGAGGTCATTCAAGTGTGGCAAGTCAACCTAAGTCGTATTCTTAAGGAAGGTTCAACAGGGCAAAAGTTTACGCAACGCACATAAAATAATAAAATCCTAAACACTCTAAACTCAATTTGGGTATGTCACTCAATCTCCAATTATCCAATGCATATTTTAAAAAACGCATTAAACCTATGCGATAATTAAATAGGAAGCAATTGATGAAAGTATATAGACTAGGGTTCTAAGTTAGGTTTCGAGAAAGCAATAATTAAATAACATAAACCAATGATAAAGGCATCAATTGTCTAGGCAATAAACTATTCATAAGCAAGAATTAATCTAAGAAGAGCATTTGAAAGAACTACAAAACTCTGCAGTAAAGTATAAGCCTTATTTTTGTCTAGGGCAACAAGAATTAAACTTACAGTGAGTTTGTCTGATAAATCCAAAGCAAATAAATAAGAAATCTCTATCTACTGAATCTAAATTGTTCAAGACGGGAGGAAAAGAATGCCTCCGAAAATTAACCTAAACACTAAAGTGAAAGGTGAATTCTACTATGTGAAGAACCGCCTCCTCTGAAAAGCAGAACTCCTTTTTAAAAGCTTCAGCACATGTGCAAAGAAAACTCCAAAATATGTCCCGTACCGCGATCATGGGGTAGGGCATGACCGCGGCCCCTGAATAGGGATAGACCAAGCCTTGCGGTGAGCCGACGACATGTGAAATAGGAGGGGTCGTTGCCAAGGACTTGACGGTGGCTGCGGAGATGAGGCACGACCGTGGGACCAACTTTAGAGGGACGAAGTTGGCAACAAGGAGCAACCACGGTTGAAGAGGGTGCATCGGCGAGGTAGAGGGCGCGGCCGTAGGGTAAAGACCTCGGAGTTGGTAGGGCACAATCGTAGGGTCATCCTTAGAGAAAAATCACCAACAGGCCAAATTTCAACCTTGCAAATCGAAACGCCAAGGAATAAAGTCAATCCTTACAAAAGTATCAAACAATCTAACAAATGAGCCAAAAATGTACTCCCTCCGTCCCACTAGAATTGGCACTTTTGAGTTGGGCACGAAGATTAAGAATAAAGGGTTAAGAGTGTAAAGTGGGTAGGGTCCACTTATTTTATGTGTGTAGAGAATGTATGGACCACATACCATTTTAGGAAAGTGTCAATTCTAGTGGGACAAACAAAAAAGGCAAGTGTGCCAATTCTAGTGGGACGGAGGGAAGTATTTTTTTCTAGAAAAATACTCAAAGTTAAACAACACAAAAATGCACAAAACAATAATCAGCTCTGCCAAACGTCAACCTTGTGATCAATCCCGTCAAATGCCAACCATGGTGATCAGCATCGTCGATCCCAACCTTTGTGATCATCCCCACTGATAGCTAATCTTGGTTGTCAGCTCCTCCAACTTTGGATGTCTGCTACGCCAATCTTCGTGGTCCACTCTGTTGGGAAAATGATGTTTTGATTAAGATCCCAAAACCCCTTAAATTCATGATGATATGCCAAAATTTTATCTTGTAGACTGCAACTCATATGTTAGGGAGTGTGCTTCTTATATTTACAAGATATCAATTTTGTGAGTGAGTTAATCGACCAGCCGAGCAGTCTACAAGGTCGGTTGAAGAAACAATGAGTTATTCAAATACTAGGAGACCAGCTGATGACATCTGACGTAAAGGTTTAACCCAATCCAGACAGTTGGAAACTTAATAAAATATCCTAACCCTAGTTTTGATGATACCAAAACTCTTAGATTTTCTTTTAATAGACTAGAACTTTTCGAACTCAAGTGTTAGAGTTCATGTTTTCTAGTTAGACTGCTGTTCTGAAGACTGGAGATAGCTATGAAAAGACAAAGTCATATACTGAAGTATTGAATGGACGAGTGACACTGAAGGATCAGTTATGACTGAAGTATTAATGTTGGCCACGTGGAATTAGCGGACTGATACTCAAGTCAAGTATCAGTTGACATTCTTCCTCGGACTAAACTCTTAAGTTAAAAGGAAGCCACGCACTTTCAAGTACAGTCGTATTAAATGCAGAGATATTGAAGATCGTCCTTTCTCTGCAGAGCATTCCTTTTTGGTGCAAACTTTTCAGAGACGCCTTACCCCTTGTACCTGAAACGCCGTTCTTCACCAAATTAGGAACCTCGAAGATTGAAGCCTCAGCCAAATTCAAATTACTCTCACAACGAACGAATTCTTGAAGACCATCTCAGCCAACGGATCTATTCAAGACTTTGCCTATAAATAGAGCTCGAGGAACACCACAATCTTCACCGATTCAAACGCACAAGCTGAACCTCTGCCAAAATTGCAACTCAGCCTACTCACTGCTTTCAAAGCTTGAATCGAAGAAGAGAATACTCAAAACCTAAATCAGTTTACTGATTACATACATTCTCTTAGTTACTTAGGCAAATACTTTGTAAAATCCAAAGCCTAAGTCCCTGATAACAGAGAGTCTGTTATCTGTAGTTTAGTTGGTAATTCGAACCCTTTTCAACTGAGCAAAAAGAGAGTTTGAGATAGAGAGTTCGAGCCAGTGTCTGAACTCAAGAGTTCTTAACCCCCGCACGCAAGATAAGTGTAGTATTTGATTTTACGAGTTAAGAAAGAGACAAGAAGTCCAATCTAGTGTATTGGCACTGAAACTTTGTTTCAGTTGAAGGTTTGTTGTGCACCCGCAAGTACAAGCCCAAAGTGTTTGTCAGTGTGTTTAATTGACCGTGGACGTAGGAACTTGTTCCGAACCACATAAAAATTCTTTGTCGTTTATCGCTTTCAGTTTTACATTCTTATCTGTGCATAAACGCTTTCTTAACTGAAACTGATTAATTGCAAAGTGAAACTTTATTTTGACAACGTGTTAATCACAAAGGCTATTTCTTAAGTTTAATTTTTCGCTGCTAGTGTTATTAGTCTAACTGATAAATCTTCGGATAATCAGTAAGATTCATAACACACCTCTGTTTACAAAATCTAGACTGAAGCCTTACGTGGATATCAGTTAAAGCTCTAAATTTAACTTAAATCAAAATACTGAAGTTACTTCAGTATCAGCCTACAACCTTCGTTTAACTGAAGTTCTCTTTAACTACTCACATCTATCAACCTCTTTCAGTATCAGTTGATACTCCTTCAGTTATTTACAAAAGTTTTTTGAAAAATAGCCCACAGGTGTAATCCCCCCCATACACCTGTTCAGAGACCCTCCGGGACCCAACACAAACATGCTATGTAAGTCCTAAAGTCCGAAGAAGGAAAAAACGGAAGTCAATCTACGAGGCGTGACAAAGTAAAGAAGACATTTAATGCTACAGATTTGGCATTAAATGAGTATCATGCTTTTCTAGAAGAAAGTACATCCTAGTACAAGAATTTTGCAGAAGCATCTACGTCGTCAGCGTACGGATGCACAGAATCCTAGCACAGTCTTCCGTATTATCAAACAAGAAGATTTTTTGGAGTCAACGATCGAGGATTTGAAGATGTTCTCTCCAATGAAAATATTCAAACCATCGTCTATAAATACCTTAAGGCATTCAACGGAGTGACTACCAAAAACGCTGCCAATTTGATTCCACAAGTGATCAAGCCTTCAAGCTTTCATCAACAAGATTATAATGTATTTCCGAAGAAGGAAGTGTGCAGTGTAAATAAACTCTTATATGAAATTACAATCTCAGTCTTTCCAGAATTAAGAGTACATACATTCCCTTAGTACTACGCATCATATTGTATATCCAAAGCCTAGCCACGAGCACACTTCAAACCCACTGTTCTTATTGTAATAGTGTGCTCGTTAGTTGAAAAACTCATCTTGTACTTAATCATACCTTCAACTTGAGACTGGTGTTAGATTAGAAGTAGGTTCTTCTCCAAGGTGTTATTGATACATAACATTGTCTCATTGGCCAATAAAACCAATATATTAAATATTAATTATATATTTATTTAATCTGAAAATAAATCTATTATTAAATAGAACATGTAACTAAATATTAATCCACAATCTACATATGCCATAATATTATTTGCTAATAATTTTAAATGTGTACACATAATTTCTTCCCCACCACCCGCAAAAAAAAAAAAAAACTAATAAAAACAAAAACTGAGCTTAGATTTGAAGCCCAACTTGATTGTTGAACTCACCTGTATTCATTCATAATCATAATGATGCTTTTTATCATAATTTTTTCTCTAGGACAAAGGTACAAAGATGGTTAACACTTATAAATTGAACTATCGTTACAGTATCTTTTTTCTCTCTCTTTGAAATTGTACGAGCTACAGCTATACTATATCAGAAATTCTCCTTCACAACAGACCTGCACGGAACAAGACAAGTGTTACTCCCAAACTTGTCAGAATCTCTTCAAAACATTTTCGTTGCAAGGTTTAGCACGTGTTACCTCTTCTTATGGGCGTCTAGACCTCGGCTTGCAACGGAATTCAGCAAACAGTGCTATGTGGTCTGAAGACCATTCTGCAGAAGGAAGAGCAGTATCTTTCCGCAAGCTATTCTCATCCAAGAGCTCCAACAAAGACTCCACCGTTAACGAGTCAGCTATTACCACAGATTTATATATCATCAGTACTTGTCTTCCACTTTCTTTGGGGTTGGGGTGTGAAGCATCGAAGCAAATAAAAAGCAGGCTGAATAAATTGAACGGCTCAAATATATACCTGTATAGAATATGTAATCGTGGGTACCAATAAAATCTCTAGTGCAGTTTGTAAAAAGGGGTTCATTAGTAGCAGGATCCGTTTTCTTTCGCTGCTCCAGACCCAGTCCGGCCCCAACTCTTGCAAACGACGAGTAAGCACTTACCTGAAAAGAATTCAATGCAATGTGTATATAAGTTTAGTCAGCAACACAAACGACACTCGGAAGTGGTGTAGCATTAGGTTTCTTGTACCAATGGCAGCTGATGCGTCAATTTGCTAGCAGGACGAAGAATTCCGAGGGGGTCTATGGCTAAGTCCGGATGATGTGGATCAACTTTCCCCATAGCAAGGAGGGCATGAGGGGCACTAGTGATTATAAACAAATCGTAGATTAAACATACAAAAGGTCAACTACAAGCATCCCAAGATAACCATATACTAGTGTATAGAACAGAGAGAGCACCTTCCGGGAACTGAATTGAAATCACCACACATCAGCATTGGAATATCTGCACTAACAGCAATTTTTTCTAGTCCTTTCAATAGCGTATGAACCTAATACCAAGGAAGAAAACAAGGAACTTCAGTAAAAAGAGGGAATATGAATGTTTAGAGGAGGACAGGGACTCTGATAATAACCTGCCAAAGCTTGACATCTTTCAACTCTTGCTGCACGTTTATATGTGTGTTCGCCTGTAATAAAATAGTCATAAGATGATCCACAAAGTACCTCAAATACACATAAGCAGAATAACTCTATCAAAAGGTATCGAGAAAAATCACACATATCGAAAGAAGAAGAAAAAAACATAGTAATTTAACAGTAAACATCATCCGACAGAAGTACTCAAAGGCTGTTGTTAATGTTATGCTTACACCAGAATAATAAGTGATGCATTTGAAGGCAAAACACACATTATCATTTCCTCTAGTTACTTTTAAATTCAAGTCATTTACAAAATGCATCATAGGAATCAACTTTGGCAGCCATTGGGTGTGGCTGGAAGGAGGCAGCATGAGCCAGAACTCTGAGCACACTGATCCTATAATACCTATCTTCAAGTGCCATTTGAGCAGCCTGAGGTCTTGATGACATTTTGAATTTAGCAAAACTAATGCTCGAGTCACTGAAAAGACATTCAAATTCTAATCTGCACCAGACTTAAGAGCAAATACCTTCCTAAGTTAATTGATGTCTCAAGACCTATACAAATGATTACTTTTCAACTCAGACTTTTTTGTTGAAATTCTTAGATATAGAGAAGTTTGAAGCTCACAGAAAAATATCCTAGCATATTTAGCTTTGTTGGGGAATTAGCATCATAGTTGCGAATGTGGTATCTTACCACACAAATAAGCTGGCGTTTCCCGGCATTATCAATACCCTGGTTACCATACTTGGCTTCTAGAACCAAGATGAGCGCAACATTATCCTATACAATAGAAGGATATCAGATGGTATATATTTATCATTAATATGAAACAAATGACTAGTAAATCTAAAATCCCGAAACAAAATTGGTCTTTCTTGTGCAGTACCTTGATCAACCGGTTTAAAGCATTTTTCTTCTGAGCACTTGGTACCAATGCCTCAGTTAAAGACTGTGCAGCTTTGTTGAACTCAACCTAAAACCATAGGTGCCAAGTATCAAAATGATAAGCAAAGTTCCCACAGATGTTATACAGAAATGGCAATTTGGTAACCTCATATTTCTTGACATGAGAGAATCTATCACGACGGAAAAAAGTAGCACATCCATCAATGGTCTTCATGGCCCCAACAAAAACCTGTGAACAAAACAGTCTATTGCATCAACAACATGTTTTTGACATCAAGGTTCAAAATAGAAGTCCGACCTCTGCTGTTTTCATTTTAAACACAGCTTGATAACCATGTTTGTCCAGCTCTGGTGCGAAGAATTCCTCAAAGTGATCGTTTTGAACCTGACAGGATATTGAGACACCAAAAAGAAAGAGGTATAGTTACAGAGAGTCACAGACCCAAAAAAACATGAACATTATTGCAGTATTTCAAATTATAGCATCCTTTAATAAATGCAAAGTTCAATTTACCAGTTATATCTCAGTCAACACTATTGCACTAGTACTCATTAATTGGTAACACAATTTCAATATATTTACAAACGAAATGCTTATAAACTGATCACTTCATACCAAATACAAAAATGAACGTGAAGTGTCAAGAAAAGGAAGTATAGGGTAACAACATATGGTGCTAAAAGTCTCCTGAGGTTTAAAGATTCTCTCAACATGCAAAATTCCTCTAAAATGCTAATTGCTCAACTTAGGACCAAGAGCTTCAAAAAATATAACCTTTTTCCTAGTTTCACCAATCATAAAGAAAATATTTGTAAACAAAAAGATTACTTTTAAGGCTTCCAGGAAACATAATGGAAATTCCTGCACTGCTGGGTACCTCTTGGAGACAAATAATGTCTGCACGGTAGCCAACTATCTCTCTTAATAAATTTTGCCTGCGGTAAGGCCAAGATAGAGCCCAAGTAGGGCAATAGTTGTATGCTTCATTTGTTGCATATGCATCAGATAGGATATTGTATGAAAGCACTGAAAATGTCACTGCCGATGAAATACGCCCATCGAAATCTAAATTCCTGGAAGCATCCATTCCAACAGGAATCACCCTTCGTGGAATGGGCGACGGTGCTGGAATGACACGTGATGTTGAAAAGGTACTGGGAGATCCCACAGTTAATTTCGTTTCGGCATCTACCACAGTACACTCGAATTTAAGGACATGACCAACATCATCAGCTGTTGGTGTATACATCTTAGCGTATCCAACTTCAACCCACGTTTCACCACCATTCCTCTGAGTAACTGCCGTAGTGCTTGCATTTGATAAATTAGGATTTGATTGAGATGTTGACAAGCTGACATTACTACCACTAGTATTGAAACGACCAAAAATTTCCTCCTCCTCGGTTGCATTTTCATTCAAAGCAGTAGCAGCACGCTCATGCAGGAGACGATGATGCTGCCAGGCATCTGCAAAGCACTTTGGCGAACAATGGTAACTCTTAGCAACAGGTAGTTTTGCCTTAAGACATCCAAGGCATTGTAATGTAGCCTGCTCGGTTGGGTGAACATTACAAACTGCAACTTTTTTGTCACTTTGTATGCGATACCTGCAAGGAGACCCAATTATTTGCATGTGCAGACATTCACAATGTATTCTGATGCATGCAATTAGAAGCCGTGTGACATTATTATCGGACAGTCAGTTGAAGAATACAGGTACTCCAAACATGATAGCAGCAAAGATTTTTATGATTCCTCCTTTATTCAGATAAAAATAGAAGTCCGAAATTGAAAGGAAGAATATGCTGACTAATTTACAAGCTAAAGGAGTATTTCAAATAATTCGCTTCCAAATGATTTATGACACCAAGAATCTGATTGAGATGTCGACAAGCTGACAAATAGATGGCGACAAGCTGGTTGAGATGTCGACCAATTACCTCGGACTCACAAAATAGGTCAGTTGTTTCCCTAGAAGTCACTGTTTAATGTTCTTAACTGTACCGACAACCACTAGCAGTTAGTAGCAGACTAGCAGCCCAAGCAAAACAACTAGCTTCCAAACAGTTAAATCATCAAAACACAAATTCAAATATAGTACAAAAAATTTAAAGCTTAAACCTTTAATGAGTCAGCTACAACCACAGATTCATATATACCATCAAGAAGCTCATATATCAATATTTGGATGCAAAGGAAAACTGACCATTTATATCTCAAAAAATGGCCGTCGATGGGGTTGAACTCAGTAATATCATCAGAAATGTGAGACTTATCAGCACGCTTCAATAGCACATATGGAGTCAATTCGCATCCAACAATGGGTATATCGGACGGCAAGTGCACCCGAAGCACAGTCACCATTTTGCCCTCTTTTTCTTCTTCTTCTTCAATGCCTCGCCCTCTGCTTCCGCCGTCTTTCCAAACCCTATAACAAAGTAAATTGAAGAATCAAACAACACTTCTCGGCGGACTTGTGGCGGACCCGCCATCACCCACGCGCGGTGCCAATCGCCAGCCTTACGTCCTGAAACCCCAATAGATCGCAAAAAAATGAGAATCGATTACTAAGAAACCAAAAATAGAGATTTCAATGGAGGGATTGAGCGATCCTGGGATAAGTCAATCGAAATTAAAGGAAAACTAATGAATGATTTGGTGGAGTTAAAGGGATTGTGTGAGTTTGCATGTCAATGTAGAGAGATAGAATCGGGGGGATTGGAGAGAATAGTAAGTCTGGGAAATCGATTCAATGGAAAAAATTAGGGTTTTACAGCATTATAATTTACGAATTTAGAACCTAAAGAAAATGAAAGAGGTGGAGAGGGTGAAAACAGCCATTAACAAACCTACCAGCTATTCGTATACAACGAGAAATGCTCCGGTGCGGGTGAGCGCACAGAGTAACAAACATGAAGAAGTAAAAACAAGTAAAGTTGCTACTTTTATGATAAACGACTTCTATAACTACTATAACTAACTAGTCCATTCCACTACTGCAATATAGTATTTGGCAAAAACTTGTGTAGATCTTGATGTGCAGTGCATCGATCCCTATTAGGACTCACCAATTCTAGCAATGGTTTATTAATGCCTAATTATGAATTTTTTAGCCTTACTTAGAATGTAATTAAGGCGAAACACACAATTCATTACCAAAATTATTCAATTCATAGAAAACATCAATGGATACTAAGGGTGTTTAATTTTTATTCCTCTACTGTATAATAAAGTTTAAATTTGTCACTTAAAGTAAAGATCATATTTTTTTATATCTTATTTGTTTAGAATGAAAATATATTTATAAGATGGTATAAAATTACAACATCCTCCCTTAAATATAAATTTATACTTTACCCATGAGAAAATGTAATGCCTGAAACTTTATACAGTATGTTCGAATTTTTTATTACGTCAAAACAAATGTGGTATAAGGTGATAAATAAAGCTTATTCATACCTTGTACCTCAAAGCAAAGGAGCTCTTAGAGCATTAACAACGGTGGTGGCTTATCGTCGGCCTTGGCAATGAGCCCCCAACCCCAATGCGGATGATGATGACTTGAGACGCGGCTCATCCTATCGCACCTGGCTCAAACGGGATTTTGAATGGCCTATTTAATGCACATGGATTTATTAAAATACTCCCTCCGTCCCATTATTGAAGACACACTTTCCTTATTGGGACGTCCCAATAATAAAGACACACTTCCAAATAAGGAAATATTTAGGACTTAATTATAACTAATTAATTGAACCTTAATTATGGTATAAATTAGTACAAAACCCTAAATCTACACATTTCAGCCGCCTCCCTCATTTCTCCCCACTCCCAACCCGCCGCCCATCTCCCCCCCCCTTCTCGGCGGAGTCGCCGCCGGCGACCCACGGCCACCGCCGAGCACCCCTCGCCCCTCCGACCACCGAACACCCCTCGCCCCTCCGGTGAGACTCTGATCGCTCGCGCACACACTGACGGGGGCAGAGGGCCGAGCCCTAGCCCCGCCGAACAACAGCGGCTCCGGTCTCCGGTCTCCTTCCCCCAAAAACCCAGATCCGCCAAACCACCACCCTCAATTTCTAGGTTCGATTTGAGAGAGGAAGATAGTGGTGGATATGGTTCTGGGGAGGCGGAGGCGGAGGCGTCGCTCGAGATACGTGCGGGCCTGAAACCGCCGCACATCCTCTTCTCTTCTTCTTCTCCGGCCGCCGCAGCAGTGAGGCCACCACTAGTGGTGCCGCCGGTTCAGGAACCGCCGGTTCCGGGCCCGAACCGACGGTTCAGGGTCCGGAATCCGGCGAACCTGAACCGGCCCGGATGATATTAAAAGGGCCAGTTTTCTGACCCTGAACCGGCAGTTCCGGTCCGGGCCGAGAACCGGCGGTTCAAGGGCTGAAAACCGGCGGTTCCGGGCTTTTTCGTTTTTTTTTTTTTGTATTCTTTTTTATGAAATTAAATGATTTGTGATGAAATTTCAAAATTCTATTTCAACTTAAATCTTAAAATATATAATATAAATTACTTGTGTAGAAAATTTAATGATTGTGATGAAATTAAATGATTTATGTCATATTTTTTTTCTTTTTATGCAATTAAATGATTTATGTCATATTTTAAAATTAAATGACTTGTGTTGAAAATTTATATTTTATGAAATTAAATGATTGTGAATTTGTGATGAAATTTCTAAATTTTAATTCAACTTTAAATAAAAATTATAAACATGTGTTGAAATCGAAAATATAAACATGTAATAGTTTTTATGTCATATTTTTAAATTAAATGACTTGTGTTGAAAATGTATATTTTATGAAATTAAATGATTTGTGATGAAATTTTCAAATTTTAATTCAACTTACAATATAAAATATAAACATGTGTTGAAATCGAAAATATAAACATGTAATATCTTTTATGTCATATTTTTAAATTAAATGACTTGTTGAAAATTTATATTTTATAAACATGACAATTAATATATTTTTTACATAATATTTTGTTATGTCATCTTAATTCTTTAGTAATGTCATCTTAATTCTTTAGTAATGCTTGTGCTTTTATTATTATTATTATTAAATGACTTGTGTTGAAAATTGAAATACAATAAAAGTACAATAATTCTAACACATTGAGTCATTGACAATCAAAATAATGCATAAAACTTGAATTTATTCTATGTATACAAAAAATATTATAAGGATACAAATTACAATCTTAAAAATTGAATAAGTAAACAAACTAACACTAACTAAATAACGAATTCATTACAAGTTTACAATAAATTCCGAAAGAGAGTTGTCTAACAGGGGGGAAAAATTAAAAAAATTAATGGCTTGAGCTCAATTTTAATATAAATATTAAAATTGAGTGGCCTACGTATCTTCATTGAATAATGAAGAATCAAAGCCCACGTAGTTCTTTTACCTTAACTTACCTAATCGTAGTCCTCGCCGGGCTCGGATCGTTCGGACTCGGTGAATTCATCGTTTGGGCTCTCGTCGGCTTGATCCCATTCATTCTCTTGTTGGCGCAACTCGGCTTTGGACCAATCATCAAGCAACATGGTGGCCTCCATGTTTCAAGGATCCATGGTGCTTCTTCTTTCGTCCAAGACAAGCCCACCAACGCTAAATGCTTGCTCGACGGAGACCGTGGAGGCCGGGACCGCGAATAACTCCTTGGCCATGGTGGCGAGTATGGGATATTCCCTCTCGTGGGAGGACCACCATCTCAAGACGTCAAATTGTATACCACCTACAGGCTTGAAAGCAAATGTACTAGACAAATATATATCTAGCTCGTTAGTAGTATAGCTCCTTTGTGTATTCATAAATGAATAAGCGGCTTGAGCCCATTCGTTTTGATCAAAACTACTTCCTAAGGTGGAGGAGCCATATTGACCTTGTGAACTAGAAGTGCCACTTGAAGAGTATGAGGGGTTTGCAAGAATATATTTTTGTTCGTAGTCATTAAACAAAATTCTAAGTGTGTTATCTATTCTATGTTTAATATCATCTAAGTTGGGAAGGTACCATTCTAGCATTTCATTGTTTCCTAATCTTGACTCATAGATTTCTCTAAAGGCACCATAATAAATTTCTAATAGACGATAAACACCACCAATTTTCATAGAAGGATCTAAAATCTTAGCAATTAAAAAAACATCGGGAATTTCAAGAAAATATTTAAGCCACTTAATGATCATTTGATATGATACATCCTTCAAATCGTTTCTTTTATAACAATCATTTAAAGCAATACCAATAAACATGCAATGTTCTAAAACTTTAATACTAGTACAATAATAAACACCGGATAAATCCGTGGTAGCATTTTGAAAAATCTTTAAAAGTTGAAATAAACTACCACATTGTTTCCAATAAGCGGGCAATAAAAGCAAGTTAGCCTCGGGAGTTACTCTAAAAAAATCACATAGATGCTCAATATGTTCCATGGTAGATGCAAGCATGCCAAATGTTGAATTCCAACGTGTAGAAATATCTTTAACAAAATTTGTATATCGAATTTTTTTGTGACGACAATATTTTTGCCATTTTTTGCCAATAGCGGCTTTTCTATGCAACATATTAACGGCTTGTCTAATGGGATCAACAGCATTATTAATAAGAGTATAAGCATCTTGTACACATCTATTTAAAATATGACAAATACAACGAGCATGAAAATACCTACCTTCAAAAGAGGGTGCGCACGCGGCTTGTAACTCGGGAATGGAGGCGGTGTTGGCGGATGCATTATCAAATCCAACCGAAAATATCTTGTTTAAAATGCGATACTCATTTAACACAGAAACAATCAATTGAGCAATATTAGTAGCATTATGTGTTTCATTGAAATCTCTAAATGCAATTAAACGTTTTTGAATTAACCAACATTCGTCAACCCAATGACAAGTAATACCCATATAAGAATATCTTTGGAAAGAATCACTCCATATGTCGGAACATATAGAAAAATTTTGTTTTAAATTCTTAAAATGTTTTCGTAAATCACGTTTTCTTTCTTCGGCTTGTCGCCTAATATTTTTGCACATAGAAGTTCGGCCAATTTTTTTGGCGGCCGGATTATAAGCATTTTTCATAGTATGTTCAAAAGTAAATTTATCGGCATGCATAAAAGGCAAATGCTCCATTGAAACATAACGAGCCATGTAATCTCGAGCATTTTGTTGGTCATATTTCCATAAAACATTACCTTGTTCATTACCTTGTCGTTCGAAAGCTTCGGGATGTAGTTGAGTTTGAGTTGTATGGATTCCAAACTCGATAGTGTGTTGCGCTGTCATGTGCCTTATGAGGGTGCCATAACCCCCTCCCGCTTTCCATTGATAAGTAGCGTTGCAATAGTTGCAATAGGCAATGAACCTCTCGGGAGCATTTGGAGCATCATTTGGATGTGGTGGAGCGGGTTCCCTCCTAAAATGTTTTATGAAAATGTTAGAAGAAAGTGTTTTACTCTTACCCTTACCCTTACCTCTAGTGGGAGGGATTTCCTCCTCAACGTTGTGACGTGCTTGGTCGGCTTCCTCCTCCGCCTCTTGTTGTCGAACTGTACGTGCATATTCTTCATCCTCCGCTTCTTGAAGTTGTCTAGCATATGCTTCATCGGCAGCCTCCCGGCGTGCGCCGAATGGTCCTCGTTCAACTGGAATTTTCACCCTTCTCCTAGAGGATGATGATGGTACTTGAACATTTTGAGTAAACTCGGGAGAAGTGGGAGTGCTATCAATATCTTCTTCGTGGTCGACATTGATAGACTTGCCACAGTTACCACGACCATGAGACATGATAACAAATAAACAAGTAGAGAAGAGAATATAGATAATAGAGGTTAGAGAATAATAAGCACGAACAATAAAGTAAATGAGCAAGTGAGTGTAGTGATAGTGTAATTAAAATATATAATATAGTATAGTATAGTATAGTATTTAGTACTTAATAGTAGTACTAGTAGTAATATAATGTAAAGCAAGAACAATAAATTAAATGAGCAAGTGAGTGTAGTGATAGTGTAATTGAAATATATAGTATAGTATTTAGTACTTAATAGTAGTACTAGTAGTAATATAATGTAAAGCAAGAACAATAAATTAAAGGAGCAAGTGAGTGTAGTGATAGTGTAATTGAAATATATAGTATAGTATAGTATTTAGTACTTAATAGTAGTACTATTAGTAATATAATGTAAAGCAAGAACAATAAAGTAAAGCAATTAAGCAAGAGATTAGAGAATATCTAAAGAATTATAGAGCAAAAGCAATTTAACAAGAGCAATAGCAAAGAATGGAGGAGAATTGGAAGTAGAAGAGAAGAGAGTGTAGAATTGTTAATACAATGGAGTGAGTTTGAAGGTGGAAGAGGGGGGTATTTATAGATAAAATTGGGTGGGATAAAATGTGAATTAGATAAAATTGGGTGGGGAAAAATTAGAATTATAATTTTGAATTAAAAAAAATATATACAAAAAATTGAAATTTTTGAATTTTTGGCTAAAGAGCCGGTCAAGCCTAGGCTGCCTAGCCCCTGCGGCCTACGCCCCTACCCCCCTGTCTCACTGCCCCCTGCGCGCCCCCTGCCAGCCCACTCCCAGCCCAGCCACTTGCCTGCCTCGAACGCCGCTCCATGAACCGGCGGTTCAGGGCCGAACCGTCGGTCCGGCCCGGCGGTTCACGGGCCTCTCCAGCTTGAACCTTAACCGGCCCGGATAACTGGCGGTTCGGCCCTGAACCGGCCCGTTGGTCAACGGTCCGGGCCGGAACCGTTGACCGGCGGGCCGATTCAGGGTCGAACCGCCGGTTCCGTTCGGCCCTTGGCAGCACTAGCCACCACCCTCCTTCTGAAACTTCATCTCCGCCGCCATTCTCATGGTTCAAATTTTGGAATCGGGGAGAACAAAATTTCTAGCTTTGTTGTTTCGATTTCTGGATTCAATTTCTTGTTGTGTTGTTTCGATTTTCATGATTCGATTTTTCTGTTGTGTTGTTTCGATTTCTGGATTCGATTTTCATGGTTCAAATTTCTAGATTCGATTCGGTTTTCATGGTTCAAATTTGGGAATAGGAATGTGAGGAATGGGAATGGCAGATTTCAATTTTGCTCTTGCTGTTTCGACGGTGGTCGGCGGTCGTGGTCGCCGGCGATTCCGCCGGAGGAGAAAAGATAGTAAAATGAGGTTACAACAATGGTGGAACTAAGAGAGAAAAAGAAGAATTAAACAAGTTTAATTAGATGTGGGCCACAATACTTTAGCACCTAAACTATCTCTCCTTAATCTCCGTGCCCAAATGAAGTGTGTCTTCATTATTGGGACGGAGGGAGTATTAATTAAATCATATGAGAACGAGGGGTTGGAGGCTGTTGACGGGCGACGGCAACAGTGGACATGGGGTCAAGTTGCTGTCATCAGGTCTGAACGAGCGGCGATCTTCGTGAAGGAGATAGGGAGATGAAGAAGAGAGGAGGAAATTAGGAATTGAAGTGAGAAAGGTTTTAATTTTGAGGGTTTTGATGTTTGAAGGGTCAGGGTAGGAGGGAGAGGTAGCGCAAATTGGAGAAGGGGTCGGCGACGGTGCCAGATGGGATCCTCTGTCCCACTATTTTATGTGTACCACACTTAATTTATCTATTTTATAATTATTTTTTATAAAAATAAAAAATATTATTATATAATGAACTCTAATTAATATTTATCACCAAAAATTAAAAATTTTAAAAATTATATGCCCTAACTTTGAATTAATGAACCCAAATAATCAATTATTAATTCAAATAAATATAAAAAAAAAATTATAACCCCTAAGGCTGCGTTCTCTTTGTGGGAAAAGGATGGAAAACAAATATTTTCCCTCATTTTCCATCTTTTTCATGTGTTCTCTTTGTTAGCAAATTTTCTCCGGGCAGGAGGGAAAATTTTCCCGGGCAGCCCCTTTTCCCACATTTTCATCCCAAATCATGATAATATTATCATGACCTGCAGGTGTGATAAAATTTTCCCATGATGTATATTTTTTTGATCTTTCAATTTTACCCTTCACATTGAGAATGTCAGTGAGTGAGTCTTATTCGGATCGAAACCATTAATTTTTTTTTCTTTAATTTTACTCCCCACCCCATCCCACCCCACGCCCCCACCCACCCCCTCCCCCAATTTTTTTTTTTTTAATTTTTTCTCGCCACCTCCACCCACCCTCCCCTACCCCACGCACCCACCCCCCTCCCAAAATTTTTTTTTTTTAATTTTTCTCGCCACCTTCACCCACCCTCCCCTACCCCACGCCCCCACCCACCCCCAAAATCAGTGCGGAGCTTTCTGTGAAATCAGTGCGGAGCTTTCTTGGACATGCAGGATTTTATAGGCTCTTCATCAAAGACTTCTCCAAGCTGTCCAAGCCACTTTGTGCTTTACTGGAGAAGGATGTGAAGTTTGTCTTCACCGATGAATGCCGCGTATCCTTTGAGAAGTTGAAAGCCGCGCTGATCTCTACGCCAGTGTTGATCACGCCGGATTGGAGTGCTCCATTTGAGTTGATGTGCGATGCTAGCGATTGGGCCGTGGGAGCTGTGTTGGGGCAAAAGCGAGATAAGTTATTCAATGTAATTTACTACACTAGTAAAACTTTGGATTCTGCTCAGAGGAATTACACAACCACGGAGAAGGAGCTGCTAGCAGTGGTGTATGCCTTTGATAAGTTCCGTTCTTATTTGATTGGAACTCATTCAATTGTTTACACTGATCATGCCGCCATTCGCTACTTGTTCACGAAGAAGGACTCCAAACCCCGATTGATTCATTGGATCTTGTTGCTTCAAGAATTTGATATGGAGATTCGTGATCGAAAGGGGTGTGAGAATGTGGTAGCCGACCACTTGTCTCGATTGGAGAATCCGATTGAGGGGGATGATCCGAAGATGGCCATCAATGAGTCCTTTCCCGATGAGCAGATTTGGGCGATGCTATTTAAGTATCCCTGGTATGCAAAGTATAGCAATTACTTGGTGATTGGAACTCTTCCCGAGGGGTTGTCGCACTATCAAAAGAAGAAGTTCCTCCATGATGTCAAGTTCTATTATTGGGAGGATCCTTACCTATACCGGAGGTGCGCCGATGGCTTTATTCGGCGATGCGTTAGAGAAAATGAATGGCCAAAGATCATTGAAGAGTGCCATAGCTCACCTAGTGGAGGCCACTTTGCTGCCAACCGCACTGCCATGAAGGTAAACCATAGTGGATTCTATTGGCCTTCAATTTTCGCAGACTGCCATGCTTTTGTGAAGTCGTGTGATCGTTGTCAACGCATGGGCAATATCACCAAGAAGGATGAGATGCCGCAGAATATCATTGTTGAGGTGGAGCTGTTTGATGTTTGGGGAATTCACTTCATCGGTCCTTTCCCTGCTTCTTGCGATTTTTCCTACATATTGCTTGCTGTGGAGTATGTGTCTCGATGGGTGGAGGCGATCCCAACTACCACTAATGATTCCAAGGTAGTCATTAAATTCTTGCAAAAGAATATTTTGACTCGGTTCAGAGCACCGAGAGCGTTGCTTAGTGATGGGGGGTCGCACTTCAACAACAAGTTACTAGCAAGCGTGTTGGCAAAGTATGGAGTAAAGCACAAGGTGACGACTCCATATCATCCTCAAGCTAATGGGCAGGCAGAGTTGGCGAATCGAGAGATCAAGCAAGTCTTGGAGAAAAGTGTGGCCAACAAGAAGGAATGGGCGAAGCACCTAGATGATGCTCTTTGGGCGTATCGCACTGCCTACAAAACTCCGATTGGTATGTCTCCCTATCAACTTGTCTTCGGCAACTCATGTCATTTACCTGTTGAGATTGAGCATAAGGCATATTGGGCGACGAGAAGAATCAATTTGAAGTTCAAGGAGGCCGGTCACACAAGGCGAGATCTATTGACGGAGTTAGATGAATGGAGGAATGAGGTCTATGAGAGTTCCCGCATCTACAAAGAGAGGGCCAAGAAATTCCATGATTTGAGCATCCGCACCAAGGAAATCAAGCCAGGAGATGAGGTACTTTTATACAATTCGAAATTACGTTTGTTTCCTGGCAAGCTGCAATCAAGATGGACAGGGCCATTTGTGCATAAGAGCAATTGGAATGGGACGTATGAGTTGTTTACCGCTGATGGCACTACCTTCACTGTCAATGGTCATCGTCTCAAACCATACTTCAAGTCAAACGTGGATCGTGGTCTTGAAGTTGTCAAATTCAATGACCCATGAGTTTGAGGTATGATCGAGCTCTATACGTTAAATTAAGCACTTGTTGGGAGGTAACCCAATTGTTTTTCTTTGTTTTGTTTTCCTTTCTTTCTGTTTCGTTTTGTTTCGTTTTGTTTCTCTTCGTTTCTTTGTTTAGTTTGGGGCAGGAGTTTCTCTGCCAGATTTCTGGTGGTCTTCATGTTCCAGCGCAGCCACTCTCTTCGCTGCCATTTTCCACGCTGCACCTGTCCAGCGCAGCCACTCTTTACTCTGCCCAAGGCCGCAAACCCACCTTTTCACCGCCTCTCACGAAGATTCAGTTTTTCATTGCCGATAATCAGGGACGTTTTCTACACTCTTCGTATTTCTTTTATGCCCTGAGGACATGGCATGCTTTAAGTGTGGGGGAGTGGTGTTTTGTTGCTTATATTTTTCAAAATTAGGCGAAATTGATTTTTCTATGCTTAGTTTTTGGTCTCGAATCTTGCTAATTTTTATGAATTTGTGGAAGAGAAGATGGTTTTCGATGTGCATTTCGGGTTTGTGTTTGTTCGGTGGTTATTCTTATTTTACTTTTGATATATGTTTCTTGATTGTGCAAAGAATTATGAGTTTTGTTGCAACACTTTTGTAAGTTAGTAAAACGTGATTTGTCCGGTAGATGCTAGAAGGAGTGTTGTCATTGTGATTGCCTACGATCGTATCTTATCTGTGAAAATGTTGGACGAATTGCCAACTTTAAAAATTGGTAGCTCTGAAACATCTGGCCTGTTCTGAAATGTGATAGCTCTGAGTCTCTGCTCCTCTAGTCTAACTATGAGCATGGGAAACCACGTGAAAAGACTTTGGATTACATCCAAATGGTTTTATTTCATGAATTATGGCTCAACTGTCGAAATCTCAAGCACACAAAGTGTGAAAATTGGTGATATTGATTATAAAGACGATCACATTAGGGAATTCACTTCTAGCGGAGAATTGGGTCTGATCGAATTACTCGCATTACTCTTTTGTTGCTTCTTAAACTTTGAGTTATTTGCATGACCGAGAGATGTGTGTTGATTGTAAAGTTTTGAATTGACTATGTGAATGTTTGGATGGAAATGAACATTGTTGAAATCAATCTCTTCCTAGGATTCATATAGATTTTTGCTTGAGGACAAGCAAAAGGCTAAGTGTGGGGGAGTTGATTTATGCTTAATTTACTCTACTTTTAAGGGTTTGTATGTGCGTGTTTTAAGATAATCTTCTGGAAATTGGTGCGTTTTATGATGTATTCTATGCTTTACAGGAGATTTAGGCTTTCGAGATGGAAGAATGCAATTTTGGAGAATTTTGGATGAATTTAGCGTTTTCTAGGTGTTCTGGTCTCCACAGCAGAGAAATCACCATTCCTCTGGAGTCAGAGAAATCAAAGACCAGAGCAGAGGAACCAACATCTCCAGAGCAGAGAAGCGCCAGCGTCAGAGGAATCAAGTCTCCAGTGCAGCGGAATCAATCGCTAGAGAAGTCACCATTTCTCTGGAGCCAGAGAAATCAAGAAGCCAGTGTAGCGAAGTCATCACCAGAGGAGTCAATAGTCAGAGTAGCCAAGCAAGAAGCCCATTACAGCGGAATCGCAAGAAGCCATTACAGCGGAATCGAGAAGCCAGAGAAATCACCGTTCCTCTGGCGATAGCAGAGAAATCACCATTCCGCTGGCGACCCATTCCGCTGGCAACCCATTCCTCTGGCGTGACCCGTTCCCCGGGTGACATCCATTCCTCTGGCGAGAGCTGCGAATTCGGCGAGATTATGAGTATTTTCCGGAGCGCGCATCCAGCTGGAGAGTGCCTTATTTCACACGATTCTATTACCTTTAGAATTCTACTTTGCATGGCAACTTCCATGGTGATCCGAAGGAAATCTGAAGCTTATAAATAGGTCCTCTTTTGACCTATTGAGAGACACCCCCGAACCCTAGCATTCATACTTTAGTTTTTTAGCTTTAGAATTTTATTGTTTTCTAGTTTTCAAGGCTTGGATCAAGATTGAAGATTCAAGCCGCTACTTCAGTTTTTATTCGGTTTTTATATATTTCAGTTTTTACAATTGCGTTCAATTTAATTATGTTTATGTTTTATTTTGCTATGTCTAGCTTGTTTCCTTTAGTTGATTCTAGGGTTTGTAAATAGTTGATTGAATTTATGTGATTTATTTGTTAATACCTTTGTGCCTTCCAGTTTATGATTCATAATTCCTGGTGCTTGTTTTCTTGTGAATTATCTGATCAATAGTTTGCATGTTTAGCTATTCGATTTGAGACCTAGCGGAGATAACTGTTTAGCGGATTCAGGAATGTATGATATGATTTTAACCTTGAGACCTAGCGGAGATAGGTGGATCATAGGGAGCTATTCTTAGGAGCTATTGGGAGTTAGTGGATTTTCTTGAGACCTAGCGGAGATAGAGAATTTACTAATCTACGATCGTTGCTGCTCTAGCGAGAGTAATTGATTAATTAAGAGATCTCTCATCATAGCTCGATTAAACTGGTACATAGGATTAATAGGTTAATTACGTAGATTTAGTTAATGAATTTACTACCCTAGGATCAGTTGTCTTTTATATTTGATATTTTCCTACGTGATTTTAATTATCGTTATTTGCGTTTTAGTTAATCAATCAAATCTCTACGTTCTGTTGCCTGTCTACTACTTAAGTTTGTTTAGGAGATAGCTAAAGTAGTTTCGTTGTGTCAGTCCCTGTGGATACGATACTTGGTTACCAATTTGTGCTACAATTGCACCGTGTTAGTTGCGATAATTTGTTGCTAATAATTTAGTGATCAACTTTTTGGCGCCGTTGCCGGGGACTGTCAAGAAGTTGCTTTAATATTTCCGATAGGACTTTATAGTACTTCAGGCTTTTATTTTTTTTTCTGTTTTAATTTTTTTAGTGTGATTTTGTAGAGTGCGCATGAACACTAGATCTCACGGAAATCCTCTTTTTGAGTTGGACCTTGAAATCAACAAGACTTTGCGCGATCTTAAGAAGCAGAACAATCAAGTTGAGACAAATACGATGGCTACTCCTGAGCAAATCCAAATTCAAATGCGAGCTCTGCAAGAGCAATTGAAGAAGCTGATCGATAAATCGGAAGCTGAAGAGGGTCAGAAGCAACCAGCCATCAATGAAGCGTTCATTCCGCAGTATGTGTATCAGGAGCCTCCACGAGTGAACATCAACAACTTTAAGCTGAAAACGGGCTTGATCACGATGGTCCAACAGAGCCAATATGGTGGACAAGCGATCGAAGACCCTAATGAGCACCTGGCGCATTTCCTGGAGCTGTGTAGCTCGGTGAAGATGAATGGTGTCCCCGATGACATTATCCGTCTTCGTCTTTTTCCCTTCTCACTGCGGGATAAGGCGAAGTCGTGGTATCATACGCTGCAGCTGGGAGAGAATATCGTGTGGGAGGATTTGGCTCATGCATTCCTACGCAAGTTTCATCCGCCTGGCCTTACGTTGAAATTGAAGATGGACATCGTGCAGTTTCAACAGTACGAAGGAGAAAAGCTAGCGGAAACTTGGGAGCGGTATCAGGAGAAGCTCAGAAAGTGCCCAGGCCATGGATTTGATGAGGGCACACTCGTGATAATGTTCTATAATGCCTGCGGGGAGCGTACAAGGATGCACATGGATACAGCTGCAGGTGGCTCCCTACTCCAGAAAAGCAGTTCTGACGCATGGAACATTATTGATAGTATGGCTTCTATGAGCTACCAATGGCCATCTGAGCGAGTACAATTGAAGAAGGTTGCAGCTGCGTCAAGTTTTGATCCTATGGCAGCAATGGTTACTCAAAAGGCAGCGATGGCTACTCAGTTGGCAGAGCTGACTACAAAAATTGGTGAATTGAATAGTGGACGTCATGAGCAAGCTGTGATAGACCCGTCAGGCATGGAAGATGTCAATTTTGTGAATGGCAGAAATTATGGGAATTTCCAGCGAGGACAGCCAGGAATGTATGGCAGAGGTCCACAATTTCAGCAGGGTCAGCAGCAGTTTCAGCCAGGAGCACGTCCTCATCCTAACCTTTCTTACGGAAATCCGAGCAATGCTTTGCAGCCTCCACCTGGATTCTCTGTATCTAGCGAAGGAGTTATAAATGAGCCGAAGAAAGCATCAATGGTGGATATGATGCAGCAGATGTTAACAGAGATGTCTAGCATGAAGACAACTGTTAATTCAAGGATGACTAACTTGGAGTCTCAAGTGGGTAACATTGGGAATAATTTTTCATCACTGTCGAAGCAAGTACAGATTTTGGAGACTCAAGTTGGTCAGATTGCCAACCAAGCAGCTGCACAGCACAAGTCGGGCCACTTTCCTAGCAACACTGAGATCAATCCAAAAAATCAGTGTAATGCAATTCATTTGAGAAGCGGGACTCAATACCAAAATCATACAGAGCAGCGAGGTCAGCCAGAGCAGCGAGATCAGCCAGAGCAGCGAAATCAGCCAGAGCAGCGGAATGGCAAGAATGGAAAGGAAGAAAATGTAGAGATTATGGAGGATGATGACCTGGAGACGATTGTGTGCGATTCACCGCCTACTTCTAAGGGATCGTCGAAAACCTCTGTTGTTAAGAAGCTTATTCCTACTCCTACGTTTTCCAGGCCAGAGTACAAGCCTGTAGCACCCTTCCCGAATAGCCTGGCAAAGCCGAAGATGGATCAGAAGTTAGCCAAGTTCATGGAGATGTTTTCAAAGCTTCACATCAACATTCCTTTACTTGATGCTTTAAGAGATATGCCAGGTTATGCCAAGTTCCTCAAGGATGCAGTCTCCAACAAGAGGAAGTTGGGGAAATATGAGACGATTAATCTCTCAGAGGAATGCAGTGCAGTGCTACAAAGGAAGCTACCATTAAAGCAAAAGGATCCTGGCAGCTTTACTATCGCTTGTGTGATTGGAGGGCAGAATTTCTCCCGCGTTCTTTGTGACTTAGGGGCAAGCATCAATCTGATGCCTCTCTCTATTTTCAACCGGTTGGAGATTGGAGAAATCAAGCCTACCTCTATTGCTTTGCAGATGGCAGATCGTTCCATCACATATCCCAAGGGAGTTGTGGAGGATGTTCTTGTGCAGGTGGAGCAGTTTATTTTTCCTGCGGACTTTGTGGTCTTGGACATGCCGGAGGACAAGAATACTCCATTGATTTTGGGGCGTCCATTCCTAGCTACCGGCCGTGCTCTTATTGATGTACAGGATGGAGATCTCACATTTAGAGTCAATGATGAAAAATTGACTCTATCTATCTATGACGCTATGAGAAAACCAGCCGAGCCGCAGATGGATGAGTGCAACATGATTGAATCTGTGATAGATTTCCCTGCAGCTGTAGACGATCCCTTGGAGGAGTGCATCACACGTGTGACAACCCGCCCTTTTATCAGTATTTAATTCTAGTATTGCATGTTTATTTATCTATCTGCCAGTAATCGAAGCACTTTATGATTTCAACTATGTTTCTGAATTACGTATTTTGGAGACAGAGTCACTACA
The DNA here is from genome assembly GCF_028751815.1 of Salvia miltiorrhiza. Lineage (NCBI taxonomy): Eukaryota > Viridiplantae > Streptophyta > Magnoliopsida > Lamiales > Lamiaceae > Salvia > Salvia miltiorrhiza. The sequence goes on along the minus strand of NC_080392.1, from coordinate 13,766,434 downwards.
CTAGTAGTATGAATTTCTATTTACCTTCGCGTGTTTAAGACCGCGATGAGAATCTTTGAGTCGATGAATTACTAGTACTCAGTTATAACCAACTTAGCAAAGTTGTGTTATTTATCAAGATGGAGTTTATTTCATGTTGTTACTTAAGTCGTGAATTATTTTCGACTTTGATGCTAATTAAATCTACGGATTTAATTTAAGTATTAGAATGACGAACGAATTGAATCTACGGATTTAATTTAGCAAGTATCGATTTTAGTAGAAACGCGAAATCAGTATTTCTAATACAGTGAGACCAACCCTGAAGGGTTTTACTTAGATCACATCACCGCCCTATCCGCCACCCTATCCGCCACCTGCTAACGCCACATGTAAGGAAAAGAGGAAAAAGGGGAGAAAAGAAAAAAGTGGATAAGGTGCAGCAGCAGCAGCTCCTCCCATTGGCCGGGCAGCCGAAAAGCCGCACGCCAAGACTGCAACAGCAGCTCCTCCCATTGGCCGGGCAGCCGAAAGGCCTCACGCAAGCTGCAGCGAGCAGCAACTCTTTTCCCATTGGCTGAGCAGCCGAAAGGCCTCACGTCAAGACTGCAGCAGCAGCTCCTTCCATTGGCCGGGAAATTGAAAGGCCTCACGCTATGCAGTACCAACCAATGCCCCCTCCCTTCGGCACTCAAGTGCACATCAGCCGAGCTCCAACTATAAATTCACCCTTCAATCCTTGAGCCACCCCTTTCTCCTTTCAACACTTAGAATTTTTCCGCAGCAACAGCAAGAAGTTCATCTCTCTCGACGCCTTGCACGAAGGGGAGTAGAGCGAGATTCTTGCTACCGCCTTGAACAAGGTAAAGACTCGGCTTAATTTTCCACCCTTCGCCATGTTTCTTTCCACCTGTTTTCGGCCTAAGAACAACAGCCAATTCATTTTCAGTTTACACCTCGACGCTCGAAAAAGCGAAAGAGAAACCATCGTTCTTTACCCAACCAAAGCACGCGAGATACCAAGGTAACCTTCGACCTTTGTTGCTACTCCAATCGGCATGCATCACACTCACAGAGATCATGTTTTATGGGCTGTAAACGAATGAACAAAAAGCATGTTAAGTCACGATTTAGTGGAACCTACGACTTGAACCTTGATGAACGACGAGAACTTTAGCTTTAAAACGTAGACGAACATGAATAATCACAACATGCTCACATAGGTAGAGATTAAGGTCTGTGTACGAGTGAGAATCGAGATGAGATAAGGACGGAGATTTCTGGTTTTGAAAACTGGAGTCCTCGTCGCTCTTCCCAGACCAGCGAGGACAAGTCCAGCGGGGACGAGGCCAGCGAGGACAAGTCCAGAGGGGACGAGTCCAGTGAGGACAAGACCAGAGGGGACGAGGCCAGCGAGGACAAGTCCAACGAAGATGAGTCCAGCGGGGACAAGTCCAGCGGGGACGAGTCCAACGAGGATAAGTCCAGCGGGGACGAGTCCAGCGGGGCCGAGACCAGAGGGGACGAGGCCAGCGGGGACAAGTCCAGCGGGGACTAGGCCAGCGGAGCCGAGTCGCCCAGTCCAAAGGAATCGCCAGAGGAATCGCATCGCCAGAGGAATCGCCTCGCCAGAGGAATCACCTCGCCAGAGGAATGGCCAGAGGAATCGCCTCGCCAGAGGAATGGCCAGAGGAATCACCTCTCCAGAGGAATGGCCAGAGGAATCACCTCGCCAGAGGAATGGCTAGAGGAATCACTTTCACCAAGATGAATCGTTCCGCCCAGAGGAATCACTTCGCCACAGAGCTAACTCAGCCAGAGCTGACTTAGAGGCCAGAGCTGACCTCCAGAGCAGAGAGCGAAGAAGAGACCGAGAGAGAGAGAGAGAGAGAGAGAGGAGAGAACACCCAATGAGAACGAATCAATGTAGTTAATCACTTGACTTCATGGAACGGAACCTAGTTGGGTTAATTGGTTTATTAACGGAATATGAATCATGCATATTCATCATACGCATTCTCATTTATTTGAGAATTTTCATCGAGCTAAGGTTTGACCTTATGTTCTCGCTTTAAAGGTTAAGCGCAAGAGTAAGAGCTAGTCAAGGAGTTATTGAACTGAAGCAAAGCTTTGCTATCATGTGGGCATTACTTTTACTATATGTATATGGAGATCCCCTGCGTGTCGTAGGCCTCTTATACGAATGAATGCATGAGATGATTTAACTGCTAATTTCAGTTTTATATACCTATCAAACGAGTTTAATGCTACATTTGAACAAGTTATTTCGTTACAAAATCTTTGAACTGAAAAATATTACAACTGTTGTCTTGCCATAAAATGTTTAAATTTCAGTATGATATCTATCTGCTTTGGCTTTGCCAATGATGCAATCGAATTCGGGTCCTGAGCAGTTGATAGCTATCCTGCCAGGACTAGTGTACACCAGTGACCGTGAGTCATCTAGCGGGTTGGCCGGTCAAGTGTCCGTGAGAGGTGGCCACCTTTCCGGCTCACAATTCCAGATATGATAGATTACAAGAGAACTTAGTCTGCAGACGAACTTTAAGTATCACAAAAGAATTTAGTAAGCTTGGGCCTATTTCACAAAAAAAACCCCTTGTTGTACTGCTTATGATGGCATGACAATTTACAGTTTCACGAAGCATGTTTATATGTTTACTTAGGCATACGTGTCCACTAAGTATTTTTGTACTCAGCCCTGCATGTATTTCTAAATGTGCAGGTTGAGCATTGGTTGATGAGGATGAAGTGAGGAGCGGAGCTTTTGTCATAAGATGATTGAATAAACTCTTGGATACATGTCTTCATACATGTAATCAGATTATTATTTCTGTTGCGTATTCTTAAGAAATAAGCCTTTTTGATTAAGTCGGATTCATCCGCACTTACTAGTTATTTGAATCCTTGTGGCTAAACATAAGTTATACTATAAATGTCCCCTTCACTGTCAATGAGTTGAGTCCGATCCTTCATTAATTTATCACCCCCTTTCTAACCCCGCTTCCAACCTCCCTCCCTTAGTCACGGTTTCCCGGTTTAGTTATCCTTAATTAAGTCCGGTCGTGACAGAATGGTATCAGAGCAGTTCGTTTGCTCTGAACCCAAGAGTTATCTATTAGCATTAGTTTGGATATTGATATAAAAGTGTCAGTCGACAAGAGCTCAGCACTTCATCACATCGTCATGCTCAACAAGAAAAGAAAGAGGTAATAATTTTCAAACGTTGAAAGTTCACGTTTCATGCGAATGTACCGATGCTTACACTCAGGTTTTGTGCTTTTTGATTGATTTGATATCTCAATGAACTTAGATGCGTTAAGAATGCATGATCACTGTTACGAGAAGAACAATAGAATCTAGAAATTCAGTTATCTTTCACTATAGCCATAGTGAAGAGCCAAGAAAGAGGAAGAAAATCAAATGTCACTTGAAGAGACACGATAATCCAATGAGAAGATATGCAATGAGGTGAAAAGAAGAGTGTCACACACGAGTAAGTGACACGGGCATAGTTCCTTATTCGGGCTGTTCACACGTGACAGAATACCGAACCAACTATTGTCTTACCCGACCAGAACTTAGTTGAGACATTGCTCATAGCGATGAGAGTGACTTATGCAATTAGCTTGCAGTTGTGTAAAGGGCTAAGCCTCATTTCAAACCCCTCAATTATCACCCGTTATTGCATGATGAGAACCTTCATGATTAATGTTGAACCTCAGAGTTAGACTCACATAGAGTCATGACACTTTGTGTATGATGTTATAATATTGCGATTAGAACTATTAGCTTACAGTTTTAGATATTCGAAACCTTTCTGATTAAAGTTACCTATTACATTACACGTGAGCTTGATTTAGAACCCATGTTGATTACGATCACCTACTACGATTCGAAGGACGAGATGCGATGGGAATGAGTTCCAGAAGATGGTTAAGTATACATACCTTAGCCTATCAGAGACATCGCCCTTGTTAGAACATCTTGGATTAGACATTCAGTTTAGTAAGAAGAATGAAAGTGTTGACTAAGATCGTTACATAACTTAGTATTATGTGTGGTGTTATGTACCTTGTAAAGATGCTCTGAGAAGCAAATCCTCTTCCTTATGGAAGGTATAATGATTAAGAAGGTCTTTAGCAAAGCCATGGGAGAGTGCTTCAAATTGCATGGTTGCATTTCAAGCGTTATGAGAATGAACGTTAACTACGAGAAGTACCACACTAAGATCATGTAGAGGAAGATTATTGAGTAAGGTTGAGCCTATCTTACTACGCCTATAGAAGATGTTTAGGGATTGCATTAAATTAGGAGGCAGACTCCAGGTTTGAAAAGCTCTAGAATATTCTCAAGGACATGTTCAAGATGTTAAGAAGAAAGTGGTGATTTTAGACCAAATATACCTTTTGCAGCCAATGAACAAGAGTTACCAAGTTCGGAAGAGTATTTTTGAGTGACTGAGAAGTAGTTGTGTCGGACCTGGCCAGTCCACATGGCCAAAATCTCAGTAGTCATCATATATGGGTCTTTAAACCTATATATTTTAAACCTTCATCTGAAAAGCCAAACGGGTTTAGACTATGAGGTCATTTAATTTCGACCTTTTAGTCAATTCATTTCTACCCTAAGGTCTTTCCATTTCAATTGTTTGACAAATTTTTGAAACAATCATCTGAAAAGCCAAACGGGTTAAGATTATTAGGTCATTTCATTTCGACCTTTTAGTCAATTCATTTCTACCCTAAGGTCTTTCCATTTCAATTGTTTGACAAATTTTTGAGACACTTGACCTAATTGCCAATTGTGATTTCAATCATTATGGGTATTCGTTGTTAGTAGATTTTCTGTGACCTATAGATAAACAGGTACTCACCAGATTAAATCAATCAGACACGCATGCCTCGACCCAAGGGTCAAGCACGTGATGCAACTAGACCATCTCTTATGAATTTGGTAGGACATTATTTGTGTATTTCGAAAACGATGATTGTTCCGATGCTTTTGTATGCCCCTATGTTGGCTTAGTTGTTTTGACTAGTACTAAGACGCTGGTCCACCGGACGTAACGTGACTAAGTTCTTTTGTGATGATTTTGCTAGATCGCCAGTCCATCACGTGTAGTACCTGGATAGATTAGTAGATCCAGATTCGAATGTTGATGTAAAAGTCCTCATCAAGGCAATTTTCCATAACTATTTAAGTGACCTTATCGATCATTTGCGGCAAGCCACTTCCGCCACGTTTTACTCATATGTTAGTATAAGAAAGAGTATGAGCGAGTTTAGAGAACCAAGAAACGGGTTGCAGATTTGATGATATGCGTCTGAACGTTTTTCATAATGTAGTAACGACTATATGTCAACTCATCGGAATGCCACCAAGACGAGGGCATCCGAGAAGAGGGGGAAGAATTCCCCGAGATGATTAAAGAGGTCCAGTACCAGGGCCAGAACAAAATATAGCCCCACCATCCATACAACCAGAAGGTAGAATAGAGGAACTATTTCACGACAAAACCCACCTGCCTTCAGTAAGACAGGAGATCCAGCAAAAGCTGAGACTTGGGTAAGAGCTATTGAGTGCATTGTCAATTTCATTCGCGTTGTACAGACCAGGAAGGAAAGCATAGAGAAAAACGATGACAGTTGAACAATTAGAAAATCTTACGCGGGAACATCTAAGACATGATATATGATAAGTATATACCCCAAGGCTATCGCAAGAAAAAGGAAATTGGATTTTACAATCTAAAGTAGGAAATAAGGACCGTTACTCAGTATGATAAGATGTTCTGTGATATGTCGAGATATGCGCCAGAGCAAGTAGACACAGGATAAAAGATGGCTGAAATTGTTGGGCCGGTCAAAGGCACGAGATCCGGATGGCTTTGGCAAGCCATTGGGGATTATCTTACATGGAATCGCATAGCAGAGCGATGGACATTGAGACAACAAGGCCGAGAGAAAGACCAGTAACAATGCCTATGCCAACATCTCCACCTGACTAAGATCTTAGTGGTTGCCAATCGAGATTTGTAATCTTGAAGAAGAACGGTAGCCCAATAGATAGACTCGCACCATAAGATCTTGTCTTATCACGATGAACATAGTGACGACTAGGATGACTCAGTTGGTCATTAGTTATTAACCACTAGGAAGTGAAACTTTTACAATTAGAAGGATACACTAAGCGTCAAACTATCTTTTGACCTTGGATCGGTAAAAACAAAGCTACTTCTGGAGTCTCGAGCGGAGAGCCGGAACAATTACTGTGTATGATGAAGTTTTCAATCGAATGACAAGGCATGTTCCACGATGGTGGACACCATTGAGAAACACATAAAGAAGTTTGGAAACGAATTGTGTCATGAGATATTGAATTTCCCTAACAAGCCAAACAGATTTTACGCAGGAGTAAGAAATGAGTGGGACTCTCATATTTAGTCACTACTATCCATTAGTAAAGGAAAACCCACGCACAGTCAAGGTATAGACTACCTTAAGATGGTCGTAAAGAAAACAAATGGGATAACAGTAGCACTTTCCAAGCGAAAAGGAAGCTATGGCAGTGGCAATCATCCCAACAACAGGGCTAAGAAAACCAGGGTACTCCTAAACAGATAGGGGATGACCCACAGAGGGTCCTGGCCTGCCCAAAGTGTAACAAGAACCATAGGAGATTCTGCAAGACTGTCAATGATAGCTGTTACACAGAAGCCAGAAGGGGCGGGTCCAAAACCGAAACCGTCTGCTCGAGCACCGCATCTGCGAGCAATCCAAGCTCTGCCCCAACCACACCTAGGGCAGCAACCACATCAGCAACAACCACGTCAACATCGACATGATAAACAGTATGGAAGACATCGTCATGCTATGAGATAAGAGCAGCCCGACTAGATATATCCATTATGATTTCATAGAGGTGTCAATCGGATTGACCAACGCACCAGCTGTGTTCAAGGACCTCATGAACTGAGTGATCCATCCATACTTAGACAAGTATGTCTTATATCCATAGATTATGTCTTGATCTACTCGAAGAACGAGAAAGATCACAAGGAACACCTGAGGACAGTTTTAAAAACGTTGAGAATAGAGTGTCCTTATGCCAAGTTCAGCGAGTGCAAAGTTTGACTCTGTGAAGTCACATTTTTGGGACATTGTCTCACTATAAGGGATCTTAGTATAAGATAGAAAAAGATGACTTGAACTAGTAAAGGATTATGAGTGTGGTATTAACTACCACCCAGACAGGGCTAACATAGTAGCCGATGCATTGAGTCGCAAAACTGAATCTAAGTGGGGATTACCCTCGCCCTCGAGCAGGGACATACAAAGGATTTTGTAGAATGAGTTTAGGAGTGGTTCAACTAACGGAATCAGTGGAAGGTATTATTGCCCCAATGTTAGTAACACCTAAGTTGAGAGGAAAAGTTGTTAGATGCACAGAGAAATGATGAAACCTTGGGGAGGATACGTTTAGCAATAAGAGCAGGCAAGCTGGCACATCACCACAAAGACATCGGATGATGGTTGAGGACAGATTGTGTATCCCACACGATGAGGTTCTCAAAGATGAGATGATGAGCAAGGCTCATGACACGCCATATACTAGCCACCCGAGAAGTACAAAATTGACAAAGATTTGAAAGAAATTTCAATGGAAAGGTATAAGGAAAGATATATCTTCATTTGTTGAGAGATGCCTGGCAAGCCAATAAGTGAAGGCTTTACACCCAGGGCCACATAGAAAGTTACAATCATTGGAGATTTCAAAATGGAAATTGAAACACAGCTATTTGGGTAATAGTGGAGCGACTTACGAAATGCGCTCATTTTATACCAACACCGATCACATATGAATCAGACAAGCTAGCCCAATTATATGTTCGAGAAATTGTGCGTTGCACGACGTGCCCATTTCAACCACTTTGGAGCGAGATTTGAAGTTCACATCCAGATTCTGAGGTAAACTTACAAAAGAAATTAGGCACAAGGTTAAAATTCAGTACCGCCTCCCACCCACAATCAGATGGATAGTTCGACAGACCAATTCAAACTCCCTTAGACATATCTTTGAGTAGCAGTACTAGATTGAGGTGGGAGTGGGGAATTTTGTTGCCATTGATTGATTTGTATACAACAATGGTTATCAGGAAACCATCGATATGGCGCCTTATGAGGCATTACATGAAAGAAAATGCAAAGTACCACTTTACTGGAAGAGGTAGGTGGAATGGGAATTTTATGACCAAGCACGATCAGTGAAACGATTGAGATACTTCGATAGATCAGAGTAAGAATAAAAGAGACACAAGATAGGCAGAAATCTTATGTTAATACGCACCGAATTGAGTCACATTTTGAAGTAGGAGATAAGGTTTTCCTAAAGGTATTTTCCTCTAAGGGAATATCTAAGTTTGACGACAAAACAAAAAAGCTTAGACCCCGATTCATGGAACCATATGAGACTTTGAAAAATAGGCCCAATAGCCTATAGATAGACGCTACCGCCAAGTTATGTGAATGATGTTTTTCACATTCCTCGACTTAAGAAGTATGTTTTCGATCCGAAGAGCGTGACTCACCATAACAAAATGATTCTTAGCTCAGACTCGAGCTATGAAGGAAGACCAAAAGCCATGTTTGCTCGAGAAAACGCAATAGCTCAGGAATAAGTCTAGCAATTAGTGACAGTCCCATAGAGACACCATGGATAAGAAGAATTATGTGGGAGCTTGAAACCAAGATGGGTAAAAATGCCAGAACTTTATAGCACAGGTATGCAAATTTCGGGACGAAATTTTTGTTAAGAGGGGTAGGATGTGACAACCCGCCCTTTTATCAGTATTTAATTCCAGTATTGCATGTTTATTTATCTATCTGCTAGTAATCGAAGCACTTTATGATTTCAACTATGTTTCTGAATTACGTATTTTGGAGACAGAGTCACTACACTAGCAGTATGCATTTCTATTTACCTTCGCGTGTTTAAGACCGCGATGAGAATCTTTGAGTCGATGAATTACTAGTACTCAGTTATAACCAACTTAGCGAAGTTGTGTTATTTATCAAGATGGAGTTTATTTCATGTTGTTACTTAAGTCGTGAATTATTTCCGACTTTGATGCTAATTAAATCTACGGATTTAATTTAAGTATTAGAATGACGAACGAATTGAATCTACGGATTTAATTTAGCAAGTATCGATTTTAGCATAAACGCGAAACCAGTATTTCTAATACAGTGAGACCAACCCTGAAGGATTTTACTTAGATCACATCACCGCCCTATCCGCCACCTGCTAACGCCACATGTAAGGAAAAGAGGAAAAATGGGAGAAAAGAAAAAAGTGGATAAGGTGCAGCAGCAGCAGCTCTTCCCATTGGTCGGGCAGCCGAAAAGCCGCACGCCAAGACTGCAGCAGCAGCTCCTCCCATTGGCCGGGCAGCCGAAAGGCCTCACGCAAGCTGCAGCGAGCAGCAGCTCTTTTCCCATTGGCTGAGCAGCCGAAAGGCCTCACGTCAAGACTGCAGCAGCAGCTCCTTCCATTGGCCGGGAAATCGAAAGGCCTCACGCTATGCAGTACCAACCAATGCCCCCCCCCCTTCGGCACTCAAGTGCACATCAGCCGAGCTCCAACTATAAATTCACCCTTCAATCCTTGAGCCACCCCTTTCTCCTTTCAACACTTAGAATTTTTCCGCAGCAACAGCAAGAAGTTCATCTCTCTCGACGCCTTGCACGAAGGGGAGTAGAGCGAGATTCTTGCTACCGCCTTGAACAAGGTAAAGACTCGACTTAATTTTCCACCCTTCGCCATGTTTCTTTCCACCTGTTTTCGGCCTAAGAACAACAGCCAATTCATTTTCAGTTTACACCTCGGTGCTCGAAAAAGCAAAAGAGAAACCATCGTTCTTTACCCAACCAAAGCACGCGAGATACCAAGGTAACCTTCGACCTTTGTTGCTACTCCAATCGGCATGCATCACACTCACAGAGATCATGTTTTATTGGCTGTAAACGAATGAACCAAAAGCATGTCAAGTCACGATTTAGTGGAACCTACGACTTGAACCTTGATGAACGACGAGAACTTTAGCTTTAAAACGTAGACGAACATGAATAATCACAGCATGCTCACATAGGTAGAGATTAAGGTCTGTGTACGAGTAAGAATCGAGATGAGATAAGGACGGAGATTTCTGGTTTTGAAAACTGGAGTCCCCGTCGCTCTTCCCAGACCAACGAGGACAAGTCCAGCGGGGACGAGTCCAGCGAGGACAGGTCCAGAGGGGACGAGTCCAGCGAGGACAAGTCCAGAGGGGACGAGTCCAGCGAGGACAAGACCAGAGGAGACGAGGCCAGCGAGGACAAGTCCAGCGGAGACGAGTCCAGCGAGGACAAGTCCAGCGGGGATGAGTCCAGCGAGGACAAGTCCAGCGAGGACAAGTCCAGCGAGGCCGAGACCAGAGAGGACGAGGCCAGCGGGGACAAGTCCAGCGGGGACGAGGCCAGCGGAGCCGAGTCGCCCAGTCCAAAGGAATCGCCAGAGGAATCGCCTCGCCAGAGGAATCGCATCGCCAGAGGAATCGCCTCGCCAGAGGAATCACCTCGCCAGAGGAATGGCCAGAGGAATCGTCTCGCCAGAGGAATCGCCTCGCCAGAGGAATCACCTCGCTAGAGGAATGGCCAGAGGAATCACTTTCACCAAGAGGAATCGTTCCGCCCAGAGGAATCACTTCGCCACAGAGCTAACTCAGCCAGAGCTGACTTAGGGCCAGAGCTGACCTCCAGAGCAGAGAGCAAAGAAGAGACCAAGAGAGAGAGAGAGAGAGGAGAGAACACCCTATGAGAAAGAATCAATGTAGTTAATCACTTGACTTCATGGAACGGAACCTAGTTGGGTTAATTGGTTTATTAACGGAATATGAATCATGCATATTCATCATACGCATTCTCATTTATTTGAGAATTTTCATCGAGCTAAGGTTTGACCTTATGTTCTCGCTTTAAAGGTTAAGCGCAAGAGTAAGAGCTAGTCAAGGAGTTATTGAACTGAAGCAAAGCTTTGCTATCAGGTGGGCATTACTTTTACTTTACGTATATGGAGATCCCCTGCGTGTCGTAGGCCTCTTATACGAATGAATGCATGAGATGATTTAACTGCTAATTTCAGTTTTATATACCTATCAAACGAGTTTAATGCTACATTTGAACAAGTTATTTCGTTACAAAATCTTTGAACTGAAAAATATTACAACTATTGTCTTGCCATAAAATGTTTAAATTTCAGTATGATATCTATCTGCTTTGGCTTTGCCAATGATGCAATCGAATTCGGGTCCTGAGTAGTTGATAGCTATCCTGCCAGGACTAGTGTACACCAGTGACCGTGAGTCATCTAGCGGGTTGGCTGGTCAAGTGTCCGTGAGAGGTGGCCACCTCTCCGGCACACAATTCCAGATATGATAGATTACAAGAGAACTTAGTCTGCAGACGAACTTTAAGTATCACAAAAGAATTTAGTAAGCTTGGGCCTATTTCACAAAAAAAAACCCTTGTTGTACTGCTTATGATGGCATGACAATTTACAGTTTCACGAAGCATGTTTATATGTTTACTTAGGCATACGTGTCCACTGAGTATTTTTGTACTCAGCCCTGCATGTATTTCTAAATGTGCAGGTTGAGCATTGGTTGATGAGGATGAAGTGAGGAGCGGAGCTTTTGTCATAAGATGATTGAATAAACTCTTGGATACATGTCTTCATACATGTAATCAGATTATTATTTCCGCTGCGTATTCTTAAGAAATAAGCCTTTTTGATTAAGTCGGATTCATCCGCACTTACTAGTTATTTGAATCCTTGTGGCTAAACATAAGTTATACTATAAATGTCCCATTCACTGTCAATGAGTTGAGTCCGATCCTTTATTAATTTATCACCCCCTTTCTAACCCCGCTTCCAACCTCCCTCCCTTAGTCACGGTTTCCCGGCTTAGTTATCCTTAATTAAGTCCGGTCGTGACAACACGGTCCTTATATCCATATTCCAATCTAGACGAGGCGTGTGATGAGATCTTAGATTATATTGCAGAGCTGGAGGCCGTAGAGAGACATCCCATCGATCATGTGCCTTACATGGATATTCACAAACCTGTTGATGGGGAAAGGAAGTCGGTGGAAAAAGAATTCCCTGTGCCAGAGGAATCAGCCAGGCCAGAGGAATCAGCCGGACCAGCGGCCGCACCCAAAATTGAGCTGAAACCGCTTCCTGAGCATTTGAAGTACCAATTTTTGGGTGACAATGAAACTTTTCCTGTTATTGTATCAGCCTTTTTATCTCCGTTGGAGTTGGAGAAGTTGATGCGAGTTTTGAGGAAATACAAGTCTGCTATAGGATGGTCTATTTCTGACATCAAAGGAATTAGTCCTTCTATTTGCATGCATCGTATTCTATTGGAGCAGGAATACAAGCCTAAGGTGCAGCCACAGAGACGTTTGAATTCGGCTATGCAAGAAGTGGTGAGAAATGAGGTGCTGAAGTGGTTGGATGCCGGCATTATTTATGCCATTTCTGATAGTGAGTGGGTGAGCCCGACGCAAGTTGTCTCTAAGAAGGGAGGCATGACTGTGGTTAAGGATGAGAGAGATGAGCTCATAGCTACAAGGCTGGTCACAGGATGGCACGTGTGCATTGATTACCGAGCTTTGAATGCAGCCACACGTAAGGATCACTTTCCTTTGCCGTTTATTGATCAGATGCTTGACCGATTGGCAGGATACGAGTGCTACTGCTTTCTGGATGGGTACTCGGGCTACAATCAAATCATGATAGCTCCGGAGGATCAGCATAAGACCGCGTTTACTTGTCCCTATGGCATCTTTGATCTTAGGAGGATTTCTTTTGGTCTTTGCAATGCTCCTGCCACTTTCCAGCGCTGCATGATGGCGATTTTCCATGGGTTGATTGAAAATATCATGGAGGTGTTTATGGATGATTTCTCTGTCTTTGGATCCTCCTTTAATAATTGTTTGGACAATCTTGCTCAAGTGTTGCAGCGTTGTGAGGAGACGGCACTCGTGCTCAATTGGGAAAAGTGCCACTTCATGGTTCGTGAGGGCATTGTTTTAGGGCATAGGGTCTCTGCCCAAGGTTTGGAGGTGGATTGTGCTAAGATTGTGGCCATTGAAAAGTTGCCGCCGCCTACTTCTGTGAAATCAGTGCGGAGCTTTCTTGGACATGCAGGATTTTATAGGCGCTTCATCAAAGACTTCTCCAAGCTGTCCAAGCCACTTTGTGCTTTACTGGAGAAGGATGTGAAGTTTGTCTTCACCGATGAATGCTGCGTCTCCTTTGAGAAGTTGAAAGCCGCGCTGATCTCTACGCCAGTGTTGATCACGCCGGATTGGAGTGCTCCATTTGAGTTGATGTGCGATGCTAGCGATTGGGCCGTGGGAGCTGTGTTGGGGCAAAAGCGAAATAAGTTATTCAAGGTAATTTACTACACTAGTAAAACTTTGGATTCTGCTCAGAGGAATTACACAACCACGGAGAAGGAGCTGCTAGCAGTGGTGTATGCCTTTGATAAGTTTCGTTCTTATTTGATTGGAACTCATTCAATTGTTTACACTGATCATGCCGCCATCCGCTACTTGTTCACGAAGAAGGACTCCAAACCCCGATTGATTCGTTGGATCTTGTTGCTTCAAGAATTTGATATGGAGATTCGTGATCGAAAGGGGTGTGAGAATGTGGTAGCCGACCACTTGTCTCGATTGGAGAATCCGATTGAGGGGGATGATCCGAAGATGGCCATCAATGAGTCCTTTCCCGATGAGCAGATTTGGGCGATGCTATTTAAGGATCCTTGGTATGCAAAGTATAGCAATTACTTGGTGATTGGAACTCTTCCCGAGGGGTTGTCGCACTATCAAAAGAAGAAGTTCCTCCATGATGTCAAGTTCTATTATTGGGAGGATCCTTACCTATACCGGAGGTGCCCCGATGGCTTTATTCGGCGATGCGTTAGAAAACATGAATGGCCAAAGATCATTAAAGAGTGCCATAGCTCACCTAGTGGAGGCCACTTTGCTGCCAACCGCACTGCCATGAAGGTAAACCATAGTGGATTCTTTTGGCCTTCAATTTTCGCAGACTGCCATGCTTTTGTGAAGTCGTGTGATCGTTGTCAACGCATGGGCAATATCACCAAGAAGGATGAGATGCCGCAGAATATCATTGTTAAGGTGGAGCTGTTTGATGTTTGGGGAATTCACTTCATGGGTCATTTCCCTGCTTCTTGCGATTTTTCCTACATATTGCTTGCTGTGGAGTATGTGTCTCGATGGGTGGAGGCGATCCCAACTACCACTAATGATTCCAAGGTAGTCATTAAATTCTTGCAAAAGAATATTTTGACTCGGTTCGGAGCACCGAGAGCGTTGCTTAGTGATGGGGGGTCGCACTTCAACAACAAGTTACTAGCAAGCGTGTTGGCAAAGTATGGAGTAAAGCACAAGGTGACGACTCCATATCATCCTCAAGCTAATGGGCAGGCAGAGTTGGCGAATCGAGAGATCAAGCAAATCTTGGAGAAAAGTGTGGCCAACAAGAAGGAATGGGCGAAGCACCTAGATGATGCTCTTTGGGCGTATCGCACTGCCTACAAAACTCCGATTGGTATGTCTCCCTATCAACTTGTCTTCGGCAACTCATGTCATTTACCTGTTGAGATTGAGCATAAGGCATATTGGGCGACGAGAAGAATCAATTTGAAGTTCAAGGAGGCCGGTCACACATGGCGAGATCTATTGACGGAGTTAGATGAATGGAAGAATGAGGTCTATGAGAGTTCCCGCATCTACAAAGAGAGGGCCAAGAAATTCCATGATTTAAGCATCCGCACCAAGGAAATCAAGCCAGGAGATGAGGTACTTTTATACAATTCGAAATTACGTTTGTTTCCTGGCAAGCTGCAATCAAGATGGACAGGGCCATTTGTGCATAAGAGCAATTGGAATGGGACGTATGAGTTGTTTACCGCTGATGGCACTACCTTCACTGTCAATGGTCATCGTCTCAAACCATACTTCAAGTCAAACGTGGATCGTGGTCTTGAAGTTGTCAAATTCAATGACCCATGAGTTTGAGGTATGATCGAGCTCTATACGTTAAATTAAGCACTTGTTGGGAGGTAACCCAATTGTTTTTCTTTGTTTTGTTTTCCTTTCTTTCTGTTTCGTTTTGTTTCGTTTTGTTTCTCTTCGTTTCTTTGTTTAGTTTGGGGCAGGAGTTTCTCTGCCAGATTTCTGGTGGTCTTCATGTTCCAGCGCAGCCACTCTCTTCGCTGCCATTTTCCACGCTGCACCTGTCCAGCGCAGCCACTCTTTACTCTGCCCAAGGCCGCAAACCCACCTTTTCACCGCCTCTCACGAAGATTCAGTTTTTCATTGCCGATAATCAGGGACGTTTTCTACACTCTTCGTATTTCTTTTATGCCCTGAGGACATGGCATGCTTTAAGTGTGGGGGAGTGGTGTTTTGTTGCTTATATTTTTCAAAATTAGGCGAAATTGATTTTTCTATGCATAGTTTTTTGTCTCGAATCTTGCTAATTTTTATGAATTTGTGGAAGAGAAGATGGTTTTCGATGTGCATTTCGGGTTTGTGTTTGTTCGGTGGTTATTCTTATTTTACTTTTGATATATGTTTCTTGATTGTGCAAAGAATTATGAGTTTTGTTGCAACACTTTTGTAAGTTAGTAAAACGTGATTTGTCCGGTAGATGCTAGAAGGAGTATTGTCATTGTGATTGCCTACGATCGTATCTTATTTGTGAAAATGTTGGACGAATTGCCAACTTTAAAAATTGCCAGCTCTGAAACATCTGGCCTGTTCTGAAATGTGATAGCTCTGAGTCTCTGCTCCTCTAGTCTAACTATGAGCATGGGAAACCACGTGAAAAGACTTTGGATTACATCCAAATGGTTTTATTTCATGAATTATGGCTCAACTGTCGAAATCTCAAGCACACAAAGTGTGAAAATTTGTGATATTGATTATAAAGGCGATCACATTAGGGAATTCACTTCTAGCGGAGAATTGGGTCTGATCGAATTACTCGCATTACTCTTTTGTTGCTTCTTAAACTTTGAGTTATTTGCATGACCGAGAGATGTGTGTTGATTGTAAAGTTTTGAATTGACTATGTGAATGTTTGGATGGAAATGAACATTGTTGAAATCAATCTCTTCCTAGGATTCATATAGATTTTTGCTTGAGGACAAGCAAAAGGCTAAGTGTGGGGGAGTTGATTTATGCTTAATTTACTCTACTTTTAAGGGTTTGTATGTGCGTGTTTTAGGATAATCTTCTGGAAATTGGTGTGTTTTATGGTGTATTCTATGCTTTACAGGAGATTTAGGCTTTCGAGATGGAAGAATGCAATTTTGGAGAATTTTGGATGAATTTGGCGTTTTCTAGGTGTTCTGGTCTCCACAGCAGAGAAATCACCATTCCTCTGGAGTCAGAGAAATCAAAGACCAGAGCAGAGGAACCAACATCTCCAAAGCAGAGAAGCGCCAGCGTCAGAGGAATCAAGTCTCCAGTGCAGCGGAATCAATCGCCAGAGAAATCACCATTTCTCTGGAGCCAGAGAAATCACCATTTCTCTGGAGTCAGCGAAATCAAGAAGCCAGTGTAGCGAAGTCATCACCAGAGGAGTCAATAGTCAGAGTAGCCAAGCAAGAAGCCCATTACAGCGGAATCGCAAGAAGCCATTACAGCAGAATCGCAAGAAGCCATTACAGCGGAATCGAGAAGCCAGAGAAATCACCGTTCCTCTGGCGATAGCAGAGAAATCACCATTCCGCTGGCGACCCATTCCGCTGGCAACCCATTCCTCTGGCGTGACCCATTCCCCGGGTGACATTCATTCCTCTGGCGAGAGCCGCGAATTCGGCGAGATTAGGAGTATTTTTCGGAGCGCGCATCCAGCTAGAGAGTGCCTTATTTCACACGATTCTATTACCTTTAGAATTCTACTTTGCATGGCAACTTCCATGGTGATCCGAAGGAAATCTGAAGCTTATAAATAGGTCCTCTTTTGACCTATTGAGAGACACCCCTGAACCCTAGCATTCATACTTTAGTTTTTTAGCTTTAGAATTTTATTGTTTTCTAGTTGTCAAGGCTTGGATCAAGATTGAAGATTCAAGCCGCTACTTTAGTTTTTATTCGGTTTTTATATATTTCAGTTTTTACAATTGCGTTCAATTTAATTATGTTTATGTTTTATTTTGCTATGTCTATCTAGTTTCCTTTAGCTGATTCTAGGGTTTGTAAATAGTTGATTGAATTTATGTGATTTATTTGTTAATACCTCTGTGCCTTCCAGTTTATGATTCATAATTCCCGGTGCTTGTTTTCTTGTGAATTATCTGATCAATAGTTTGCATGTTTAGCTATTCGGTTTGAGACCTAGCGGAGATAACTGTTTAGCGGATTCAGGAATGTATGATATGATTTTAACCTTGAGACCTAGCGGAGATAGATGGATCATAGGGAGCTATTCTTAGGAGCTATTGGGAGTTAGTGGATTTTCTTGAGACCTAGCGGAGATAGAGAATTTACTAATCTACGATCGTTGCTGCTCTAGCGAGAGTAATTGATTAATTAAGAGATCTCTCATCATAACTGGATTAAACTGGTACATAGGATTAATAGGTTAATTACGTAGATTTAGTTAATGAATTTACTACGCTAGGATCAGTTGTCTTTTATATTTGATATTTTCCTACGTGATTTTAATTATCGTTATTTGCGTTTTAGTTAATCAATCAAATCTCTACGTTCTGTTGCATGTCTACTACTTAAGTTTGTTTAGGAGATAGCTAAAGTAGTTTCGTTGTGTCAGTCCCTGTGGATACGATACTTGGTTACCAATTTGTGCTACAATTGCACCGTGTTAGTTGCGGTAATTTGTTGCTAATAATTTAGTGATCAATGATTCATTCAACTTCTTCATATGGATGAACCGAGTCGGGCCATCCACTAAGAATCTGACTCGGTCCCAATCTCGTAACCCCTTATTCTTCAAAAAAAAAATCTTCCAAACCATTCTCAACAAGAAATAATCCTCATCTTGTATTAATCAGTATTTGCACATTCTTCTTAAAGCTATAATTCAACTCCTTGCTCAACTTTTCAGTTAAGAATAGTTCTTGATGCAGAGAAAAAAAATTGTTCTTGATGGTAATACTCAAAAATAATTTTCAACTGAACGGTCTATTTCATGGCGAGGGGACCTTAGGATATTTTTTTGATTGATAATGTAATCATGAACTCAAACAAAAGATTTTTAACCTCAGACATTATTCACTCTATCACTCAACCAATACACCTACACAATCCTTCCTTTGAACATCTTTTGTAATAGTTTTGTAAATCCACGTCATATGTTTTCCAATTTAAGTTATAAATCATCACACATCATATGTAACTCAATTTAATTAATCCACATCATATGTAACTCAAATATCATGAATTTGAAGGATCCATATTTTGATATATGATTCAAGTGCACGTGACTCATTCCGGATACCAAACGAATACATACAAAAATCATCGTGCCTATTGCAAGAGAATAGAATCTTACTTGCAAATCCAGCTATAAGTAGGGATGGCAATTTACCTGTGGGTAACGGATATCCGCGAAAACCGACCCTAATATGGTGGGTTTGAGAGGCATTTGATATTCACGGATAGTTTCGTGGTTGCAATTCACTATCCATTTAGTTCGTGGGTATGGATTTAGATACTTACTATCCATACCCGCGAAACCTGTTTACCCGCGAAAATACATGTCAATTACCCGTGAAATATCTGTGAAATTTATTCTTTTTGTATTAAATTTGTTATAAATTTATACTTAAATTCTGTTTCACGGGTATCCGATGAATAGGGGGTGGCGGGTATCCGATGGATAGCGGGTAATGGGTATCCGACGGGTAGCGAGTTTGGGTAGCATTTAATATCCATGGATAATTTCGTGGTTAAGATCTACTATCCATTTAGTTTGTGGGTATGCATATGGATAGTCACTATCCGTGTCCGTCGTACCCGATTGTCATCCCTAGCTATAAGAGACTCCAGAGTGAATCTTCCGACTTGTTTCCCACGGCAAGACTTGATGTTGGATGGCAACGAGCTTCAAGTCCTCTCCACCTCCAAGTATGGCGTCTCCCTCTCTCTCTCTGTTCTCACAGAATTATCTTTTTTTTAGCTTTGCGTGAATGCAGAAGTAATTAGGTTTAGGGATTTCTTATTATTTATACTAGATATTGATCATACCTAAATAATAAAGCCATAAACTTAATTAAACCAAACCAAGCTCAAATGCCTAATAGATGACAAATGACGCCCCTTTATGGAGTACAACCTTTATTAGGCCAAGCGGGGATCTACTAGCTTGAATAAAGTTTGGTCTCAGTGCTCGATTTTATTATTCAGCCCAAAACAAAATCGAGACACAAGTATTAATTTATTCCACTAGAAAATTAATATTGAATTACCTCTTTATTCTTTAGGTGAGTCGGGCTGGTATTAAGACTTAATTAATCCCCGTGTTTAAGATATTCAATATCCATTAATTAATCAATTCCTCTGACGATCAACTAATTAATTAATTAGTCGTTTCATAATAAACGACATCTCGAGTGCTACCACTTAAACTTATTATCGTATTGGAACTCATTCCACCTGCAGGGTTTAATACGATAAACTTATTAAGTTCATCGAGAAGATATCATCAGCCTGTTATTAGCAGGACACAGATCCTTATTACAATATAATCGCATGCCAAATAATAATTGCTATCACCCAAAGTATTGAGTATATTAAGCTTCAATAGAACTCTCACCCTTGATAAATCAAAGCAATAGTCAATTAATTATTCACACCGATTAATCCAATTAAGGTTAAGACTATTTAAGTCACTGAAATCTTGATTCTTAATTAGTCAGAATATAAGAATTCATCTCACTGTGATCATGTTCAACACAAGTGTACTAGCATAAATAAATAAATAGTCAAGACAAACTATTTATCTATTTATGCTACAATCTAAACCAGCAACTCGTCCATGGTTGCCTCGATTGTGAACTCAATTTATATCTCAACTTTTCCCGATTATATGATCTTCTGTGATTTACAACACATCATATAATCTATAGTATGAGATAAATAGGACTATTATAGGATTATGCAATAACAATATTTCAGATAGAAGAATCGCAATGAACTAAGGAATCAATGTATACAAATATAAAAGTCTCGCTTTCAATATACAACCCTTCAAAATTCCCGTTAAAAGAAATCCACAAATCTAAGTTATAAATCATCACACATCATATGTTTTCCAATTTCTAATAATAAAGGGTGCATGTAATGTAACTTGAAAAACACAAGCGCTCGAAAAGAAAACTCTTATTGTTTGTAAACCATCATATGACCCCATACACGAAATCATCTATTACAAAGTGATGAAAATTGGGAGACAAAGAAAGCTCTAATTGGGAGGTTGGGGGCAGAAATAGGTGCATATGCAATAGGCGCCACTGCATTTTCCATGTCCACAAGTCATTGTAGAACATCGTTGCTCACATCTATACGAGTCACACGTGGTCGAATGAATGCTTTTGACGCACCTATGCTCCGGAATCCATGTGGAAACGGCTGAGATGATCAAAACGAAGCTCAATTGTTAAAACGTCTCTCCTCCAACTAATAAATCAAGGGTACGGCATGATTGTGGGTGTGTGTTAGTGTGTGATACCAAATAAGAAAGCTAGTATGAATAAAGGAGCAGAGCAAACCCGAGGAGAAAGCCAGGGCAAGGGCGACTAGGATGAGCAGAGCTTTCATTTCCGATGTATTTCTCTTCAAAAGCATTAGCTTACTGTTGTTGCAACAAAGCCACTACTTATACAGAAAGCAAGAAAACTTGTTACTTATGTAGAAAGATATTTTGCTATTTCCTGCAAGTGTTCACTGCATTTCCTAAAATTTTAGAGTATAAAGATGTGTGTTCTACACTAAACAAGATCTTTTACTTAAGCACAGGTTCTTTACTTTGTGCCCACTCCTAAACATGGACAAAGTAAATAAAACCTAACCCCAAGTATAAGAAATCGCCAAAATAGTATCTACCCAAATATGAAATAGCTGAAAATAACTAATGAAATTATCAAAAGATTAATTTTATCATAGGGAGAGGACCAAACCTCATGAGGCAAGATTAAAAAACTAAGTACCCAACCAAATAGAATAACACCATACCAAACGTAACAAAGAATTAAGTACAATAAGAACTTTGATTTTCATACAAAAATCTGAAAAAAATCTATTGCCACCAATAGCTTACTTCTTTTTCATGTCTCTTCATAAACAAGAATCACTATATCATGATACTCCAAAGTCAAAAAGAAAAAACAAATATCTAGAAACAATCTACAGCACAATAACTAAAGCTTTATATGCTTGACCAAAATGGCACTGAATCATCAATTTCCAGAAGTTCGTACATCACAAAAATTATCAAAGAGTGGATAAGCCTAGAGCCAATCCTTAGTAACCACCCTTGAGATCGTTGACAACATCATAGGGGATCGGAGTTACAGTCTCTAATGTTGCACCTCCCACCATGAATCCAGGTTTTGGCCCTTCTGGCTGACGCTTCGTGCTTATGATTTTACCCTGCGCCTTCGCTTCAGCTTTCAACTGATCGTTCTTCTTTATCCTCAGCATCACCTCTTCATGGCATCGCGATTGCTGAACATGTTCAATGCGAACATGGATTCTCTTCCTTATAATTCTGTTGCCCACCTGAAATCATGCATTACAATCAAGAGAAGGGCAAATAAGAAGGGAAACACCAGAGGGAAATCAACAGTCTACAGCAAAAGCAAGCTTTAAACAAGCTAAAAACACTACAAAACTTGTTCTGATCTTATTTAAAAGACACTATGAATTCATTGAGCGACTAGCTATAGATTCTTTCAAGCAATAGCTACAGTACTCACAATTTCATGTGATCACCCAAAAAACCATCATAGAAATTTTATTTTATATACGAGTATAAGAAAACAAGCGGTGCCTCAGACATCCAAGGAAGGATAAAAGCAGCAGAAGCTCTCAAGCCTGGCGAAGGCGAAAGCTCTTAGGCGGCCACTGCGAATGTTTTGAGAAACAGCCTTAAAATTTGTCATCATAGACACCATCAGTGATCCCAAAACAATAATAGCTCCATCAAAATGAAGCAATTCATTAAACAGTACAAAATTTCATCTAATAATAGCTATAACTTCTTGCCAAAAATACATACACAGAATACAATCTCAAGTGATCATTCAAAAACCTCATACAAAGAAACACATCCAAGGTAGCATTTTTTAATCACTTTTGGAAATTGAGCATTCACATATTCGGTAACACAATACAATAAATTTGCATTAAAATAACTTGAAAATCGAGGTCTCAAATATCCAAGGAAGAATAAAAGCATCAGAAGCGCGAACGGCAAAAGCTTACAGGCAGCTACTGCAAATGTTTTGAGAAACAGCTTTGGAATTTGGAGCATGCACCAAAATTAAACCCAAATGGAAATAAATAAATAAAAATATATATGTACATATATATATATAAAAGAAGCTGTCCCATCATTAAACCATACGAATTTGAAAGGCAAAAACAAAACAAAACAAAACAAAGCAAAAATATCGTAGCAATTTTATTTTATACGAGTATAAGAAAACAACAAGCGGTGTCTCAGACATCCAAGGAAGGATAAAAGCAGCAGAAGCTCTCAAGCCTGGCGAAGGCGAAAGCTCTTAGGCGGCCACTGCGAATGTTTTGAGAAACAGCCTTAGAATTTGTCATCACAGACACCATCAGTGATCATAAAACAATAATAACTCCATCAAAATGAAGCAATTCATTAACCAGTTCAAAATTTCCTCTAATAATAGCTATAACTTATTGCCAAAAATACATGCACGGAATACAATCTCAAGTGATCATTCAAAAACCTCACACAAAGAAACACATTCAAGATAGCTTTTTTTAATCACTTTCGGAAATTAATCATCCACACATTCAGTAACACAATACAATAAATAAAAAAATTTACACAAAAAAAAGAACTTGAAAATCGGGGTCTCAGACATCCAAGGAAGAATAAAAGCATCAGAAGCTCTCAAGCCCGGCGAAAGGCGAAAGCTTTCAGGCGGCTACTGCGAATGTTTTGAGAAACAGCCTTAGAATTTGTCATCACAGATACCCAAATTAAACCCAAATAGGATATATATATATATATATATAAAGCTGTCCCATCATTAAACAATACGAAATTTTAAAGACAAAAACAAAACAAAACAAAACAAAAAACAACACCATTTGAATACGCGAAGGAAAATACTTCAACAAAACTAGTCCAGCATTAAGGATTTGATGGATACCTGCTTGTTGACTTCAACGCCGACGGCACGCTTGGTGACGTTCCAGACCCGACCCGTTCGACCATGGTAGAACTTGTGAGGCATGCCTTTGTGGATCGACCCGTTAACCTTGACATCCACATAGTCTCCAGTTTTGTAGGTGCGGAGGTAGGTGGAGAGATGGGTCGGACCCTTCTTTCTGAAAGGCCGCGAGAACGTATCTCTGGTCCGCGACCTCAGTCCGTGCCCAGCCGGCATTGTTCTGATAGATTGAGCTGAATGTGAGTGTAGGGTTTTGGGGAAAGATGATGAATCATATATATTGGGAAAATAATTAGGGTTTTAAGGTTTTCTGAGGGGAATGGGCCGCTCATGGGTGTGAATTGGGCTTCTTCGGCCTTCTAATCTATATTAATATATTTATAATTTTCTATTTTTTATTTAGGGGTTATTGCCGTAAAATACATCAAGTTTGTCAATTTTCTGATTTATATCATCACTTTTTATTTTGGCCAGAAAATACATGAATTTATACTTTATTTGTAATTATCCCATCATTTATAATTTCGCCCAAATTAAATATGAGGTGGCATTCGAATTGCCATGTGGCATCCAAAATTTGCCAAATCACACATACACCTCTCTCTCTCTCTCTCTCTCTCTCTCTCACACGAACACACGCACACTTCCCCAACCCCCTTCCCTACAGACCGTCCCCCTCCCCCCACACCCCAAGATCGTGCCCCTTCCCGATCCCGCCGCCACCACTTCTCCAGCCTGGTGGAGCCTCCCCTTCCCCCAACCTCGTCGCCACCACTTCTCCAACCCGATGGAGCCTCCCCCTTCCCCCAACCCCACGTCCGGCGGAGCCTCCCCCTTCCCCTAACCCCCGCCTTCTCCCTGCCTGGCGGAGTTTAACAGATGAGAGAAGGCGTATCGTCAGTGGCCTTGTTGCCGCCGTCTGACTTTAGAAAGAGGGCGGACGGAGGTGGCGTCGTGTATGGCGGAGTTTTCACTAGAAATTTTGGGGAAATGGGTGGCTGGATTTAAGGATCTAGGGTTTGGGAGCCTAGGGCTCGGCGACGGCGGCTCTGCCGTCGTTCTGACCGAAGCAGAGGAGAGACGAGCGAGGGAGAGGGCGATGTGCAGCGGCGGTCGTCGCTTCGCGGCGGCTGCTGCTTTGGTTGTGTATGTGTGTGCAAAGGAGAGAGAGAGAGAGAGAGAGACAGCGGGTGGTTAAGGGATGAGAGGGCGGTAGCGGCGGCGGCGACGACGCTATCGTCGCCGAAGAAGGAAGAAGGGGGAGGGGGTTGTGCGTGTGTGTGTGTGCAATGGGTGTGTGCGTGGGTTTGTGTGTGTGTGTCTGATAGAGAGAGAGAGAGAGAGAGAAAGAGGGTTAAGGGATGAGAGGGCGGCAGCGGCGACGACGACGCCGTCGCCGGAGAAGGAAGAAGAGGGTGGGGTTGTACGTGTGTGTGGGGGTTTGTGTGTGTGTTGATAGAGAGAGAGAGAGAGAGAGAAGTGTGTTTAAGTGTGATTTGGCAATTCCGGCAGCCAATTGGCAATTCCGGTTGTCACGTTGGTAGCCACCTCAGATTAATTTGGACGAAATTATAAATGGTGGGATAATTACAAACAAAGTATAAATTCATGTATTTTCTGGCAAAAAAAAAAGGTGATGATATAAATAAGAAAATTGACAAACTTGATGTATTTTATGGCAATAACCCCTTTTATTTAAGTATATATCTTTATTTATTTATTTATTTATTTTAATCGGCATTGTTATTGCGCATCGTACAACGGGCTATTCTAGTCGTTACTTAATATAGTTAGGGATGTCAATCGGGCCAGCCCACCGGGTTTTCGGGCTAGCCCTATCGGGTTCCGGGTTAGTCGGGTCCGGGCTAATCGGGTTGGAGATTTTTTCGGGTTGTAAATCTTCAACCCTAACCCTAAACTTTCGGGTTTCGGGCTAGCCCATCAGGCTAATCAGGTTAAAGGCGTAAAAATAAAATTATCATTTGTATTTTATTATTCCTAATGATCTAATGTATAATGTATAAAATATACATAGATATTAAAGATATAAATTATATAGCAAAACATGAAATGCAAAAATATAAGATATTCAAGATTACATAAACAAAATTATATTAAAATGAGATAGTAAAATTTAACATGTATCAATGCACTAGAATCAATCTGGATCATTACTTAATTAGTGGATTTGTCATGCACGTCTCATTGACAGAAAAAAAAATGGTATCACTTTAAAATGAGATACTAATAATTAATTTCTAACTAATGAGATATTAATAATCAATTTCTACAAAAAATTCGTACTTAATTTCACTTTTTTTAATGAGATTGCACACACACACACACATATATTCTAACTAATTAATTTCACTTTTTTTAATGAGGCTACATATATATATTTAAGCAAATACCATAGCTCTAAACATAGCAGAAGTTGTAACTGGATGTATCAATCACAATTCCGTCAGCCCACTGGGCCAGCCCATCGGGTTTTCGGGCTAACCCTATCGGGTTCCGGGTTAGTCGGGTGCGGGCTAATCGGGCTGGAGGTTTTATCGAGTTGCGATTTTTCAACCCTAACCCTCTAATTTTGTCGGGTTATTCGGGTCGGCCCACGGGTTTCGGGCTGCATTGATATCCCTAAATATAGTTGTGGAATTTTCTCGATTTCAAATAGCAACAATTATCGATTTTTATTTTTTTCTTGTGTCTTTAAATTGATGGAATTTGTATTTTATCACATATATGTATATTCTCATGGTCCGGAGGCTGATCAGACGGGGCTATTGAGGACGGGGAGTTTGGAATGTAATGACAAGTTGGGACACAGGAGGTGGTCGATGGAAGATTCTGATGACAACATAATTCTTACTGAGAGCAACAAACATCCGGTCATTCTTAAGGAGAGCGCGAGCTTGTCGATGGATCAAACGACTAACGAGGGAGAGCAGATTAAAACGGACACACTTGCTGATAAGGATCTGAAAGCCATAGCTTTGGAGAATGAGGTGAAGAAGCGAGGTCGGGGCAGGCCTCCTAAGCAAGATCAAGCTGCCAGGAATCATAATAAGGCTCTTTTGATGCAGCAAGAAAGTATTAAAAACCGGCTTAGGAAATCGGTTGAAGCTGGTCACAATCCGCGTGATTATATTGTTGATTATAGCAAGGATGTTTGTTTACAAACAATGGATAACGTGGTGAATAAACGTTGGGATAAGGAAGCGGAGCTGGGTGAATCCCAGCCCAGATTGAAATTCTAATTTAATGAATTTCCTCGTTTGGAACGTCCGTGGCTTGACGGACGAGTCTAAACGTCTTCTTAAGGAACATTGTCGTTCCTTTTCTCCGATAATTTTAGGTTTAATCGAACCTAAAACGAGGTTTCATAAAGTTCGGCAGCAATTTTGGAGATCTATTAATATGATCCCTCGTCACCAGAATTGTAGAGGTCCTCGTCGCTCGAATATCTGGTTGCTGGCTCACCCTACGGTTCAGACTATCATTATTCACTCTTCCGACCAGGTGGTTATTGCTAATTGTTGTTGGTGTTCGAAGAATTTCCGTGTGGCGATCGTTCACGGTGCTAACGATCAGATCACTCGGCGCTCTTTGTGGAGGGATCTTCTCTCTTTTGTTGATGGTAACACGGTGTTCATCGGTGATTTCAATGCTATCAAGGGTGCTCATGAGCGGTTAAGTTCGGTGATGCCTTCGAGGAGCTCTTGTAAGGAGTTCTGCGACTTCATTGAAGCTACTGGCTTTATTGAATCGCCTACCTCTGGTATTCGGTTCACGTGGTCTGGTAGGCGGCTCCTCCCTAGGCATGTGGAATCCCTTCTGGATAGAGCTCTTTTCTCTGACAACTTTGGTTGCTTATGGTCCAACGTCAACACTCATGCTCTTCCGAGGCTGACTTCTGATCATTCTCCTCTTATCTTTCAATGTGATGCTGACTTGCCCCACAATCGGCGTTCTTTTAAATTTTTGAACATGTGGATTTCTCACCCTGGTTTTCTAGATAAGGTTAACTCTTCCTGGTCGGCTACTATGGATGTTCGATGTCCCATCTTCACTGTGATGGCTAAGCTTAAAAGGCTGAGAGGTGATTTGAGAGTCTGGAATAAAACTGTTTTTGGCCATGTGGACGAGCTCCTGCAGTCGGGACAACAAAATTTGTTAGAAATTCAGAACAATATTTCTCTTTTGGGCTATACTGATCAGCTGTTTGAGGATGAAGTGGCTGCTCAAGCTCATCTCAACGTTATTTTGGAACGAAAGAATAGTTTGTTGCAGCAGAAAAGTCGTGCGAATTGGTTACAGGATGGTGATCGAAACTCGTCTTTTTTTCACCGCATGATTCGCTCTAGAAGGCATGGCACGAGGATTGAGCATCTTAAGATTGGTGACTCATTTTCTTATGATCGTGATGGCATTCAACAGCATATTGTGGAGTTTTTTTCCAATTTGTTCAAAGATGATGGTGGGAGCAGAGTGGAGAGGATTATGATTGAGGCTATTGTTGATCATTTTGTTACTGAGGGGCAGAATGACACTCTCATTGGTATTCCGGATGATGATGAGATTACTGCTTCGGTTTTCGGTCTTGATGCCAATAGCTCGCCAGGGCCTGACGGGTTTTCTGGGCGTTTCTTTCAGAATTGCTGGTCCATAATTCGTGCGGATGTTGTGGCGGCTGTTCAAGCTTTTTTTCGCTTTTCCTATTTGCCAGCGGGTTGTAACTCTAGTACGTTAATCCTGATTCCTAAAAAGGATAATGTTGAGACTGTGGCTGATCTACGTCCTATAGTTCTGTCTAATTTCTTCTTTAAGATCATCTCGAAGATCTTGGCCACTAGATTAAGTGGGGTGGCGGCTGCCGGGGTCACTCCGAACCAATTTGGTTTCATTGAAGGAAGATCGATACACGACTGTATCATGCTTGGTTCGGAGGGGTTTAACTGTTTG
Organism: Salvia miltiorrhiza; assembly: GCF_028751815.1. Taxonomy (NCBI): domain Eukaryota; kingdom Viridiplantae; phylum Streptophyta; class Magnoliopsida; order Lamiales; family Lamiaceae; genus Salvia; species Salvia miltiorrhiza. Next base: position 13,737,927 of record NC_080392.1, on the reverse strand, counting down.
AATCGTACGGGGAGGCGTTCAAATATGGCTTGCAAGATTGATATTCGCAAAGCTTTTGATACGATGAGTTGGGATTTTATTTTTCAAGTCCTTCGGGTTAACGGTTTTCATGAGAACTTTATTCGTTGGATTTCTGTTATTTTCAGTTCTGCTAGGTTATCCATCCTCTTTAATGGGCAGCTGAGCGGCTATTTTGCTTGTTCCAGAGGGGTCAGGCAGGGAGACCCTCTTTCACCGATTCTCTTTGGTCTCGCGGAAGATGTGTTGAGTCATCTTTTCTTGAATTGTGTTCGGTCTCGACATCTCATCCCCATGGATTTCAGTCGATCGGTTCACTTTCCCACTCATCTTCTCTACGCTGATGATATTTTGATTTTCTGCAAAGCGTCTGTCAGGAATGCGCGAAAAATTAAAGAAATCCTGGACCTTTACGGGGAGCTTTCTGGTCAGATTTGTAATCCGGAGAAATCTCACGTTTTCTTTGGGTCGGGAGTGTCTCATGTTATGAAAAATGGGGTGATTCGGAATTTGAGCTTTGCTGTGGGATCCTTGCCGGTCAATTATCTGGGAGTTCCGATCTTTCATGGTCGTATTCGGGCTTCTTATTTTATGGGCATACATGACAGAATTGTCAACAAATTTTCGAATTGGAAGGGTTTGCAGCTCTCTATGGCTGGTAGAATCTGCTTGGTCCGCTCGGTTATTCAGAGTTCTATCACTCATTCTATGATGGTTTATCGCTGGCCAAAGTCTCTGATTTACAGCTTGGACAAGAAGTGTCGGAACTTCATTTGGACGGGTAATGTGGATAAAAAGCCTTCTTGTCCGGTCAGCTGGTCCCGAGTCTGCGCTCCGCGTGCAGATGGTGGCTTAGGGATCAGATCGTTCACTGCTATGAACAAAAGTTTCTTAATGAAGATGGCTTGGAGAATTATTCAGGGTAAGAAGTTTGCTCCTGCGATTCTTTGCACGCGGTATTTGACTACTTTTAGATATGCTAAAATTTATTTGGCTTCCTCTCCCGTCTGGACTGGTATTCGGGGCCTTGTGAATAATCTGGTTGATGATTCTTACTCTTATGTGGGCACTGGTGAGCATACTTATTTCTGGCGTGATGACTGGTTGGGTTATAAGTTGATGGAGCGGCTTCATATTCCGAGCTTTATGATAGATTTCCTCGATCAAGCGGTGAGTGATTACTTTTATGAGGGAATTTGGCACTTCACTGCGGATTTTATTATCAATTACCCGGACATTGTGGTGGATATTTTGCTTCTTCCGATTGGGGATGAGAAGGATGCTCGTTTCTGGAAACCCTCGGTTTGTGGGAATGTGACTGCTTCTCTTGCTTATGAGTCTCAAAATCGTATTTTCCCGAAGGTGGTGTGGGGAAAATGGATTTGGGAAAAGTTTATTCCAGAACATCGCTCTTTGACCTGTTGGCGTATTATTCACAAAAAGTTGCCCACGCTGGACAATCTCATGAGACGCGGCATTCTTGGCCCAAACCGTTGCATCTTGTGCGGTTTAGATATGGAGACCATTGATCACTTGTTTTGGAGCTGTAATGCTCTACGCTCGGTCTGGTCCGTTTTCTTGGCCTGGTTTGGCAAAGAGGAGCTCTCTCTCTGCTTGGATATTCATAGTGTCCTGGTTGCTGCCTGGAATGGCGATTTCAGCCCCCAAGTTCGTTCATTCTGGAAAGCGGGGCTTATTAATCTGTTGTGGAAAGTCTGGGATTGCCGTAATCAAATGACTTTCAATGATGCTTCCTTCCATCCTAAAACTATTGTTAGTTTTTTGCAAGTGATGTTTAAAGAGTTGGATGCTAACTTTCCTAAGCTGGGCTGCTCTAACAACTCTTGGGCTGATTATATCGTGCTTCGCAGAATTGGGGTTTCTACGAGGGCGGCGCCGCCTCCCACTATGATTGAAGTTCATTGGTGGCCGCCGGCAGGACAGTGGATGAAAGTTAACACGGACGGTTCAGCTTTGGGAGCTCCGGGAAGCATTGCTGCTGGTGGCGTTTTCTGGGATAACTGGGGTTGGGTGCGTGGGTGTTTCCACTTCAAAGGGGGGTACGGGTTTTGCGTTCGAGGCCGAGCTGCTTGCTGTGATTCATGCGGTGAATATTGCTCATTTTAGAGGATGGCGTTGGCTTTGGATTGAGGCGGATTCTATTTACGTTATTAATCTTCTTAATTCCCGCTCTCAGGACGTTCCGTGGCGCTTCAAGGCTGCGTGGAATCGCACGCTTCTTCTCCTCCTTGATTGTCGTTTGCAGATATCTCATATCTATCGTGAAGGGAATACCGCGGCGGATGCTATGGCGAATCATGATAGAGAGGAGGGATGGTGGCCATATGCTATTGACGCCATCAAGAAAGACGTGGCTTTAGATATGTCGACGCATAGTCGAGTTCGGATAAAATCTTGATGCTGGGTAGGTTTGGTGTTTCTTCAAACACATGGTGTGCGGCTCGGTTTTTGGGTTTGACGGGCTGCTTTGCTGGGTGGAGTGGGTTTGTTGTGTTCTGCGAGCTCTGGGCTTTCTCCTTGAGGGTTGGGAGGCGCTGGACTTCTGCTGTTGCTGTCGTTGTTTGCATGGTTGGATGAATGACGGTGGCTGGTTTCTTCTTCTTCGGTTTTTGTTTTTCGGTGCTTTGCTTGCATGGGTTTGGTGGCCGGCGGTGGCTGACTGCTTTTCCTTTTGCAGTAGTGTTCTTTTGGTCTGTTTTTTGTTGGGGTTTGAGCCGAGATTGTTTGGGGGTGATGGTAAGGCCGGAGTTCCCGAAACTCTCTCTTCTGCTCTTCTTCCTCTTTTCCTTTCCGTCTGTTAGACGGGTACTCTTTTTCCTTTTTACGGTTTTTCCCACCGGGTTTTCCGTAAAAAGGTTTTAATGAGGCCCGGCCCTTAGTCTGCTTTTCTTGTGCTTTCAAGGGTTTTTTCTTAGGTTTTTCTTTTCTTTTTCTTAATAAATGCATTTTAATAATATCACATATATGTATATATAGGGGAGGGCTACGGTATAAACATTTCTTAACATATAAAAATAAGAACTGCCTAAAATATATTAATTTTTGTGTAGAACATATGAATTCGCTGTGTAAATATATGAATTGCAAAAAATAATTTTTTTGCTACCTGTAAGATTCGAACTCGGGACCATAAATTTATCTAGCAAGGATATGAATTAACCGTAGATCTTGATGATCTAAGAGCTGAGAATGGTGCTTATTTCATATTCTAATAGGTGTTTTTGTTTTAGCCTAAAATCTGAGTTAACACGTGAGTATTAGCATGATTTTGTTTTTCATATGCATAGTGGGGAAGTTACGCAAAAAATTTGGTGAATTTATTTGTGTTTCAAATTTGGATCTAGTAATTAGAACAATTTTCTCTCTGATTTTATGCTTATACACATGTGTGGCGGTATTTGGGGACATGATTCTCAAGTGATATTATTCCTCTGCGGTATTTGGGACATGATTCCCCAATCGGATGACATAAGCTGATCTTCTAGTACTTAAAGAACACTTTGGTTATACGGACTGACTTTGTAGACTGTGCAACTGATCCATCAATTCATTTGTGAACGGCGACATGTTGATCCACACATAAATGGAGGCAGCGGAAAAGAACGAGAGATAGTGGCCCTCCAAGTTTGCAGGAGCATTAGGCTGTGGACTTTGTTCCAGATAAAGCGGAGACATGTAGGGGATAAGTGGTGGAGCGATGACACACAGAAGGATGACAAAGGCAATGGTAATGACGGCATAGCAACAGTCGATGTGTTGGTGGAGCGACGACACGTAGAAGGATGACACATAGAGAGAGAGAGCGGCGATGAGCCGATGACCCTTGCATAGGGGTGGAATGGAGGGCGGTGACGCAGGATTTTGGTTAGTTTTTGGTCCTTTTTAAATTATCTTTATTAAATGTATATTGTTACATTTACAAAAATATAAATTAATATTTCTATTTTTTATTTTAATAGTTAACATTTTCTTTTGTTATATAAAATTATGTATGAGCTTAAGTAGTCCATTCACTCTATTAATTATATAAAAGAATACATTTTTTTATTTCAAATCATCTATTAATTATTTTAATAGTTAACATTTTTTATTTCAAATCATATCTATTAATTATATAAAAGAATACATATTGGAAGCACCCTATTCACTCTCAATGCTAGTTGACATCTCCTATATTAATCATTTTTAGCTATTTTAAATCATTCATCTCACATTGAATTTATACTATTCATCAATTCATAATCCAAATAAAATGCTCAATCTTCATGCATATATTAGCTCATCTATCATTCCCAAATTGATATTCAATTAAATTTAATTAATCATGGAAAAATCTAGATAAAGAAATGTTTATAATATGCATTTCAAATAAATAATTTTTCACATTTTTTTTATAATTGCAATATATAGTTTTCCACATTAAATTTATATTAAACTTCATAAGTCAAAATCTAAAAAAAAAAATTGTACTCCCTCCGTCCAAAAAAAATAATCCAAATAAGGGACGACTAGAGTGTTAATAAAAGTGGTTATTGTATTGTGAGTGGAGAAAGAGTCTGACTTAAAGAGTAGCGTTTATAATGATAATTAATTATATTGTAAGTGGAGAATATGACCCACCATATGACAGATAATTTCTAAAAATAGAAAGAGACTAATTTTTGTAGATATCCCAAAATGGCAAAAAAAGACTACTTTTTGTGGACGGAGGGAGTATTACATTTCAGCAATTGCAAACCTAAAATCATAGATATTTTTCAAATAAATAGGTTCTTCAATTGAATTTGATTATATAAAATAAATAAAATGATATTAAGATATATATGAAATAAAGAGGTTCTTTAATTTAATTTGGTCATGAAAAATAATTTCAAATAAATTATCATTCCTAAATTACATTCTCATATTGAATTTATATTAAAATTCACATTTCAGAATTTAAATAAAATGATTATTAAATTTTACCGTTTAAAAATCTAAATAAAAAGATACTCCCTCTGTCCCACTCCAAATGTCCCATTTTCTATTTTGGGTTGTCCCTCTCCAAATGTCTCATTTCCTTTTTTGGCAATACACCATCTCTCTATACTTAATATTTAAACAATTTTCATCAACTCACTTTATCTATTTTATACCCACTTTATCTACTTTATACACATTTCTTAATCTTCGTGCCCAAAAGAAATGAGACATTTGGAGCGGGACGGAGGGAGTATTTAACTTTAAAAAAAAATAAAAAAAAAAGATATATAAATGTATTTGAAAGAAATAGGTTCTTATTGTTTTAAATATTTATTTGATTATATGCATATTTTATAAATTATTCTAGAAATTAGTGGGTATTATTATATGGGTCTAGGATCAGAACAAGTATTAAAATGATTACATATATAATAGGAAAACAGATGAGATGATGCTTAGATGACGTATGAGGTCTTACAGAGTTCAAATGAGATGATGTTTATATGACATATGAGGTCTTAAATTAATTCTTATCCGTCGATATAAAAATTTGTACAAGATTAATAAATATTGTCTATATACAATTGAATGTAGCACATCAATCCTTCCATCAAATTTACATACTTTTTCTTTTGATTTTTCTAAAATCTCCAATCCCACATTATTCTTTTTAAAAACTTCATCAAACAAAAACTTATATACTAACACAAATTTAATTGATGAATATGATTGAAATTAATACAACGTAAACTCTATTACATCAAATTAAACTAATTAAAAATAATTTATATAAAGATAATTATATTATATAAAATAATTTAAATCACAGTTTAATGTAATTTTCGATGTTGGACGAGTTAAAGTAACTCTGTGGATTGCTATAGCATTTTGATTTTTGATAAGACTTGCTACAATGAAATTATTAGGTCATGAATTTCAAATTTTTGGCGGATCTAGCAGTGATGTTGGAGGATCTGAAGATGATCTTAGACCTTACTAGGATTGAATGTTTTGTTAATTTAATATTATTGTATTTTTATTTCTTATAATTTTATGTTCATGATATTTTTGTGTTGTTGTAATTTTATTATTATTGTAATTTTATATTACTAAATTTTTATGATGTTGCAATTTTAAAATTTTATATAATGTCTTTTATAAATTAAACACAAAAATTTAAACATATTAATAATATAAAAAATAGAAAAATATATTCTTCATATAAACCAAGATAAAATAAGGAGTATTTTATATGAATAACAAAAAGAAATAAAAACAAGAAAATAAAAAGAAAGACAAAAGAAAAGCAAAAAAAAAATATTCAAACTTATCGTGATGAATAGTAGCTCGACAGATGAAGCGTGCAACTGTTCACAAATCACAAACTACAAATTTTTATTTTTTGATAAATTAACAATATTAAATAAAGAAATTTAAAGACCGCGCTACAGATGACTCAAACCCAAGACCTTTTACCTTAGACATTAACCCCTTACCACTTGACCAATACACGCACACTAAAACTACAAATTTTAGCGTAAAGTAACTGTCACTAGAGAGAGCCATGCATTACAAACTAGCGTTTTACCGCTATAGTTGTTCTTAGAGCATTTACAGGAGTTCCTCTATTGTAGAGGGCCCTTCACTCTATTGTAGAGTTGAAATGTAGAGTTTTTGGATTTTCATCTCCAACAATCAACTCTACATTTCCCTCTACAATGGAATATTGCTCTTTATTATTAAATTATTTTATCAATTTAATTATTATATATCATATATATTTATAAATAATTATATTCATATTCAATTAAATATAATTCAAATTCAAATATAAATTAATTTAAATATTTTTGAGAAAAATTAATTAATAAAGTGCTATATTTAAATGTTGTAGAACGATTAATTTATTTCAACAACATAAAAAACTGAAATTACATAATACTCTTAGAATTAAACATTACATAATATTTAACAAAGCATAAATTACATAATGTAAAGAGTAGTTATCTATACATTTTACAAATTAAATCAAGCAAAGGTAAGCATTTTATAAAGATAAAAGAAAAAACAAATATAATAAAACAAAAAAAGAAAAGAAAATGAAAAACAAAAAAAAAAAGTAACAGAGTGAACAGTGCCCGTTACATGAGGCGGGACACTGTTCACAAACTTCAATTTACAGTAGCTGTCAGGAGACGATTGGAGTAGCATTCAATGCTAAAATAGTGTCTTCTTTGGAGATGCTCTTACACGCTACTTTCTACAGTTACAGCTCCAGTTATAGAAAAAGTCGGATTAGCCATGCATGCACGAAAGTGCAAAATGTGGAAACATTAAATACATACTCAAGCCCTTTCAAAAAAAGATAAAAAAATACCTGCTCAAAAGCAAATCAAATGAATATGACAGTAATACTTTTCTATTAAATATTTCAATCTCTCCCCTAGATAAAAGAATATTTCCATCTCTCTTCCCTTTGTTGTGCCCTACTTCACCAACTTTATCTGAAACAGTTCTCAAAAAAAAAAAACTTTATTTGAAACACAACATTTAATTTATTTCTATTTATACTGTCTCGTCTCTAGATTTCTCCATAGCCATGGCCAGAGCTACCACAAACCTCGCAATATTCTCTCTTATTATCTTCCTCTCCGCAGCGCCAATTATAAACTCCCAAGAATTCTCGAGAAAATTCTCCAAGAGAGAGATGGGGATGAAGAGAGAGAAGCTGAGCCACCTCCACTTCTACTTTCACGACGTCCTCGGCGGCCGAAACCCCACGGCGGTGCGAGTGGCGCAGGCCGCCACGACGAGCTCCTACCCCTACAAGTTTGGCGAGGTGCTGATCATCGACGATCGCCTGACGGTGGGCCCGAACCTGAGCTCGAAGGTCGTGGGCAGAGCTCAGGGGATGTATGCATCGGCCGACGTGAGCGACGCGGGGCTTTTGATGGTGTTCAATTTCGCCTTCGTGGAGGGGAGGTTCAACGGCAGCACGCTGAGCGTGTTGGGGCGGAACGCGGTGCTCTCGGCGGCGAGGGAGATGCCTATCGTGGGCGGCAGCGGCGTTTTCAGGTTTGCTCGCGGGTATGCTCGGACGCAGACGCATCTGCTTGACTTGAAAATGGGTTATGCTGTGGAGGAGTATGACGTCTATGTCTTCCACTACTGATTAGTATTTCATATGCGTCGTGTCTGTATGTCTCAATTACCTATTCATGCTCTATGTATTGCAAGGAGTGTTAAATAGTTCCAAATAATTATTTTATTTAATAAAATATTAATGGTAATCGTAGAATAATTCTGATAATTAATTGTATTGTGTAAATAAATTACTTTATTCTTAATAAAATTAGGGAAAAGGTGTAGATCCACCTCTATAGTAGAGGCTCTTATAGCGTATTGCTCCCCATAGTCGACATTTGAACCCCAAAGTCTGAAAAATCGATCAATTAAGCCCGTTTGACTAACCGTTGTTAGTCGAACATTAGTAAAAAAAAATAAAAAAATCACCCTCAATTTCTTTCTTCTTCCAATTTCTACCCCCAATCCAATTCAGCCACCACCGACATCTCCCTCGACATCTCTTCTCTTCCGGCTGCGACGAGGTCGTCGCCATCGGTCACCTCTCCCTCAATCCGACTCTCTCTCTTTCTCTCGGCTGAAAGCCTGAAATGAGTCGTCCAAATCAACGCCGACCTTCCTTCTTCAAAGTAGAAGCTTCCATTTTCCAGCAAAGCTAGAACGGCGCTGGCGGACTGCAGTGCCTGTTGTAATTTTCGACTGAAGGAGTGAGACGGGAGAGAGAGAGATATATCCCCCTCTCTCTATTTCTAAAACTCGATTTTTTGGTCTAGCTGATTCTCCAAAACTGTCGAACAGCGGAAGAGAGACTGAGACGGCGCGACCACTGCGGCGGCTCCTCCTCTGGCAAAGCATCGCTGCTCTTCCCTTTCTTACCCCACGACCACGTCCGCCACTGCTACGGCCCTTCTTCCGACGAAGAACTGAACGACACCATCTTCTCTTATTCGACGAAGGGCGGGAGATGGGAAAATGGATGTCTCCCTTTTTTTTCCGAACCAGGCTGGAAGGAGACACACCCTCTTTTTTTTTTACTTTGAAATTTCTACCCACTTTGTCCACCCAGCCAGCCGCCGCCCCATGCGGCGACGTTTTCTTCCTTGCCGGTGGCAGCACCGCCACCTCCCTCTGTCTCTCTCTCCCTTCCCGAGTCCGGCACGAAGCTCTCATCTTCTCCCTCGCTCAGATCTCTCTTGAATAAACACAAATCTGACCCAATCCCTTCGATCATTTGGCAAGGGGCGCCGCCTCCGACCACCAGTCGCCCAACAACCCCCTTAATCCGGCCTGAACAACCCTATACACCAATCGCCGATGGTTCTCCCTTCGTCTGAAATCTAAACTACTTTTGCTCGACAGAAAGAAAGAAGCGAGAGAGAATGAGACGAGAAATAGAGGTGACCGGCGGTCTCGTTGCCGCCGGAAGAGAAGAGAGGCCAAGGGAGATGTAATTGGTGGTTGAATTGGAATTGGGGGTAGAAATTGGAAGAAGAAAGAAATTGGGGGTTTAAAAAAAATTGACTAACTTTTGACTAACAGCGATTAGTCAAACATGCTTAATTGATCGATTTTTCAGACTCCGGGGGCCTATTTGATCCAATGCCAACTATGGGGAGCAATACGTTATTGGTGCCTCTATTATAGGGGTGGATCTGCACCTTTTCCATATATATATATATATATATATATATATATATATATATATATATATATAGGGTGTGGTTCTAGAGAGAACTACATTATTTGTGAGAACGGGAGAACCATCAAATCTAATGCATCCACTGTAAAAATTAATGCATTCGCTGTTAAAATTAATGCACTAAAAAAATTAAAAAAAAATGCTCCCTTCAGGATTCGAACTCAGGATCTGCATTCATCCAACAAGATGATGCATCCACCGTAGATCTTGATGATCGAATGGCTGAAAATGGTTCTCCGGTCTTCTTTTATTTATGGTTCTTTCTTGAACCTCTCCCTATATATATATATATATATATATATATATATATATATATATATATATATATATATATAAACTAGCATGTTTACTTGTCGAAATTCGACGAAAATTATTTTGTATTGTGATTTATAATTACTTTACATTGTTATTATAAGTATAGAATATGGAAAAATCTTTCTAATTATAAATTATTTTTATAATTAATTTAATTAATCAAATTAAATTGGTGGTACAGTTTAAATAATACTCCCTCCGTCTCATAACAAATGTCCTAGTTTGTTTCGGCACGACAATTTATGTGGGTATAATTAAAGAGTAAAAAAATAAAAAGTGGTGGAGCCCACTTTTACTTTGTGAGAAAAATAGAATTAAAGTGAAGATGATTAAAAGGTAAAAAATAAAAAGAGGTGGAGTTCACTTTCTTATTTTAGAAATATGGCACTTATTGTGGGACAACTCAAAAAGGAACGTATGACACTTGTTATGGGCCTGTTTGATATGGGTTTAAAAGCAGGATAAGTTAAATTAATATGGATTTATGTAGTGTTTGATATTATGTGTTACTAATATGGTCAACTCCAGGTTTATCCCAAGACCCTAGCTTATTTTGTGGGATTAACCCACACTAATTATCTCACCTCCCTCATGGGATTAACCCACACTAATTATTCCACCCCCTCCATAGGCTACTAATTTAGGTATTTGATATGTTAATCCAACCTATTTCAATGGATACCAAACACTTTTTGGGATTAATTACCAATGATATCAAACACCCATCTGAGATTAGAAATCATGACTAATCCACACTAAATTATCAGGATAATTTATATCATGATTAATCCAATACTGAAAATCAAACGGGCCTTTAGTCAATTAAATGTTAATTTTTGTTTAAGAGAATAGAAATATCTTTTTATATAAGTTTTTATTTGATGAACTTTCATAGAAAGTCGACGTGAAATTAGAGAGTTTAGAAATATAAGAATATGACAAAAAAAAAAAGATTTGATGTATAATATGATGGAGGATGATGAGCCTCATTTGTTGTTAATCGTACATAAAAAGATTTATTAATATTATACATTTTTTTCGATTCATAGATGAAAGATAATTTAAAATCACATTCGCCATCTGAGCATCATCTGCATCTTGTAAGATCATATCATCATAAGGAGCTCTAAAGACCATATATGGCTTTTGTGTGTCCGACTTTGAGCATCATCTTCGCTAGAGCTTTAAAGACCACATTTAATTTTTGATCGTCAAACTTTTGTGCATCATTACCTGGAGTTTGAAAGACTAGAATTAAATTCTAAGCATTGAATTTTCGAGCATCATCATTTGAAGCTTGAAAAATCAAAATTGACTTTTGAACATCATTTCATCTATAACCAAAAGACTAGAATTGTCTTCTGAGTATTATTCTGTATGGAGCTTGATAAATCATCTTTGACTTCTCATCATTATCTCGTCTGGAGTTTAAAAGATCTAAATTGGCTTGTGAGCATCATCTTGTATTGAGTTTGATAGACCATTTTTAATTTTTGAGCATCCTCTCGTTAAGCCTCGTGAAAAAATCAATGCAAGATTTGTAATCGATAAAAGCTCGTGAAAAATTGATGCAAAATTTCAATTAAAATGAAAAATAGGAATGCAAATTAATTAAGAAACCATCGTACTCTTTAATAAGGACATTTTAAAATATTAAACTAATGAAAATTAAAAGATATATGAATTAAGAATGCATAAAATTAGTATTTAAGATAAATAAATAAATACTAAATAATAGAGGATGCGGAAAAACCCGTCTCAAATCCATATAATAAATTAATATTTTATCCACTAATTATCTAAACATGTTTAAATAATAAAATATAAGATAGATTTTCGAAACTAATTATAATGTATATATGTGTACACATTCCAAATTCGATTAATTATATGATTCTGTTCAAATTTATAATTCAAATTATTGCAATATTTTATTTAAAATACTTGTATTCGTCCAGAATGAAATGACCAGTTTAGATATGTCGTTTACAGATAACTTTGAAATACATTATCCATCTATAATGAAATACCAACATCCATCTAGAATGAAATTCGGCTTGGGATTCGATGTATAGGTAGATTTATTATTTATAGAGAATTAAATTAATATTTGAAAGATGAAATATTATATATATATATATATATATATTATAAATTTATATAATTAAAATATTACAGATAAAAATAATTGCTGCAAATAGGGCTGGTAATCGGTCCGGTTCGGTTATAACCGAACCGGTTTACCGGTTAACCGGAACCGATTAAAAGCCAAAATGATAACCGAAAACCGAACCGATTTTTAGATCGGTTAACCGAATAACCGGTCCGGTTAAACCGGACCGGTTAATTGGTTAACCGATTAACCGGTCAACTCCAAATCCTACAAGCTATCTGATAAAACTACAGCCCACAATCGTGAAAGAACAAGGAAGATAATCACAAACACAGGGATGATAATAACACACAAACACCCACCTTAATCTTGCAAGCTATTTGTTGGCTGTATCTATACAAAAAGCAAAATCAGCCGCCACCCAATTTCACAAATCCCAAATCCCTAAGTTCTAATAATTATCAAAATTAGTGTTGAAGAGGTGCTGCCACCCAAGGATCCGGAGAAGGAGCAGACGTGGTCCGGTGGGAAGAGAAGAGGTGCCGGCGCTCAAGCGAAGAGGTGGGAGGAGGTGCAGTCGCCGGAGAAAGAGCAGGCGACGTGGTCCGATTTAGGAAAGAGGTACAGATCTAGCAGATGGTGCTCAGGTGCGGAAAAAACTGGGAAGACGTCGGCGACGTGGCCCGATGGCGAGGGGTACCGGCGACGCGGTCCAGTGGGAAGAGGTGGCCTTCAATTTCAGAGTCGCAGCGGCGGGTCGCACAGCCAGAACAGAAGCTGCTGCTGTATTTCGTTCTTGGGGGAATGGAATTAAGCCCTATTCAGCTATTCTATTTAAATTATAAAATCTAAATTATTTAATTATATGACTAAACCGGTTAATCGGTTTAACCGGTTAACCGACCGGTTAAACCGATTAACCGGTAAAATGGAAACATAATAACCGAAAACCGAACCGAACCGGTAAAAATCGGTTATCGATTAACCGATAACCGATTTTTTCGGTTCGGTTACGGTTTTAACCGGATAACCGGAACCGGTTTACCAGCCCTAGCTGCAAATAAAGGAGATTTGAAGAAAATGGTAATTGAGAGATTTTAGAGTGATATGTAGGACAAATTTCGATGAAAAATCACTTTACTTTTAATTATAATGATAAAGTAAATTACTCTTTCGTTAAATAAATAAAAATTTAACGCCGACCTTCCTTCTTCAAAGTAGAAGCTTCCATTTTCCAGCAAAGCTAGAACGGCGCTGGCGGACTGCAGTGCCTGTTGTAATTTTCGACTGAAGGAGTGAGACGGGAGAGAGAGAGATATATCCCCCTCTCTCTATTTCTAAAACTCGATTTTTTGGTCTAGCTGATTCTCCAAAACTGTCGAACAGCGGAAGAGAGACTGAGACGGCGCGACCACTGCGGCGGCTCCTCCTCTGGCAAAGCATCGCTGCTCTTCCCTTTCTTACCCCACGACCACGTCCGCCACTGCTACGGCCCTTCTTCCGACGAAGAACTGAACGACACCATCTTCTCTTATTCGACGAAGGGCGGGAGATGGGAAAATGGATGTCTCCCTTTTTTTTTCCGAACCAGGCTGGAAGGAGACACACCCTCTTTTTTTTTTACTTTGAAATTTCTACCCACTTTGTCCACCCAGCCAGCCGCCGCCCCATGCGGCGACGTTTTCTTCCTTGCCGGTGGCAGCACCGCCACCTCCCTCTGTCTCTCTCTCCCTTCCCGAGTCCGGCACGAAGCTCTCATCTTCTCCCTCGCTCAGATCTCTCTTGAATAAACACAAATCTGACCCAATCCCTTCGATCATTTGGCAAGGGGCGCCGCCTCCGACCACCAGTCGCCCAACAACCCCCTTAATCAGGCCTGAACAACCCTATACACCAATCGCCGATGGTTCTCCCTTCGTCTGAAATCTAAACTACTTTTGCTCGACAGAAAGAAAGAAGCGAGAGAGAATGAGACGAGAAATAGAGGTGACCGGCGGTCTCGTTGCCGCCGGAAGAGAAGAGAGGCCAAGGGAGATGTAATTGGTGGTTGAATTGGAATTGGGGGTAGAAATTGGAAGAAGAAAGAAATTGGGGGTTTAAAAAAAATTGACTAACTTTTGACTAACAGCGATTAGTCAAACATGCTTAATTGATCGATTTTTCAGACTCCGGGGGCCTATTTGATCCAATGCCAACTATGGGGAGCAATACGTTATTGGTGCCTCTATTATAGGGGTGGATCTGCACCTTTTCCATATATATATATATATATATATATATATATATATATATATATATATATATATATATATATAGGGTGTGGTTCTAGAGAGAACTACATTATTTGTGAGAACGGGAGAACCATCAAATCTAATGCATCCACTGTAAAAATTAATGCATTCGCTGTTAAAATTAATGCACTAAAAAAATTAAAAAAAAATGCTCCCTTCAGGATTCGAACTCAGGATCTGCATTCATCCAACAAGATGATGCATCCACCGTAGATCTTGATGATCGAATGGCTGAAAATGGTTCTCCGGTCTTCTTTTATTTATGGTTCTTTCTTGAACCTCTCCCTATATATATATATATATATATATATATATATATATATATATATATATATATATATATAAACTAGCATGTTTACTTGTCGAAATTCGACGAAAATTATTTTGTATTGTGATTTATAATTACTTTACATTGTTATTATAAGTATAGAATATGGAAAAATCTTTCTAATTATAAATTATTTTTATAATTAATTTAATTAATCAAATTAAATTGGTGGTACAGTTTAAATAATACTCCCTCCGTCTCATAACAAATGTCCTAGTTTGTTTCGGCACGACAATTTATGTGGGTATAATTAAAGAGTAAAAAAATAAAAAGTGGTGGAGCCCACTTTTACTTTGTGAGAAAAATAGAATTAAAGTGAAGATGATTAAAAGGTAAAAAATAAAAAGAGGTGGAGTTCACTTTCTTATTTTAGAAATATGGCACTTATTGTGGGACAACTCAAAAAGGAACGTATGACACTTGTTATGGGCCTGTTTGATATGGGTTTAAAAGCAGGATAAGTTAAATTAATATGGATTTATGTAGTGTTTGATATTATGTGTTACTAATATGGTCAACTCCAGGTTTATCCCAAGACCCTAGCTTATTTTGTGGGATTAACCCACACTAATTATCTCACCTCCCTCATGGGATTAACCCACACTAATTATTCCACCCCCTCCATAGGCTACTAATTTAGGTATTTGATATGTTAATCCAACCTATTTCAATGGATACCAAACACTTTTTGGGATTAATTACCAATGATATCAAACACCCATCTGAGATTAGAAATCATGACTAATCCACACTAAATTATCAGGATAATTTATATCATGATTAATCCAATACTGAAAATCAAACGGGCCTTTAGTCAATTAAATGTTAATTTTTGTTTAAGAGAATAGAAATATCTTTTTATATAAGTTTTTATTTGATGAACTTTCATAGAAAGTCGACGTGAAATTAGAGAGTTTAGAAATATAAGAATATGACAAAAAAAAAAAAGATTTGATGTATAATATGATGGAGGATGATGAGCCTCATTTGTTGTTAATCGTACATAAAAAGATTTATTAATATTATACATTTTTTTCGATTCATAGATGAAAGATAATTTAAAATCACATTCGCCATCTGAGCATCATCTGCATCTTGTAAGATCATATCATCATAAGGAGCTCTAAAGACCATATATGGCTTTTGTGTGTCCGACTTTGAGCATCATCTTCGCTAGAGCTTTAAAGACCACATTTAATTTTTGATCGTCAAACTTTTGTGCATCATTACCTGGAGTTTGAAAGACTAGAATTAAATTCTAAGCATTGAATTTTCGAGCATCATCATTTGAAGCTTGAAAAATCAAAATTGACTTTTGAACATCATTTCATCTATAACCAAAAGACTAGAATTGTCTTCTGAGTATTATTCTGTATGGAGCTTGATAAATCATCTTTGACTTCTCATCATTATCTCGTCTGGAGTTTAAAAGATCTAAATTGGCTTGTGAGCATCATCTTGTATTGAGTTTGATAGACCATTTTTAATTTTTGAGCATCCTCTCGTTAAGCCTCGTGAAAAAATCAATGCAAGATTTGTAATCGATAAAAGCTCGTGAAAAATTGATGCAAAATTTCAATTAAAATGAAAAATAGGAATGCAAATTAATTAAGAAACCATCGTACTCTTTAATAAGGACATTTTAAAATATTAAACTAATGAAAATTAAAAGATATATGAATTAAGAATGCATAAAATTAGTATTTAAGATAAATAAATAAATACTAAATAATAGAGGATGCGGAAAAACCCGTCTCAAATCCATATAATAAATTAATATTTTATCCACTAATTATCTAAACATGTTTAAATAATAAAATATAAGATAGATTTTCGAAACTAATTATAATGTATATATGTGTACTCATTCCAAATTCGATTAATTATATGATTCTGTTCAAATTTATAATTCAAATTATTGCAATATTTTATTTAAAATACTTGTATTCGTCCAGAATGAAATGACCAGTTTAGATATGTCGTTTACAGATAACTTTGAAATACATTATCCATCTATAATGAAATACCAACATCCATCTAGAATGAAATTCGGCTTGGGATTCGATGTATAGGTAGATTTATTATTTATAGAGAATTAAATTAATATTTGAAAGATGAAATATTATATATATATATATATATATTATAAATTTATATAATTAAAATATTACAGATAAAAATAATTGCTGCAAATAGGGCTGGTAATCGGTCCGGTTCGGTTATAACCGAACCGGTTTACCGGTTAACCGGAACCGATTAAAAGCCAAAATGATAACCGAAAACCGAACCGATTTTTAGATCGGTTAACCGAATAACCGGTCCGGTTAAACCGGACCGGTTAATTGGTTAACCGATTAACCGGTCAACTCCAAATCCTACAAGCTATCTGATAAAACTACAGCCCACAATCGTGAAAGAACAAGGAAGATAATCACAAACACAGGGATGATAATAACACACAAACACCCACCTTAATCTTGCAAGCTATTTGTTGGCTGTATCTATACAAAAAGCAAAATCAGCCGCCACCCAATTTCACAAATCCCAAATCCCTAAGTTCTAATAATTATCAAAATTAGTGTTGAAGAGGTGCTGCCACCCAAGGATCCGGAGAAGGAGCAGACGTGGTCCGGTGGGAAGAGAAGAGGTGCCGGCGCTCAAGCGAAGAGGTGGGAGGAGGTGCAGTCGCCGGAGAAAGAGCAGGCGACGTGGTCCGATTTAGGAAAGAGGTACAGATCTAGCAGATGGTGCTCAGGTGCGGAAAAAACTGGGAAGACGTCGGCGACGTGGCCCGATGGCGAGGGGTACCGGCGACGCGGTCCAGTGGGAAGAGGTGGCCTTCAATTTCAGAGTCGCAGCGGCGGGTCGCACAGCCAGAACAGAAGCTGCTGCTGTATTTCGTTCTTGGGGGAATGGAATTAAGCCCTATTCAGCTATTCTATTTAAATTATAAAATCTAAATTATTTAATTATATGACTAAACCGGTTAATCGGTTTAACCGGTTAACCGACCGGTTAAACCGATTAACCGGTAAAATGGAAACATAATAACCGAAAACCGAACCGAACCGGTAAAAATCGGTTATCGATTAACCGATAACCGATTTTTTCGGTTCGGTTACGGTTTTAACCGGATAACCGGAACCGGTTTACCAGCCCTAGCTGCAAATAAAGGAGATTTGAAGAAAATGGTAATTGAGAGATTTTAGAGTGATATGTAGGACAAATTTCGATGAAAAATCACTTTACTTTTAATTATAATGATAAAGTAAATTACTCTTTCGTTAAATAAATAAAAATTTAATATAAAAAGGATTTAAGGTAATGTTTTGAATTTATTATTTAATTCAATATAAATAAAAATTTAAAATTCATGTACATAATTAGGAAGGGTTGTAAATCAAAAAAAGTTGACCGCTCTTGAAATAGTGAGATTTTAAGAATATCATTTTTTTTATTATTATTAATTATATATATACTCCCTCCGTTCATGAAAGGATTTCTTAGGACGAGGTGGCACGAATTTTAAGAAAAAATTATTGAGTATATTGAAAGTGAAAAAAAGTTGTTGAATATATTAGGAGTGATGAAAATGTGTTGTAATTAATATTAAGAGTGGTGAAAAATAAAAGTAAATGGTAAGGTATAGTTTAAAGTTAAATGATAAATTTTTGTATAAACATCTCAAAAGAAAAGAAAAAAACATAGGAATTTTTTTCTTGGACCGACCGAGTTTATAACTATTACAAATAATATAAATGTAACGATATGAATATATGGTCGAGACTTGAGACAACTCAAATTAGATTGCTAGAGTAGTACACGTTTTGGGACGAAAAGTGTATATAACATTTACCATGCACTTGGGTTGTGCAAAATATTGATGAGTAGGTTAGGTTGGTGATATTTTGTCTGCTCAAAAATGTACATGATTGATTATTTAATTAAAGTGAAAGAAAATTTTTATATATTTTAGAGTGAATAAATTTTCTTCCACATGAATGAAAAATTTTATGATTCTTTTTCGTAAGTTTTCACTTTAATTTTTAATAGTATTATTATGGAATATTAATATAATAATATTTTTAATGTTTTTAGTTCTTAAAGAATATGGAATAAAAAATTTCGAGACCATAAAAATATGATAAGTTTTTTTTTTTCAATTTCTTATGAT
Source organism: Salvia miltiorrhiza (assembly GCF_028751815.1). Classification (NCBI taxonomy): domain Eukaryota; kingdom Viridiplantae; phylum Streptophyta; class Magnoliopsida; order Lamiales; family Lamiaceae; genus Salvia; species Salvia miltiorrhiza. The sequence goes on along the minus strand of NC_080392.1, from coordinate 13,718,922 downwards.
AAATTTTGCAACTAAAGACAGTGTACTTTAAGGATCCATTTGGTACCGGTGAGTGTATAATATACGTATGATATCCCTAATATTTTGTTTGATACAAAACACACGATTCTTTATAAATAAAAAATTAAAAATATTATACATATTTGAGTGATTTTATTTAGCAATAAATTATAATTATAATTATTAACAAATTTATATAATCTTAATATATCATACCAAATAATAAATTATATTTTTATACATTCTAACATAATATTAATATAATAAATAAAAACATTTCAATCAAACATATTACACACATTCACTAATTCCATGATAGTCCTAAAGGTATTGCTAATATTTGGGGATTCTAATTTTACGAATAACATTAAATTATGATTATTCATGAATTTATTAGTATTTCTCTTGCTTGTGAGCCTGATTAACCTGTGTCCAATAGCATACCTACATTATCCTAGATTATATGCTTTTTTTTATGAAGAATTATATAAATATATATTTTTTAGGTAAATACCCAAAAAAAAAAACACACACACACACACATATATAGTTGACCAAAGGGAAGAGCACATAGAATCTTCTTTATAATATAATACCATTAGGCCTTAACCTACATGACATGCTTAGAATTGCTCCATTTCAAAAGCTTACCATATATAATCTTCATTATTTATTAATTAATTAACTATTACATTCCATATAAAGATTCATTAATCTTAATAAATATAATTAATTGTAGATGTATATATATATATATATATATATATATATATATAATATCTTCTTTATAATACCATTAGTCCTTAACCTACATGGCATGCTTAGAATTGTTGCACTCCATTTCAAAAGCTTACCATATATAATCTTCATTATTTATTAATTAATTAAGGGTAAAGTACCAAATACCCCCCCGACGTTGGCGTCCCTATCGCGTATAGCCCCCCATAGTCAGGGTCAGCGCTGCTTACTACCCTAACGTGGCAAAATCGTAGCAATTAACCCCCCGCGACTTAACGGCCCTAAACTCCGTCTGAATTTTTTTTTATTTTTTTATTTTATTAAAAGTGGGGCCCTCACCAACGGTTTTAAGATCAAATGTTAGGGTTGTGAACTCATAATTTCCCCAATCGAAGAACCCTTGTTTTTCGATTTCGATTTCTGTTCTTGTGCTAAATTTGTTCCAATCGAAGAACTCATAATTTCCCCAATTCGTTCTTGGTATATATAATACCTATGAGTTCCAATTCGTTTTGTGGGTCGAGCAATTCATTTCGAAGAAGGACGACAGATGCGGACATGGAAGGTTCTCCACAGTTTTGTATGTGCAAAATTGATGGCGCAAGGGTGATAGCACCTTTAATGACTTCGTGGACAGCTGATAATCCTGGTCGCAGGTTCTATGGATGTCGAAATTGGAAGGTTAATTTTCTTTCTTTTGAGTTCGAAATTACCAGATGAATTATGTGCAATTTCTGAATAATCATGGGCGCACCCTTAATTGGTGTGCATTTTTTGTTGTTTCAGTCGAAGAATTGTGGGCATTTTGTGTGGCATGACGAGCCCATAGGTGAGAGAGCTAAATTTGTTATTAATGAATTGAAAGAATGTAGACAAATAGTGAAGAAACTTCAAGCAAGAAGCTGCGAATTTGATGTTGAAAAGGGCGAATTGAAGTATGCCCTGCAAAAGATGAAGGATGATTGTGATGAATGGAAGAAGAAGAGTTGGATCGCTTATTCAATGTTGATGCTTAGTTGGATGATTTTTTTTGTAATGTTCTTGTAAAAACATGTTGCTGTCAATTGTCAATGAAAAGGATGATAATGAAACATCCTTTTGTTCTTAATGGTATGCTTTTGTTCTTGGCAATAAAAACATGTTGCTGTCAACATCCTTTTGATCTTAATAGTAAACATCAGAGCCAATTCAAAGTAATGTAAACACAGCATTATCTTCACTTTATATCCAAAAGCAATGTATCCAAACATCAAAGCCAATTCAAAAAAAACATAATGCTAAACAATCTCCTAAAAACTCTTGCACCCCTTTCTGCAGCTTCTTTAGACAGTTGTAACTCACACCTTGATCCAGGATTCTTCTCTTTCAAAATCTGAATATATGCTTCTAACATCTTGAATTCATTGATGACACTTCCATTAAGCTCTGTCATGATCAATTTTCTTGCTCTCTTGCACTTGAACAAGGAAACATGAAGCTTGAAATTGATCTTGGTATCTTCTTGCATCTGCTTTGCACTGAACTTAGTATCCTTGTATACTCTGCTTTTGAAGTGGTTTGCAAGCCAAGTTTGTGTCATACTTGGCACAGTCCACTGCTTGTAACAACTGTGCTCCAAGATCAATGTCTTCACAGCCATGCCTCCATCATTGCCTATCTTTGAGCAATAGAACAGAAAAGGGCAGCTCTTTGAATTCAGACAAACAACTCTCAGCCTTGAACTCTCATTCTTGACAAACCGCAACCTATATCCACCTTCTATTCCGTAGAGATTGACAGCATCCCTTGCTTCCTTGACAGAGCCAAAAGTTTGCCCAAGCTTGAAGCTTACATCTAAACCATCTTCAAGATCCTCCATCTCATCTTCCTCTCCACTTGATTCATCATCCATCTCATCTTCATCTGTTTCACCATCTTCATCACTGCACTCACTGTTCTCTCCTCCCTGAATTTCCATGTCATCAAACTCCATGATGTTGACAGTATGAAGATCTTCCTCGACCAAAGCATCACCTTCTCTTACATCTACCCCTCTCTGATCTCTACCCTCTCCCTGAGTTTCCTTAATCCTATCTTCATCTATCTGTTTAGGCAGTGTATCCCCATCACCCTGAATTTCCTCAATCCTATCCCCATCACCCTGAATTCCCTCAAACCTATCCCTATCACCCTGAATTCCCTCAATCCTATCCCCATCACCCTGAATTTCCTCAATCCTATCCCCATCACCCTGAATTCCATCAAACTTACCTCCTTCACCCTGAATCAATCGCGACTTTTCACTCTCCCCCTTTGATTGTAACCTATCAAGCTTTACCCTTTCTTCTTCATCTAAGAACCCGCGTACTCTATCCACCAATTCAGAAGGAAAAGGAAGCATCTCATGATCTATGTATATACAGACCTCGTCCCAACCATAAATGAAACCTAAATCCAACACTCTCCTCGTCGATTCCTCATCGTAAATAGCATAAAGTCCATTCTCGTAAATTTCATTCGAATCTTGCACGAAATATGCTTTAGGATTCGGGAAGCCTAGTTCTTCATATTTCTTCACAATCATTTCGAATGTCAATGAATCAATACTTGCACTCTCAACAAAGTCAGTATTTACCTCTTCATAACACCAAGCGTGCTTCTTCTCCCAATACCCCCCGTAGTTGAAAAAGAAGCCCTCAAAAACGTTACTGAAACGCAAAACAAAAAAAATCAGTGCTCGAACTAACAAACACAAACGAAGCTAAATCGCAATTTTCTTAAGCAACACACTTACCCTGAACCGTCATTTTCCTCTTCTGCCATTGCATGCAAGGTTTGAATTCACAGACGAGCAGCGGCGAAGCTCCTACTAAAAAACCGTGCTTCTATCAGGAGTTTGTCGATCGATGGCATTCCTTGTCCCTATTCTTAGTAGTGCCTCTGGACGCCAGCCTTCCTTCTAGTTCTGTGTAGCTAATCGGTCTTCTTTCTCTTCGCGGGTCCTGCTTTCTTCTCTTCTCTCGTCTATCTATTCTTTCTGAATCCGTCATGGAATCGGCACAGACCGGCACCATCTGTCTTTCTTCCAAAATCACATAAGAGAAGAACTGATCTTCCCTTTTTTTCTTTCTTTCGTCTCTTCCACGTATGAACTCTGCTCGGGAGGAGAAGGGTTTTTTCGGATTTGAAATTGGAATGGCAGTGGAGAAGACCTTTGGGTATGTTAGAAGTAGCACCAAACCCCTTCGTCCCTTCGTCTCCCGCTGAAAATCGTTGGTGAGGGCCCCACTTTTAATAAAATAAAAAAATAAAAAAAAATTTCAGACGGAGTTTAGGGCCGTTAAGTCGCGGGGGGTTAATTGCTACGATTTTGCCACGTTAGGGTAGTAAACATCGCTGACCCTGACTATGGGGGGCTATACGCGATAGGGACGCCAACGTCGGGGGGGGGGGGTATTTGGTACTTTACCCATTAATTAACTATTACATTCCATCTAAAGATTTATTAATCTTAATAAATATAATTAATTGTAGATGTGTATATATATATATATATAATATTAACATTACATATAATCTAAGTTAATAAAATCTTATTTTACGTTTATCAAAATAATTAAAATTTTATTTTTAATTTTTTACAAAATATATCCATACATTTTATATGTATCGTGAATAAAAATATATTTTTCATATCTAAAAACTTTATTTATTTTTGTATCGTCCATAATAATAATAAAAATAATAATAATAATAATAATAACTATAAATAAATTATGAAATTAGTAATGCATAAATAAAGAATGTAGATAAAGAACAATAAATGATATGATGTTAAAATATAGTATTTGAAATCTTTAATCATCTATCAAATTTATAATAATCTCAATCGGATGAAGAATCTTCTTTATAATACAACTAGGCCTTAGCCTACATGGCATGCTTAGAATTGCTCCATTTCAAAAGCTTACCATATATAATCTTCATTATTTATTAATTAATTAATTAATTAACTATTACATTCCACATAAAGATTCATTAATCTTAATAAATATAATTAATTGTAGATGTATATATATATATATATATATATGTATATAATATCTTCTTTATATACCATTAGGCCTTAACCTACATGGCATGCTTAGAATTGCTCCATTTCAAAAGCTTACCATATATACTCTTCATTATTTATTAATTAATTAACTATTACATTCCATATTAATTAAATGTGGTTTAATATTAAAAGAAAGAAAAAAGACCTAAGAAAAAACCCTTGAAAGCACAAGAGGAAGCAGACTAAGGGTCGGACCTCATTAAAACCTGTGAAGAGAAAACCCGAAAGGGAAAACCTCTAGGGAGGAAAAAGAGTACCCGTCTAGGAGCCAAAGAAAAGACCCGACAGAGGTGAAGAGCGAAAAGGACAGCCTCAGGAACTCCGGCCTGACCATTGTCCCTAGACCATCCGGGCGCATCCACTCCACAACAAACAAAAACAAAAAGACAGAAGGTAAGGCAAGACGTAATGCAGCCAAAGCGGACCACACCCCAAAACACTCAATGTCGACCGCAAGAGCACCACATGCGACCGCAGAGCAACCAACGGGACCCGACTCCCTAAACCCCAGCACCGAGCGCACTCAGCAGCTGTGAAAAAAGCTAGGAAACGTCCCATCTCAACCGCAAACAGCCAAACCAAGCCGCAAACAACAAAGCTGAACCCCGAGCATTAGTCACAAACACGCACAAAACTATGAGTAGCCATATCCAAAGTAACAGCACGCTTAATCTCATCCACCGCGTAGGGCCACCAACCTTCCGACCTCTCCGGATTAGCCATAATGTCCGCAGCACTATTACCTTCCCTATAAATGTGGGAAACCATAATGGTCATATCCTGTCACGACCGGTCCTAATTAAGGATAATTAAGCCGGGAAACCGTGACTAATGGAGGGATATTAGAAGCGGGGTAGAAAGGGGATAATTAAACAAAGAAGAATCACATTTTATAATTTAACAAAAGGAATATTTATAATATAACAGAAGTTTAGTCGTATAGACTCAAATAACTAATAAGTTCAGATATCTCTGACTTAGCCAAATAAACATAAAAATTCTGAGTACGCAGCGGAATATGATTCTGATTACATGTATGAAGACATGTAACCCTAGAGTTCATTAATACATAATAAGACAAAAGAATCCCGCTCGTCACTTCATCAACATCGGCAGCTGCTCAACCTGCACATTTAGAAATATATGCAGGGCTTGAGTACAAAAGTACTCAGTGGGCACGTATGCCTAAGTATAAAAATACATGCTTCAAAACTGTAAATTGTCATGCCATAATAAACAGTACAGCAAGGGAGTTTTTCGCTAAAAGGCCCAAGCTTACTAAATTCATTTGTGATTCTTAAAGTTCGACTGCAGTCTAAGTTCTGTAATCTATCATATCTGGAACTGTGTGCCGGAGAGGTGGCCACCTCTCACGGTCACTTGACCGGCCAACCCGCTAGATGACTCACGGTCACTGGTGTACACTAGCCCTGGCAGGATAGCTATCAACTGCTCAAGACCCGAATTCGATTACATGATTAAAGTCACATCAGATAGATATCATACTGAAATTTAAACATTTTATGGCAAGACAATATTTGAAATAACTTCAATTAATTTAATCATGAAATAACTTGCTTGAACGTAACATTTAAACTCATTTGATATATATAAAAGTAATGCCCACCTGTTAGAAACTTTTTGTGGTACAGTAGCTCCTTGACTGATTATTAATCTCGTGCTTGACCTTTATTACGAGAATATAAATAAGATATTGCTCGAGTAAAATCCTCAAATAATGAGATTACAGAATTAACTATGCATGATTTTTATGCATGATTTATTACTCCGAGATGATATTAGATCATTACTACTATTAATCCTCACTATCGGATCAAATAAATACCAACTAGGTTTCATCTTGCGTGGTTGAGTATTTAACTAAAATAATCCGTTCGCTTCAGGTGTTCCAATCCGCCAAGTAAATAAACCCCATTCCTCATAGTCAATAAAAAAATAAATAAATACTTCAACTTATTCGCTTTATAACCTCATAATTAATCGGTTTAATAAATAGGAACAAGTAATGTTATAAGATTAAATAATTAAAAGGCTCAACATAAGGCAGCCTAAATTAATTAAACAAATATGGCTTGATTTAAATAAATCGTGGCATTCCAATAATTAAATTGAAAAGTTTAGTTGGAGTAATTCATGGACTCAAGTAATTAAAAAAAATTTTAGGGTCCAGTTGAATAAATAACCAAGGCCTAAAGAAAATAATTAGGAGGCCCAATCGGAATAAAATAACAAAGCCCAATGAATTAATTAAATTAGGCCCAATGAATTAATTAAATTAGGCCCAATGAATTAAACTAAAGCCCAAGCAAAATAATTGAATTAGGCCCAATTATAAAAAATACAACAAGGCCCAAAATAAATAATTATGAAGCCCAAAGAAAATAAAATAAAGGCCCAAATTTTCGGCCCAACTCAAGCCCACTGTAATTTAAAATAAAATCGGCCCACTGAAACGAAGCCCAAATAAGGAGTCCAACATAATTAAATAAACTCCGGCCCAATGAAATGGCCCAATGTAATGGCCCAATTATTAAAATAAATAAAGTCCAACTCAATTAAATGAAGCCCATACAAATCAAAACAACAATTAAATCAAAGCCCATATAAATAAAATCGGAGGCTCAATCAGTAATTAAAATCGGCCATTTAAATAAAATCAGAAGCCCAATATTAATAAATAAGCCAGCCCAACTCAAGCCCACTAAAAATAAATCAACAAGGCCCAAAGAATTAAATAAATAAGCCCAATTAAAATAAATAAGCCCAACTTTAATTACAATAGGAAAAGCCCAAAATTTTCTTCCCCCAACATCTCGGTTCTCTCTCCCTATTTCCTCAAAATCAATTCTCGCCTTTCTCTCTCTGATCTCTCTCAAAATCGGCTGACACTCCCCTTCTCTCTCAAACTACGCTGAAACAGAACTCACTCTCCTCTTTCTCACGCAAAGCCGGCCGCTCGGTCTCTTCTCCTCTCACCGAGATTCCGTTCGGCCAACGCCTGCTCCGGCCGGCGTCATCTGCCGACACGCCTGGAAGCTATGTCGCTGGACGTCGCCGCTGCTGAGGTAACGCCGCCGCCTCCCCAAGCCGATCTCTCTCTCTCGTTCAAGCTCTGGTCGGTTGGGCCGGCCGTTCAGTCGTCATCTGCTCCGGTCAGATTTGACCGGTGACGCGTTAAACCCCAGCATCCCACCGCGAAGAGCGGCGCCCGAGCCCTAGCTCCCTCTCATCCAGCGGCTGCGCCGCCGCCTCCGGCGTCCTCGCAGCAGATCCGCCTCCTCCCTCGGATCTCCTCTGGCCGTGGCCGAGCAGCAGTTGATCGGTCCACCATCTCTCCCTCCGCCGACCAGCTTCTCGTCCAGCCGCCATCCACCCACTGCTATCTCTGGATCGACAGCAGTAGGAGCACCAGGCCACCGTCGTCGTTGATTCCCCGAGCCCCGACGCCGCTGCTGCTGGAACCTTCGGCTTCGCCGTCGTCTTCCTTGAGCTCGACTAAACAGGGCAGTCGACCCTATTCCTTAAGCTAAGTTTTTGTTCTATCCCCTGCTATTGTATTTCGATTCATGTTGCTACATGATGGGAGCTCTTATGGCTTTGGTTGTACAGTGGTAATATCTCAATGTATGAATCATACTACTTTCGTGAAATGCCATAAATCATGAGTTCGCATATGTGGTTTGTTATGAGCTCTATAGATATGAATACAACAGGAAAGTAACTAATGCTATTTCATATAGAGTATGTAACTTTGCTAAGTTTATCAAGCTTATTGCCATCTATCATTTGAATCTGATCATGTTTGATGGTATGAATGCAAACTGGATTGAATAACTGAGGTCGCATAAATACCTTGAGTATCTAGTTGTTGGTTGGCTGTTGTGGTATTGATGATTGAGATGAGGAATAACTGAAATATGATCAAGGTGTTATTGCTTTAAAAATGCAGGTGGAGGTTATGGCAGGAGGTGGAAACGTTCAAGCCGAAGCTTACCTTGAGGATTTGGCGGAAGTTGGGCAGCTCTTTCTCTCCTGTTAATGAAGTCTCAAATGAACTGAAGCTTGTTCAAGTATGGCAGCAGGGAAGTCGACGCTGCTGTGAGTGAAAGGGGAGTCTGTTGGCTGGAGTTGAAGTTAATAGAGGAGGATTGTTGGCTGCATACTTGAGTGATGAGTGGTGGGAAAAATGATGAGTGATGGGGGAAAATGGTAGGGAAAGAGTGAATGGTTGGGGTGAAAAATGAGTGGTGGGGAAAAGTGGTGGTCAAAGATTGATGGAAAGAAAAAGAAAAAAAAAAAAAATAATATAGAAGAATTAATGATGTATTTTCTATGTCTCGGTGATTCCGTAACTGAAATAAAATACTGGCTTCGATTCTGCTTGATACTGTATTTACATAAATCTCGATTTCGACATGTGATATCTCGCTAAAATCGATAAGTTATATAATGAATCAAAATTAAATCCGTAGATTTAATTCGTTCGTTGTTCTAATATATAAATTAAATCCGCAGATTTAATTAATTCACGAGTCGGAAATAATCCACAACTTGAGTAAAAATAAAATCTAATTCCATCTCGCTTAAATAAATAACGTGACTTTGCTAAGTCAGTTATAACTCTGAAATAATATCATTAACTGCTTTAACAATATAAATTCAGGATCATAAGCTGAATTCATATCAGAATAATATCCGTTTTCATTCACTGATGAACATAAATAAACACTCATTACTGGATTTAATATTTATAAAAGAGCGGGTCACTACATATCCTCAAGCAAGCGCAATGTCCGACTCCAAGAGGCAAGGAACATCTCGGGAGCGGGACTCAACAAGCTTAACAATGTAAGTGGAGTCAGCTTCAATCCAAAGAAAGAACCATTGTCGATTATGAGCAATTGCCATTGCAGTAATGATGGCAAGTAACTCAGCCTCAAACGCATAACCACGACCACCTTTAGTGTGAAAACAACCACGGACCCAACCAAACTTGTCTCGAAAAACTCCACCTGCAGAAAAACTATTACATTCCATATAAAGATTCATTAATCTTAATAAATATAATTAATTGTAGATGTATATATAATATTAACATTAGATATAATCTAAGTTAATAAAATCTTATTTTACTTCTATCAAAATAATTGAAATTTTATTTTTAATTTTTTGCAAAATATATCCATACATTTTATCTGTATCGTGAATAAAAATATATTTTTCATATCTAAAAATTTTATTTGTTTTTGTATCGTCTGTAATAATAATAATAATAATAATAATAATAATAATAATAATAATAATAATAATAATAATAATAATAATAATAATAATAATAATAACTATAAATAAATTATGAAATTAGTAATGCATAAATAAAGAATTTAGATAAAGAACAATAAATGATATGATGTTAAAATATAGTATTTGAAATCTTTAATAATCTATCAAATTTATAATAATCTTAATCGGATGAAGAATCTTCTTTATAATACCATTAGGCCTTAACCTACATGGCATGCTTAGAATTGCTCCATTTCAAAAGCTTACCATATATAATCTTCATTATTTATTAATTAATTAACTATTACATTCCATATAAAGATTCATTAATCTTAATAAATATAATTAATTGTAGATGTATATATATATATATAATATTCTTTATAATACCATTAGGGCTTAACCTAATTGGCATGCTTAGAATTGCTCCATTTCAAAAGCTTACCATATATAATCTTCATTATTTGTTAATTACTTATCTATTACATTCCATATAAAGATTCATTAATCTTAATAAATATAATTAAGTGTAGATGTATAATAAGCACATGTATTTAAATTATAAATTGGGTTTGAATTGAGACATGCACGTGTATTTAAATTATAAATGGGTCCGATCATTGATTTACATGTTTGTATAATAAGCACAAATTCTATAAAATGAATACTTTAAAATAAAATCTTATTTTACGTCTATCAAAATAATTAAAATTTTATTTTTAATTTTTTACAAAATATATCCATACATTTTATCTGTATCGTGGATAAAATATATTTTTCATATCTGAAAACTTTATTTGTTTTTGTATCGTCCATAATAATAATAATAATAATAAATTATGAAATTAGTAATGCATAAATAAAGAATTTAGATAAAGAACAATAAATTATATGATGTTAAAATATAGTATTTGAAATCTTTAATCCTCTATCAAATTTATAATAATCTCAATCGGATGAAGAATTCATATAAATCACCTCATTTCACATTGATTTTTTTTTTAATAAGATTTCACCAAAATAAATCCTATACATGAAGAAGCTCTTGCTCTCCAAATTAAAATTTACATTTAATTAGTGGTATGATTGAGATTAATAGAATTCGAATTGCTTTGTCAATTCAATTTGACCAAATTTATTTAATAAAATACATAATAATTAATTTAATTTTAAAAAATAAATTGGTGTGATTAAGTAAATTATTTATTCAATTTCATTTAGTTATAAAATAATATATTTGCATATATTTCTAAAAATAAAATTTGGATACACATTGATTTTTATGAAAATTTATCAATCAAATTACTAAATAAATTGATACAATTTGAATCTCGAATCAAGTTTCTTAAGCTTCACATGAGATGATTTTCAGAACTTAGAACATCCACAGTGGGGGTGACTTGAAAGTTACTTGATAGAAAGGGGATCACAATGAGTAAGGAGGCCACAGTGGGGTGACTTGATAACTTACTTGATCTTTTTAGTTTTGATTTTTGTATTTTTCATTTAAATTATTTGAACAAATTTAAATAACACAATTTACTTCAAATTTAAATTGCATTAATTACATAAATCTTAAAAATTTAAAAACATATCCTAAAATAACTATTCCGACTCCGGTTGGAAGTACATTTGAGCAATCAATTGTTTGTGCAACTCGATCTCATTGATGATCTCCTGCGCTACCCCGTCGGACGAAGACGACGAAGTATCATTGAACCCTTCGGTCATTTTTTAAAGGTAAAGAATGAAAATGTAGTAGAGAAAGAGGGAAAGATTAAATGTGTGAATGAAGTGGAGAAGTGAGGGATATTTATAGTGAGTGAAATAATATATATATATATATATATATATATATATATAGAGAGAGAGAGAGAGAGAGAAATCGGCTAGAAAGTCGTTGGGATTCTTGGGAATCAAAAGGAGAAGAAAAAAAATTGGAAATCTGCCATAGCCATTTAAATTTTCAAAATTTGATTTTTTTTAAAAATAGGCGCGTGTGTGACACGCGCCAATTCTTAAAGCTATCAGGGCATACCCGATCTATCGGGTCTCCCTCAAGTAAGGAAGAATTGCAGTGGGGTACTCGATCTCCCACTTACTCGAGTAGGTGGGATCGAGTACCCCACTGTGGGTGATCTTAGTTATGGTATTTCAAACTTTATATGAGATAATGTTCACGAGTCAATTTTGTTCTTTCAAATTTCAAACGGGGTGATGCTCGAAACTCATTTATGATATTTCAAACTCCACATGAAATAATGCACAAGCATTTGTCAAATTTTTTCAAGTTGCATAAAATATATATGTTTAGAAGTAGTTATGATCCTACAAGCTTAAGATAATGATCTTTAAAGTTGCACACGAGATAATTTTTGTAACTTAGTTGTGGTCATTAAAAGTTCAAATGAGATGATACTCACAAGTTAAATTTGTTATTTCAAACTCCAAATGAGATGATTCTCGAAACCCAATTATAATATTTGAAGCTAATAATGCATAAAATTTTGTCAAGATTTTTTCAACTTCCATAAAAAATGATGTTTACAAGTTAGTTATGATGTTGGAAGCTCCAAATCATACAATCTCACAAGTCAACTTTGAGTTTTAAAGCTCAAAATAGTGGTGTTAAAAAAATTGATGCATAAAAACTCAATTTTTATATTTTAAGGACTACATGAGATGATCCTCAAAAGTCTGGTGTTCAAACGTTAGATATCGTCTTTCAAGCGTTAGATGATGATACGATCCTATATAGTTTAGACGAGATGATGCTCAGATGAAGAAAATCTTCAATCTTATATCGACCTTTTTCGAAACATTATTAAATAAAAATTTATATAAAAATAATATTTATTATTCTAACAAAAAGTTAACATTTAATTAAAGAATATGGTTCAGATTAATATAATTTCAATTATATTATCTCAAATTAAATAAATTTAAAAATAATTTATATATAAATAATTTCTTATATAAAATTATATAATTTAAATAATAATATAAAATAATTATCCGTCGAATTTCGACGAGTTACACTAGTACTAGTGATCACCTAATTCACGCATATTAACAAGTTGAATGTCCGTGTTAATTTTTAGTTGTTGAATTTCTTTTGCAGGTCACAAACAATAAATAAAAAAAGGATTAATATTATTTTGTAATTAGCCTAGATTGAGACATTTTAAAAGGAAAACGTTTAACTTGAGAGTTAAAAAGTGATATTTAACTTTATCTTTTTTATGTGAAAGAATGAAAAAGACATTCTTTCGGTAACCATCTCAACTCTTGAAAATAAAGGAGATACCAGTCTGTATTTTGTTATGTACTCAAACATAACTTTCTCTCTTTCTTGATTCTCTCTCTCTCCAAATCCGCCATGGCCGGAGCTACCACCATCCTCGCATTCGCCATTCTCACCCTGTCAGCCATCTCGGTCCCAACAAATTCCCAAGAATTCTCAAGAAAGCTCAAGAAACGAGAAATGGGGATGAAGAGAGAGAAGCTGAGCCACCTTCACTTCTACTTCCACGACATCGTGAGCGGCCGCAACCGGACGGCGGTGCGCGTGGCGGAGGCGGCCAGCACCAACTCCTCGGCCACGGGGTTCGGCTTCTTGGTGATGATCGACGACCCCCTGACGGTGGGCCCCAACACGAGCTCCAAGATGGTGGGGAGAGCTCAAGGGCTGTACGGGTCCGCTGATTTGAGCGAGGTGGGGCTTCTCATGGCGCTCAATTTCGCCTTCGTGGAGGGGAAGTTCAACGGCAGCACGCTCAGCGTGTTGGGCCGGAACGCGGTGTTCTCCGCCGTGAGGGAGATGCCCGTTGTCGGCGGCAGCGGTGTTTTCCGGTTTGCCCGCGGTTACGCTCACGCGAGGACTCACTCCTTTGACTTCAAAACCGGGGATGCCGTCGTTGAGTACAACGTTTATGTATTGCATTATTGACTTTTTTACCCTTCATGTCTTTGCTTGCAGTAATTCCAAAATGTTTATGTAACCACTATAATCTTGTCTTGTTTGTTGTAATACTTGTCAATTCCCAAACACAATACTTTAATTTGTGTCTGCATTTAATTGTTGAGCCATTAATTAATGCTAGCATTGCATTGGAGACTACTACGGTTTTTATTGTGTCACTCTTTAGACTACCATGCATTGTCATGCATTGTCCATTGTTGCAATTATTCTAACCACTCAATCATCTTTAATTGATATAAAGTAGTTCATAATTAGAAGAACATTTTTTATAATTTAATACTCCCTCCGTCCCGCTCTAAATGTCCTCTTACTTTTGGACACGGAGATTAAGAAATGGGTATAAAGTAGATAAAGTGGGTTGGTGAAAATTGTTTAAATATTAAGTATAGAGAGAGAGTGTATTGCCAAAAAAGATATGAGACATTTGGAGTGAGACACCCCATTATGGAAAGTGGGACATTTGGAGTGGGACGGAGGGAGTAGTATATAATTAATAGTATGAAAATGATTTAGAATTTAGTTATGTAAAATATTGATGAGTAGGTTTGTCTGGTGTACATCTTTGTTTTGGTTATCATAAAATGTGTGCATCCTGATTGAGTAGTTAATTGATGTGGGGTTTAGTTTTAGTTAGTACATATCGGGCCGTGGCTTGAGACAAAGCCTCTAATGAAACTTAATTTTTATGGTATTAATTATATTTGGAAAATCTAATTTTAAGAATGACATAAACAATTTTTTTTTCCAATTTATAAATATTTTTTATCTTTAGTTTTTCTTGCATGTGGGACCTCTTAACCAGCAAACAAAAGTAGGTTTTGGGTTGGAATTTTACAGCCCATCCCACCGACTACCTCCAACAACTTGATTGAGCAGGTAATTTGTTCCCAGAATAGAAAGACTTAGAAAGACGACTAAAGGAAAAGAATTGTAAAGAAAATAAGACACAGCTACATGATTAATTAAGGAACGTAATGCATACTATTATTTACAATGCATTTTTTTATTAAATTAATTAATCATGTAGCTGTGTCTAATTATCAAATAATCGAAAACTATGTTATTCGATTTGGTATTTAAAAATATTCAATATATATATATATATATATATATTTAGTAAATATGAGTTTTTTTAGATAAATATATTGTGTGTGAACTCCATATTATTTAAAATATTATTTTAGAATTTTTCACCTTCAAAATTGTGAATTCAATACATTCGATTTGAATCTATTGGAGTAACAGAATATGAAGCCATGCAACACAGTTTCAAGTGTGAAGATGAGCACTCATGCCACGTGTCATTTCATCTTAGTAGTTAGTTATGTAGCTTAGCAGTTAAGTGAAATTAGTTGTACTAATCTTCTCTCATAACTACTGTATTACAGCTGTATAAATAGTCTTGCTCTTCACACTTTGTAACCGTTTTTCATCATGAAATGAAATCCCATTTTACCTCTCTATTATGCCTAGCTTATCTTCAATATGGTATCTAGAGCATTTTATTCGAGAAATCTGATCGGCTGCAGCAAATTGGAGATGTGATTTGTTGCTATTGCATTTTTTTGTCTGCTGATTTTTTATTTCTCCACGGTTTTTCTCGATCCAAAATCTCTCATGGCCATGGCCACACATTTACCTCAAGCTTCCACTTCTTCATCACCACTACCAAATTTACATCCCCTGGTTCTTCGACTTGACAAAAGCAATTATGCATTCTGGAGAATTCAAGTCTTAAGCAGTATTAATTCGTGCTCATGGATTAGAAGATATAATCTCACCGATTGCCGCTCCACCACTGCAGTTACTTCCTACCGCTCAAATCAATCCGCGCACGCCTCTACGAACAAATCCATAATACATGATTTGGATATGAAAGGATCAGTTCTTAATGAGTTGGATGTTATCATCCATAGGTGAAACAATGTTGGAGCATGTTGTCTGGTGTTCCTCTGCATCTGCAATTTGGCAAACTCTGGAACAATTGTTTCATTCACAGTCATGAGCTCGAGTGCTTCAGCTGAAAAAGATGTTGCACTCACAGAAAAAAGGATCTCTTAGCATATATGATTTCTTTCTTCGCATGCATAGTTATGCTGATCAGTTGAGTGCTGCAGGACATCAAATACAGGATGATGAGTTAGGCGATTACATTCTCAATGACTGTGGACCAGAATTCGAAGCAGTTGTCATCAACCTCATGCATCGAGCAAATCCACCATCACTTCAGGAAATGCAGTATGCCTTGCAATCACATGAGATCCGGCTTTAACAGTCAGCATACATTCTAGATCCTATGGCTAACTATGTGCAAAGAGGTCGTGGCACAAAAGGTCGAGGCATGATTGGAAGGAGTGTCAAACACACTGGAAAAACTTCAATTGTTTGCCAACTCTGTGGAAAAATAGGTCATGTTGCTTTAAAATATTTTAAGAGATTTGATTTCTCTTTTATTGGTGCAGATCCAACAAATTCTCCACCACTAGCTTATATCAATGTCTTCATCAACTTCCAGAGTATGAATTAGATGAGGAATAAGGTCTTTGGTATGTGGATAGTGGAGCCATAAATCATATCACACATGACTTGAGTAATCTGCAGCTTCAAACTCCATACATTGGGACAGAATCTCTAACAGTTGGAAATGGTAAGACAATCCCTATCTCTTCTATTGGTCACTCTATTTTTCAGCCACATCCCTCCTCTCATAAGTCTCTTCTACTAAATAACATCATCTTTGCTTCTCAAATCACCAAAAATCTTATTAGTATTTCACAATTCACTCTTGGGAGCGAATTGGAGATTGGAGATATAAGGTGGATTACATGGGTTCGATCTTTGCACATAGTGAAGTGACCCGGGTTCGATCCCTCTTGGGAGCGAATTGGAGATTGGAGATATAAGGTGGATTTAGGTGAATGGAGAGATAAGGTGGTTCTTGGAGTGGATGGGGGAACTAATTCTAACATCTAATATGACTTTGCCCGATCAAAAAAAAAAAGTATTTCACAATTCACTAAGGATAGCAATGTTTTGTTTGAATTCCATGATAACAGCTGCCTTGTGAAGAACAAAAGAAGTCTTCAAATTCTGTTGAAGGGAACACTACATAAAGGCCTTTATCAACTTGATTTGTCTGAGTTTCATGCTAGGTCAACCCTTACTACTTCTGCTTCACAACATATTTCCTCTACCAGTGTACCATCTGCTTTAGTTTCTACTTGTAATAGTAAAAAAACATGTAATCCATCTGAATAAAATGGATCTTTGGCACAAAAGATTGGGTTATCCTAGCCTTCCTATTTTAATTTCTGTACTTAATAGTCTAAATGTATCAGTTAAAACTTCTGCCATGAGTTTCTGTGATGCTTGCAGTCTTGGGAAATTACACCAAAATCCACATGTTACTCAGTCACTTAAGACCATTAGGCCTTTTCAATTAATTCATTCTGATTTGTGGGGTCCCTCTCATATATCTTCTACACAAGGTTACATATATTACATTCATTTTGTAGATGATTACAGTAGATACACATGGATATATCCTCTTAAACTCAGATCTGAAGCTAGTTCTATAGTTCATTAGTTTTTTCAAATAGTTAAGTGTCAGTTTTCTAGCACTATTCAAACATTTCAGTCAGTTTGGGGATGGGAATACAGACCTTTAGTCTCTTACTTTAATCAACTAGGAATTCATTTCCAACATCCATGTCCCCACATCCACACTCAAAATGGAAAAGCAGAGAGAAAACATCAGCATATAGTAGATTTGGGTCTTACTTTGTTGAGTCAAACCTCTCTTCCTATGACATACTGGTGGTATGCTTTTGAAGCAGCCACTCATCTCATTAATCTGCTACCCTCAGTCACTCTACACATGAAATCACCATTTCAAATTCTCCATAACATTCCACCAAATTACTCTCATCTGTATGTTTTTGGCTGTTCCTGCTACCCATATCTCAAACCTTACAATGATCACAAACTGCAATATAGGTCTAGCAAGTGTATATTTCTGGGATATAGTAATCATCATAAGGGATATAAGTGTTTAGGTGCAAATGGCAGAATCTATATTGCTGATACAGTTAGGTTTAATGAGGCAGAGTTTTTGTAACACCCCGATAATTTAGACTTATTTTATAAGTTTAATTAATAGTATTTTCTTGTATAGCTTATTTTTTTTAAATAATTACATGATACATATAGATATGCACCATTAATTTTATCTAGACTATTATTATTATTATTATTAGTATTAGTATTATTTTTGTTTCCTATTAGAACTAGAACTCTTTAAAAACTAGTATAAATATGGGATCTATTTTCAAACCCTAAAACAGACGGACACACTAATTAATTAGGGTTTTAGAGAGCAGAGAGGGCCAGAAACGTGTGGAGTCAGATTTTCGCAGAAAATCAAATTCTGGCAGTTTCCGGAGAACGGCCATAACTTCCTCCACAGAACTCCGATTCAAGCGAAACAGGCGGCCACGGAAAGCTCTCTCGAAGACGAAGAAGTCGTATTTTTGGGAAAAATACGATTTGAGGACGTTTGAGGCTTCAAACGAAGGCTTGAAGCTGACTGGTCTGTTCAGCTGCGATTTTGACGAATTCTTCTGGTGCGGCGCTATTAAGACCTCATTCCGGATTTTGATTGAATTTATAAGTTTCGATATTAAGGTGAGGGATTTTACGCTTATTCATATGGTTATATATGTTTTTATTATCGCGTTGATTACTTGTTTACGTGCATCTTATGACTATGTTGTTATGTGTGATCATGGGACCTAAGCCATTGATCTATGTTATGTGCGATCATGGGACCTAAGCCATTGATCTATGTTATGTGTGATCATGGGACCTAAGCCATTGATCTATGTTATGTGCGATCATGGGACCTAAGCCGATCATGGGACCTAAGCCATTGATCTATGTTATGTGTGATCATGGGACCTAAGCCATTGATCTATGTTATGTGCGATCATGGGACCTAAGCCATCGATCTATGTTATGTGCGATCATGGGACCTAAGCCATTGATCTATGTTGATAAGTTGATCATGGGACCTAAGCCATTGATCTATGTATGTGTTTGGTCATGGGACTTAAGCCATGGACTCAAACTATGATTATGTTTGTCAAGGGGCTCTAGTCTCTTGGCGTATGTTTGCAAGTATGATAACGTGATTTAATTATATATGTGATGTATATGGATATTTGTTATGTTCCTCACTGAGTATATTTTCAATATGCTCACCCCTTATCGTTTCAGTTTTGCAGTTTCTGAGTCGAAGTGACCATGGAAGTGGAGAATGACTAGGGATAAGGATTTTACATTGAACATTTTAGTTGAACTTATTAAGTTTTATTTTATTTTTATGATACTACTTTAGTTTTGGCAAATTGATATTTTTTAAATTAGTTTAAATTTTAATAGTCAAGAAGTTTTATTTTTATCTATTAGTTTTTTTTCAAAGATTTTATTTTGAAAAGTTTATGAAAATTGGGGTGTTACAGTTTTCATACACTACATTTTTCAATCCATCTTCATCTGCACCCAAGCCTACTTATGTTCCAACTCAAACACTAACTCCAATATCAAACTTTCCTCCTCCTGTTCTATCTTCTCCAGCCAAGTGTATAACTCATGCAATGCCTCACTCTCCTCCCTATCAAGCAAGCCCAAATTCTCCAATCACAAATCACCCTTCTAGTACTTCTAGTTCTCCCTCTGTAGATACTTTGCTTATATTTCTTCTAGTTCTCTCTCTGTAGATACTTTTACTGATACTTCTTCTAGTTCTTCTAGTTCTCCCTCTGTAGACACTTCTGCTGATACTATGCCTAATAATTCCATCTCTCATTTACCAGCAAATCCATCGATTCCTTCTTCATCACAAAGGCCTCAAACTATCACTCATCACATGACTACCAGGTCTAAGAATGGCATCTTCAAACCAAAATGTTACATGGCTGTTCTAGATGGTCCTTTAGTAAATAAAACTATCCTTGACTTACCATTAACACTGGAAGAGGCTCTGTCTCACACTGGTTGGTTTGAAGCTATGACAAAAGAGTTTGATGCAATAATGGGCAAAGGCACATGGACTCCGATTCCACCAGATTCTAGTAAAAAAAGTTATTAGCAACAAATGGGTTTTCAGAGTAAAGCTCAACCCAGATTACACTCTTGATGATAAGTTGAAAACTCGGCTGGTGGCTAGAGGTTTTGAACAGTTAGCCGGAGTGGATTTCTTGGAGACTTTCAGTCCTGTTGTTAAAGCCTCCACTATAAGGCTTATGTTTTCTCTTGCAGCTACTCATGGATGGCCTATAAAATAGATTGATGTTAATAACGCGTTTCTAAATGGAGATTTAACAGATACTATATATACGGCACAACCCACAGGCTTTGAGAATCCTCAGTATCCAGATTATGTGTGTAAGCTACAAAAGGTTATCTATGGGTTGAAGCAAGCGCCTTGAGCATGGTATGATACTCTTACTTCTGAAATCTGCAGCTTCGGTTTCAAGAAATCTACATCTGATTTCTCACTTTTCTATCAGAATTTAGGAACTTCTTTTACTATCATACTTGTTTATGTGGATGATATTTTAATAACTGGCGATGACTCACGCTTGGTTAATTCAGTGGTTGAGCATCTTCATCATAAGTTCTCAATCAAGGATCTTACAGGGGTTAGCTATTTTCTGGGTATAGAAGTTCTACATGCAGCAGGTACCCATTACTTGTGCCAGCACAAGTACATTCATGAGCTCTTAATCAAAACCACAATGTTGGACAACAAACTGTGCCCTACACCCATGACTCCAACCACTAAACTGTCAAAAGAAAGTGGTGCTTTATTTGATGATCCTACTCTATATAGAAGCACCATAGGGGCTCTTAAATATCTTACTCTTACTAGGCCCGACAATGCCTATGTTGTGAATAAGCTTAGTCAGTTCTTGACAGCCCCTACTACTCTTCACTGGAATGCATGCAAAAGGTTGCTCCGGTATCTCAAAGGATATGCCTCTCTCATATTATCCTTTCAACCTTCTGCTACATCTTAGATTGTAGGGTACTCGGATGCAGACTGGGCAAGCTGTGTTGATGACCGTCGCTCCACTGGCGGTCATTGCATTTTTTTGGGTTCAAATTTGATAACATGGTCTGCCAAGAAGCAAGAAGTAGTGTCCAGGAGTAGTGCTGAATCGGAGTATAGAAGCATGGCCAATGCTACAACGGATATCATTTGGCTCCATGCGTTATGTGTTGAACTTGGTATCTCGTTGTCTCCTCCACAGAAGCTATGGTGTGACAATATTAGTGTCATTGCATTGGCTGGGAATCCGGTGTTTCATGCACGTACTAAACATATTGAAGTAGATATTCACTTCATTTGGGATAAAGTAAAAGATAGAACTATTAATGTTGGACATGTGCCTTCGGATGAGCAGATTGCAGACCTCTTTACTAAGCCTCTAGCAGACACTCATTTTTATCTTCTACGAAATCGATTAAACTTGGTGTTTATCAAATCTGGTTAAGTCTTAATGGGGGAGTATTGGAGTAACAGAATATGAAGCCATGCAGCACAGTTTCAAGTGTGAAAATGAGCACTCATGCCACGTGTCATTTCAGCTTAGTAGTTAGTTATGTAGCTTAGCAGGTAAGTAAAATTAGTTGTAACAAATCTTCTCTCATAGCTACTGTACTACAGCTGTATAAATAGTCTTGCTCTTCACACTTTGTAACCGTTTTTCATCATGAAATGAAATCCCTTTTTACCTCTCTATTATGCCTAGCTTATCTTCAATAGAATCAGATAGTAAGAAGTCGAATCGAATAATAGAAAATTTTGAATCAAATATTCGATTTATATTGTATAAAATTTAATATCTTTATTTCTCTCTTTTACATTTTTAATAAATATATACGTAGCGAAAATTAATTTATCACTCATTTGATTATAAATTATTCTTTTTTTAACATCCATAATCATGTTTTGTGACATATTAAATTGAGACAGAGAGAGTATCATATAATATAATTCGGATTTTAATTATATTGGATTTTGAAAAATCAAACGGAACCTAAATCTCCATTTAAAAGAAAAGTAAAATCAAATATTGAAAAATTGGACCGTATTTTAATATTTGATTTAAATCGATTCAATTATTCGATGTTGGATATTTTGCTTCCCCTAATGCTAGCAAATATTAAGGGGCCTCATCTGTTGAGCCCAAGCCCAGAGTGTTGACCGTTGCCCATAAACCTGCAGCTGGAATGCCGCAGTGAAGCAGAATTGACGAATTGGATCAATTGGAGGAGAAGAGAAATTCGTTGATCGAATTAGGCAGATTGATGGGGACGCGTGAGGTGTACGAAGAGAAGCTGCGGAGAGGGAATCTCCACCACGATCCCACCATCCAACCAGGCCTCGGCACCCCCCGCTGCCCGCGCTGCCTTTCTCTCTTAAACCCTGCTAAGGTACTCTCTATCTCTCTCTCGCACACACACTCACGCAATATGTATGCATACTTTGTGTTACCGATCACCTGTTTGATGAAATGTTTCCTCAACTATCTGTGGAGCAGGAAAATTCCGAATGGCAGATCACTCCGGTTCTGCACGACGTCACTACCGTGGTACGTGTGCGCAGTCCTTACCATTTTCTTCCAGTTTGAAGTGAAGAAGTGACGAGTTATTTTGATGTTTGAATTACTTGTTTCTGTACTACTTTGATTTTAAATGGGGCGATTATTTTATTTATTTGCTTCCTGAGTCTGCTTTTATGTATTTCATGGTTATTTCGCTATCTGCTTTTTATGTTGTGATTGTGAGTTTCTTTCCCGAGTCTGTTGATTAGCCAATTTAATTATATGACAATTATCAGTAGTTGGATATTTATGGAGTAAAAGTTGATTAATATATTAGGATAAATGAGAATGATTGACAGTATATATGGTTGGAGTTTGTGTTGCTGACAAAACCTGCTCGAGTGTTCCTTGTATACATCTTCATACTCCATGTGCGATTATTCAGTTTCTTAATCAGCAACTACTTGTCCACAGCTCCAAGTTCTGCTAGTTTCTATAATATCTGCTACAAAATATGCACATGTGCAGCATTACTCCCATAATTTGATAGGTCTGAGTCACAAGATTTTGCACAACATCCCAACTTAGTAATAAATTATCAGTTCTCATCTAGGTGTTCAATACATGCATGGAAACTAGGTTGCTTCTATAACTCGTTATTTCTTTGAAGACATAGATCTATGATTGCTCATAGCTGCACCTACTCTGTTACTATTTACCTTTTAAAGTCTGAATGAAGACATTGTCGTTTTATTTTATTTGTATGCTCTCACTCTTTGTGCACAAATTCGTCCTGGAGAGTTTGTAATTTGATACACCCTCTGTCCCAATAATAACGTCCCAAAAAAATGGGACACGCAAATTAAGAAAATATAGATAAAATAAGAGAGTGATGAAGTAAATGAGGAGAGAGATATAGAGAGTAGTGAAAATGTAAGACAAAGATAAAATAAATAAGGGGAGAGATAGAGAGAATAGATAAAGTAAATTATTTCCTATTTTGGGTTGGGACATTATAAATGGGACGCCCAAAAAGGAAATTTGGGACGTTATTATTGGCCCAAAAAGGAAATTTGGGATGTTATTATTGGGATGGAGGGAGTATTAAACATTGGTGGTGGCACAAGATATTTATTTGTTTGCCTTAACTGAAAGGCGTATATCAGCATGATTCATCTTTTAAAGTAACATACGCATAGCAATAGCATAGATCTGGACAGCTAGTCGTAATACAGTTTTGAGAAGAATAAATAGTGAGTTCTGATTCTGATAGCAATTTCTTATTTTCATGCTTGCAAATAGTGGATCCTTATGCTAAAAGTGACATTATGATTAGAGTTAATTGCACCAAAATACACGAACTTTAGTCACTTTTTCACTTTGCACACGAACTTTAAAAATATTTTAAATCATGAACTTTGCAACTCGTTCAATTTTTCCATAAAATTCAATTCCCCCCAATTAGTTGCTGATGTGGCTACTATGTGGCAGCCGAAATTCTGTCTTTAAGTTCACTGTCCGATTTGTTAAACGACGCAGTTTTACAATTTTTAATACGACGTTGTTTAGTTTTAGTTTCGAAAGACCTCATTCCTCTTCATTTCAAATTAGGTTTGATTTGGAACTAGGGTTCATCTTCATTTGAATTCTCTCATCTCCAAGCAGACTTTCCAGCATTCGGAGCTCCAATGATACCAACAGCTAAAGATTTCTGCTCCTCCTCCGTCATCTCTCTCTCCTCATCATCCTCGCTCTCCCCTTCATCCAAGATTCTCCTCTTCTCTTTGCAAAATTCTCAAATGTGAAACATTCTCCCAAACACTTGGCTTTTCACTCTGTACTTCTCGTCCCACGTTGACTCCTGATTGCTGCTACCGGCACTACCCCCGCCACTGGGATTGAGATTTATATCTTCAAAAT
Source organism: Salvia miltiorrhiza (assembly GCF_028751815.1). Lineage (NCBI taxonomy): Eukaryota > Viridiplantae > Streptophyta > Magnoliopsida > Lamiales > Lamiaceae > Salvia > Salvia miltiorrhiza. The sequence continues at coordinate 13,694,273 of NC_080392.1, read as the reverse complement.
GAGAACTATCGAACACGGCATCTTTGGGCGGATAATTCTTCGAGGTTCGGCGGCCAAAGGTCATCGTGCTGCAGTTGCACAGAGTAGAGACAGCCAAGAAAGGCAGAATCTTTAAAAGGTTTTTGTGTGTTGGGAGATAGAGCAGCGGCGATTGGGCTTAATCGTCTCAGCGCCTTACTGCTTTCATTTCAAGCTCTGCTTAATGGCGATGACGAATATCTATAAACCCCCTATTCGTATGCAGAAATCTGCATCTACTGATAAATAAGGGTGTGCATAAACGGCAAGAGGGAGGAACAAAGAGCAATTGAGTATAATGCCCTAATTAGAAGATTAATTTGAGTAAAAACATCAAAACGACGTCGTTTAACAGCAATTCGATGTAGTTTAATTACCTAATGTTGAAACGACGCCGTTTTTACTAAGACACATGTATATACGTGTGGCATGTTAAATGACACGTCGGATTTTAGGACGCCGGAATTTAATTTATGGAAAAATTGAACGAGTTGCAAAGTTCATGATTTAAAATGTACTTAATTTTTAAAGTTCGTGTGCAAAGTGAAAAAGTGACTAAAGTTCGTGTATTTTGGAGCAATTAACCCTTATGATTATGTATATGTGCACATACGTGCACATCCAGTTCCACATGTATAATTTACATCGCCTAACTTTCCTTGAATCATGACTGTTGTTGTGCTATGAATTGCACTATTCTGAATAGGCTGGCTCTGGGGTTGGTGGTCTGCTTAGTGCAGTTCATGGTTTTAACACAGGTAGAACAATTCCATGTACTGACTCATTCAAGTGTTTCTTTGACTATTATCTAATCTCATTAACCTCTGATGATGTTTTACTAGGAATTCCTTATTTCCAAAACCGTGTGAAGGGACCTAAGTGGCTTCCATTTGTTATTGGGGTATGACTATGTTTTCTTCTTCAGTACTCATGTCAGTCTAATATACATTATTCTCTGTTATGAGCAGCTAATTCCTTTTTTCTCCCCCAAATTCTGTATGAGCTTCTTAATCTTTCTGCCTTTCCATTTCGCAGCTTCCTCCTCTTCTGATGTTTTCTGCAGCTAGTGCTGCTTTTGGAGGTATGTATCATTTATATTCAGTTAATCACTAGATATCGTTTAACATGTGTTTTTTATATATAATTTTTATCTTCTTTGTAGCTTAATCCTTCTCTAGTTTAGTATTTTGGTTGCGTAGGCTCTTTTCCCGCAAGATTTGAGCTATTGAATAATATCTGCAGTATATCTTTTTCTCTGTATATAGTGTACTTGTCATAGTTAAATATATATGTAATAAAACGAGTGAAAATCAGAGATTCTTCTACTATAAAAGTTACAAATGGCTGATAACATATTTAAAACATGTATAGTAGTACATAGGATCCTTCACGTATAACTAAAATCTAGTACTGAAAGATATTAGAAAATCTCAAAGGAAACTTAACACTCAGAACCCAGACAACTATGTTCATGTACCACGTCCGAAAGTAGTATTCTAAAAAAGAAGACGTAATGTAGCGAGCTCCCTTTTGGTACCATGACCAGAACCCACCTTGTTGCATGTTTATGTGGTCTTTTTCTGAAAGCTTTAACAATATTTTATTTCAGAATGATTCATTTTCACCTTAATTCACAGGCTATGCTCTACCTAAGTTCAGTCAACTCATTGTGACATCTTATTATGCTTCTTCAAGCGTTTCCCATTACGGCATTTCATTGCTCACAAGACATATTGAAGACAATCACATCTCTAAAGTTCAACAGAAGCAGCTTCCATGATTGGCTGGAGGGGTTTATAATCATAGCTACTTGGTTCAGTTTTGTATTTTAGTGTACTTACAAATTACAATTACTTGTAACTGGAACTATCATGTAAATTTATAAACAATAACTTTCTATCTGTTTGACTGGCTTGTACACTCAACTCTTTAATCTGCTATTTTGGGCCATATGATGATCATATTTGAGTTAGGAAATGTTAACTAATTAAATACTGGTTTATATTGCTTGTTGATATTAGTTGAGCATTATACATGATCTGTTATATACCGTCTTTTATGCAGGGTGTGTGGTGGTTCCATGTATTAGCATAAGGACCAGCATTTCTCCTAAGTTTTCTGTCTGCAATTTAATGCCTTACTGTTTTTTCAGTGATGCAACTGAATTGTTTTTCATTTCAATTTCATATTGTGTATTTCCATTTGGTAACACTATAAATTCCCCATCTATTTTAAGAAGTGTTGATGTATTTTGCTATTGTCTATGGCACAATAAGTGCAGTCTGGTACTATGGAAATATTAAACTAGGTGGTACTGACCTTGATATAACACAAAGCTTGGTTACTAAGTAGGTAGAATTGCCATAAATTTACTTTGATCAATGAAATGCCCGCTGATTTTTACATGTTCTAGACTAGTTTGGATTTCTTTGCCAGTGTTATTTACATGGTGGAATGTCAAACCATGCTGCAGTTATAATCTTGAAGTTATTTTCAATCTCATGCTTTGCAACTTGAACTATATAGTTACTGCTGCTGTGCTCTTCAGTGTAGAGTGATGAAATAGTTATTTTGTACTGGCAAAGCTCATTTGCTCCCTGCTTAATTTATGTATATGCAGTTGGCATTTGCGGTGTGACTTTTGAAGCGTGTCACCTAAAGATGCGGTGAGGTGAGTTTTTTACCGGGTCCATTCTGGCCCGATAATAAAGTCTAGCATTTCATCTTTCACATAAGCTTTGCTGGCAAGTAGATTTTCTTGGCATGTGTTGAAACAAAATATGATGGCATTCATTCATATATATAAGTGCACAGCTAAACACATGCAGGTCCTCAGCTGCTTATAACACCTATGATGCCATTCGATACCCTTTGACATTAATATGTCTTCTGCAGGTGCTGGTGATGCCATTACGACGAGGCTGAGTAGTCTGCTGCTCCGGTAAGTGCTGTATGAATACGATATCATCATCAATGTATGGTAAGAATATCATGTGTTGTGTTGAAGATGAGTGGATGTGTTCCCACCCATCCAATCCATTGGGAGGTTAGCAGTGTTGAAGGTGTCAACCTCGTTTATAAGGTTGTGGTCCAACCAATTGTTGCTTGAATCCCAGTGGCCTGTGTTAGAGGTGTTGTGGTCCTAACTTCCATAATGCATTCTACTCTTCATATGTCTTTGTTGTGCCCTTTATTTGTCAACTTTTTCTCTTACATGTGTTTCTGTAGGTTTTCTGTCCTCACCAGACTCTATTAATTCGTGGGCCTTCAGATAGTTGGACTCCTCTCTCTCTCTCTCTCTCTCTCTCTCTCTCTCTATTAAACCCTCTCTTATTTGAATTATTATTCCCTTATGCCCTGAGTTCGTGCTTTACTTTGTCTCTCGGTGGGGTAAAAATGAGGTACCATGCATAATTGCAAATATGTCAGATCCATCCAATTTAAAATCTTATACAACCCCTCTCATAGACTCATACACCTCGTTGCCATGGAATTTTATCTTGACCTATTTTTTAAAAAGAGCTCCATCAAACTTTTAACCCCATGCTGATTTATCTTTAGGGTGCGTTTTCTTTGATTGTAAATTTATCATGGAAAAATGAATGATAAACAAAATTTCACCCTTTAAATTTTTCATTTCTTTTTCCACATTTTCTACTTGACCCTTACTCATTCCTCATTTACACTACAAATGAGGGATAATATTATCCCTCCAAAAATGGTGTGATAATGTTATCCCTCCTTTATGGTGTAAATGAGGAATGAGTAATGGTCAAATAGGAAATGTGGAAAAAGAAAGGAAGGATTTAAAGGTTAAAATTTTGTTTATCCTTCCTTTTTTCGTGATAAATTTATAATCAAAGAGACCGCAACCTTATTGTTTAGTTTATAATTTGAGTTAAAATTACAGCCAATTGAAACTAATCATCGGATTGAGTTTTGTACATTGTCATCTGCCATCTGAGTGTAGTATATTTGTACTTATGATACGATATTTAGTCGAAAATTTTAATTCTGGCTATAATTTAAAAAACAAAGATGAGTACAAGCTATATATATGTAAATTCGAATTAAAAAAATCATCGTATGGTCAAAGTTGAGACTATTTTTTAAAAATAATCCTTTTATCTTCTACTATGGAATTTTATACCAATAGACGTGTGTATATTAATGTTGCTCAAAGCACCATTCGGAATAGAAATATTTGGAAAAACAGTTCAACATGATTAGCAATGGCCAACCGCTCGAAGTTGAGTAGGTTAATGTGAGTCGTTCTTTTCGTAATAATTAATAAGCATATCGACATATATACGTTGCTAATAATTCAGATATGCACAAAATAATAGAGGTTTTAGTATCGACAGAGAAATCAATACTTGGTCCTTGTAATGTACTAGTGGCAAGAGAAAATAAGTGAGAGTTGCAATCATACACTAATATTATTATTTGCTCCAAATATGAAATGTTTTTAAATAAGAAATAAATCTAAAAATCTTAAACCGTATAGCACGTGTCATTTCCAAAAAGAGGCGAACATATGTACATATTGTGATATCTAAACTATAATGTTGTAAGAACGACCTAGTTAAAGGGGGCCGACTACAAAATTAATTAACACATCTAAATTTATTTGGAATCTCTTTGAAGGTATTGGAGCCACTACTAGTGATGAAGTATTGAGTTGATAGAATTCTTGAAAAAGATGTAATAATGAAAAATGAATGTATATGTGGGAATAATCGAAGTACATCAACGAGGAGATTTACACACTAGTGTGATTTCTTGTAAATAAAATCAAGAAACAGAGACGTTATTCCTCGAGAAATAAGCGATTTTTATAATTTTCCTCGTCTTTTTTTCCTAGAAAATCAGCTAAAGATGCAAATCCAAACTCACATGTTCTTGCATTTTAGCCTTTGATTCGTATCCGAAGCGCAGCTGATCAGAGGCGGGGACGCTAGGCAAAGCCCTCATCTCATCCTTGTTTCCATACGCCAACGGCGGCGGCGGCGGCGGCGTTTGCGGGGTGCGGCCGGCGAAGGCCGCCAGAGCAGCCGGGACTCGCCAGAAGGCCAAGGGGCTGCAGGTGATGGGCTGAGGCTGAGCAGCGTAGCCGCCGTAGAGCCTGCTGCTGGGAGAGTGGTAAGCCACCGGCAGCGGCGGAGCTGAGCCGAGGCGGCTGTAGTTCATTAGGCCGTAGACGTGAGGATCGGCCAAGCTGCCATGCAGCATTGCCGACTGCAAGTGAGCTCTCTTGGCCTGCTGCCGCTCCCTTTTGTGGGCGTTTTGATGGCCGCCGAGGGCTTGGGAAGTAGGGAAGTTCCTGCAGCAGTAGTGGCACTCGAATTTTCTGCTGCCGCCGCCACCGCCGTTGTTGGCCTCCCCGTCTTGATTGTCGCTTTCGTCGTTGGAGTCGGAGTGATCGTTCGTGCTGCCAAATTCCTGGCCAAACAGCCTTATGCCGCCTGCTGCACCCTTGTCACGGGGCGCAGAGCGGATGAAGGGAAGCTGAGAGAAGGACTCGACGCTCATGAAGTCTCGAGTCTCTCTCTCAGTAGTTTTATCCATGGAGCTTGATGAGAGAATTCTGGGAAGAGGAGGAGAAAAGAAAATGTGAGAGGGGAGGAGGAGAGTTGTTGTATATGGGAATGGGAGAGGATATGGATTGGTGGGGCCGGGCGCATAAATTCTACTTTTTCACACACTGCATACGATATTATCTGTATACACGCATTATGGAGTCTAATTACTATAGTACTTTGTTTAGGTTAAATTTTTTAGGGCTTGGTTTTTCTCCACTTATATGACTAGTTGTAGTTTCTTCATTATGTATTTCTCTAATAGCTGAGTGTACGTAATATATATGGTTGGAGAAGAGTACTTTTGTAAACTGCATGTCGTCTCATATTAATGATCACGAGCCCTATTATTTGTGTATAGCAAGGACACAAAGAACTAACAAAACTCATCAATATTGTAGGTTAAATATTATTGAGCTCTTATTTGTTCTTCTTTTCTGGGGAAAAAAAAAGGCTAAATCCAACCATCAAAAATCGATTCTTGTTTGAAAATTTAATCCTGGTGGTGATGTAGAAAGATGGGAATATGTGTAGAAAAAAGCTTTGGTAGTAGGGTTTTGATTGTGGAAATTAAACCTGCAAGATATACAATTAATCACCGGCCATCTCTCTCTCTTGAAGTGTGCAGGACCATGTAGAAAGGCATATGTTAGTAGTTCTTATTATCAAGTTGGGTGTGTTGATAGTATATCTTGGAACCTTTCCTTAAAGTGGTCCAAAATGTTAGCAAACATTACTTCCATGAAAGAGATGTCTAATAGAAGTTCATCATTATCTCTCTTCTCCTCCTCTCACCTTCGCTCATGCACCAATTGAAGTACGCCTCTCTCTCTCTCTCTCTCACACACACACACTAACACTTGCAGTTTGAAATGTATTTAGTTTTGTATTTGGCTAGCTTTCTTGTCTTTTCTGCGCACATATATATATAGAAATGGTCCATGATGTTTAAATTTCTTCTGTCAAACCCTTCATTTAGATTCTCAAATATTAATTACATGTGGTTTCTTCCACGTTTCTTGAGTAATCAGAATACCCTAATTATCGGCGTCGTGATTAATTAAGATTTTCTATTACGTTGTTTCTCATATCATATGCTTATATTAAATAATTAATGTATACTTAATTAATTAATCAATAGAGTTTAGTGCAATGCAATTAATAAGAGTTTAAAATGTGTTCTGACAAGAAGACGACATTTGCGGTCAGGGTATTTAGAGTTCATCATGGCATCGATCGTTATATAAAGTTTTTGTTCTCATTTGAAATTCCAAACAAATCGTATGGAATATATTTCAGTTTCACCTAATGTTTTTATCTCTCGTACGTCGATGTAATGCACTATATAAATGTAGAGTTATTGCAACCATACTGTAAGTATTATGTAAATAAAAACTATACAGAATTACTGATTTATCACAAAGTTTCTGAATTTCATCTTCACAAGGAATTTTTTTACAGCTTTCTAACTTTCACTACTTCCAATATACATGGCCAACTACTTGAGCAAAAGGTTGTGCTCAGACAAAGCTCATCTCTCTCTCTCATGAATTTGTGGAGTCGTTGATGCATGTTTGACCCATACAAATACTTTGGCAATTATTTTTGGTTAGTACACCACACTTACATTCTAATAATTCAAGCTTTTTTGGTATGCAGTTTGAAGACAAGTCGCTGTCCTAAATTGCTTTGGTTATCATAGGATTTTACAATATGTAGTAACTGTGTGGTTTTAGGATGATGCAAGTGTCCCCTTTTGGATTTGCAGATTCAACTTGCATGTACTGGGGAGGGGGGGTCCCTCTCTATTCATGCAATAGCTAGCCAACCTTCATTCATGCAAACCCTTTCTTTTCTCATTAAAGTTGCATTCTTTGCACCTCACAAGGGGACCAGTGTGTGTTATGTGTGTTTAAGGACTCTTTTGCCCTCCCCAAAACCTAATACACTACCTATATATAGACAAAAATGGATAGATATATAATATACTCCGGCAGGGGCTATTTACTTTGCATGATTGATAAGATCCATAATTGAGTATTTTTATCCTTAAAAGTAGGATTTCTTCAATCCCATCATTTCAATGGGATAAGATTCAAGTAAAAGTAGCTTAAATGTTAAAAATAATCAAGAGCCTTGGGATATCCCAAAGTTTCAATTCATCAAATTATAAACAAATGAATTAACACTGCAAGAAAAAGCGCTCATAACGACCGAAAAAACGGTCGTTGGACCCCAGAAAATAGTCGTTAAAAGTGTTAACGACCGTTCGTGGTGGTCGCCGTTCCAATCGTCGTCCGGCTTTGTAACGACCGTTTTTTTCATTCGTTGATATTAACGACCGTTTTTTCGGTCTTTAATAGCTCCGGACAGTCGTCAAACGGCGACACGGTGTGGAGGCTAACAACCGTTTTTCCGGTCGTTAACTAACGATCGAAAGTAAACGGTCGTTGAGTTCGCAGGAGGTATGGTGGACGTCGTTTTCCACCAAATAATTCCTGCAGAATTATCAAAAACTAATTAGTATAATGACAAGCAGGGTCGATCCCACAGAGAGCAGGTAAAATCATTCAATTCCCTAAAATCTATAATTTTGGTGATGCCACCACCCCTTAATTTTGAGAAAATATTAATTATCAACTAAAAAGCAAATTGAATCAAATAAAATAACTCTTGAAATAAATCAATAAAAGGTAACTCGGCTCGAATAAATCCACACTAATTCAAAGCTCCGATCATCGACGCAAAGATTAATTAATCCCTATCAACCAACTAGTTATAGGATACCGTGATACGCATTGACATACCTCAATTCCTACTTACTGTGTCGATAAACAGCTGGAGACGCCAGACCTGCTTATTTCCCTTATTAAAATATAACCTAGCTGGAGACGCCAGACCTAGATTTAATATTCTAATAGCATTAAGATGAAGGAATCCAGTTTAGACCAATTATCCTAGATACGCTAGTAACAATTAATCGACCAATTTATTCTTACTACGAACACGGTAGCTTTATCACTAATCAGCCCTATTCCAACAATTACGGATTGGAGGTGCTAATTGACTGTAATCCAATTTAATCTAAGTTGATCAGGCTTAAATAAAATCAGAATTATCTTTAAACCATAGGAATAAATCGAAATCAATAGGAACCAATTTTAAAACCAATTAGATCTCACAGATTGATAAATTAGTGCTTCATTATTCTCGTCGAATTAAAAAGTTAGCTACTCATAATTAAACTAAGAACAAGCAAATAAATTAAAGCAAACATTAAACAAGAAAATAAATTAAATTGCGAAATAAATAAAATCACCACTTGAATAAAAAATAACAAATAAACCGTCTGCTGCAAAATCTTCAAGTAGCCGCCAACTCCAAAGCAAAACAAAAGCAAACAAAGTAATTCTCCTAATTAAACTAAACTATACGTAAGTGCTAGAAAAGTAAAGAATCAAAAGTAAGTCTAAATCTAAACTATGATGATTAAACGTGATCTAATGCCTAATGAAATCACATTTTTCAGATTCCAGAGGTTACTCATCAGGTAAACTGTCCACTTCTTCCTTGCTATGGAATTGATAAGGCAATCACTGCCAAAAAAGCTAGGATTAGAAGAATGGATAAATTGAAAAGAAAAAGAGAAAAAAGAGCTCGTCTTAATTTGTGGCCTTCGTTTTTTCTGGGATTAATTAATTCCGAAGACAATATCAGATATGGGGCTAAGAGAAAAGGTAAGTCTTCTTGTACTGCGTCTGCTAATTCTTTGTATGATCTGAATGCGGAGAATCTTTTAGTGGAGAACTTGGAGGAAGCTAGGACAGAGTACGACTTTGTCAATTGTGCTATGGGTCCTGATGAAATTGTGGAAATGGGTAAAAATATGGGAGTGATTACAGAGGATAATGAGGATATCACAGAAAGACTTCAACAATTGGAGGAAGACAATAGAACTAAGGAAGGAGCTTTTGACAAAAATGTGCCTTTATGAAGATCCTCTCTTATAATATCAGAGGATTGGGAGGGAGATTGAAGAAACAGGAGATTAGAGAGCTGATCTTTAAATTCGGTCCAGATTTTGTCTGTGTCCAGGAGACTAAAATTCAAGACCATAATTCTATCAACTTCCAAAGCCTTTGGGGAAACATTGATTTTGATTGGAGAGCTCGCGACGCGGTGGGACTGTCTGGCGGGATCTGGATATCGTGGAGGAAGGATAAGTTTAAACTTATTGACGATTGGAACGTGGAAGGGGCGGTGGGTATCAAGGGCGAATGGATTGGAACGGGCAAAATTTGCACTCTCGTGAACATCTATAGCCCTTGCAACAACAATGGAAAAATTTATCTTTGGAATGCTCTTCTTCAAGCCATCAGAAGTGATGCAGTTGATTGTTGGGCCCTAATCGGTGATTTTAATGAAGTGAGAAACTCGAATGAAAGAAAGGGAAGAGCGGCTTACCTACCATCTTCTATTTCTAGACAGTTCGAGGAGTTTATTGCTGAATCTGGTCTGTCTGATATCTCTCTCTCTGGGAGAAAATTCACTTGGTCGAGACTTAATGGGAGGTGTTGCAGTAGAATCGATAGAGCCCTTGTGTCCGACTCGTGGAAGGCTGAATGGGGCGATTCTAAACTGTTGGGCCTACCAAAGCAGAGCTCTGACCACTGCCCGATTTTTCTCCATCACAAGATTCAAAACTGGGGCCCGAAGCCATTTAAATTCTTCAATGCTTGGCTTAAGAATCCGGATCTCTTCAACCTTGTCAAAGAGAAATGGAAAAGTTACAATGTTCAGGGCTGGGAAGGATACAAATTGAAGGAGAAACTTAAACTCCTGAAATCTGATATTAAAGCTTGGAGTAAAGAGAATTACAATGAAGTGGATAAGAAAATTGAAGAGTATCAAACTACTTGGAGAAGGCTTGATTTTATTCAAGAAGAAAGAGATCTCGAGGACAGCGAAACAAGAGCACTTACAGAAGCCAAAACAAAGCTATGGCAATGGAGAAAAACCAAAGAGAGCTTTTTGTTCCAGAAAGCTCGGATTCAATGGATCAGAGAAGGGGATGCTAATTCGGCATTCTTTCACAGGTGCGTCAAATCCAGAGCTTCGGTCAACAATATTGAGGGATTAACGATCAATGGCAGATGGATCGATGACGTCAATTTGGTCAAGGCAGAAATCTTGAATCATTTTAGGTCTCAATTCTCAAGAAAAAATGAAAAGAGGTTTGCTATCAATTCTCTTATTCTGAAGAAGATCGACCAAGCTGATAATGATATGCTTACTGCTCCGTTCTCTGAGTCAGAAATTAAGGAGGCGGTCTGGGATTGTGAAGGAAATAAAAGTCCAGGGCCTGATGGATTCAACTTCTGCTTCTTGAAGAAAATGTGGCACATTCTTAAGGACGACTTTATCAAGTTTCTCCAGGAATTTTATCAAAATGGTAAGATTGTTAGAGGAGGTAATCCGTGTTTTGTTACTCTCATTCCCAAGAAGACCTGCTCCCTTCAAGTAAGAGATTTTCGTCCTATCTCGTTGATTGGCTGCACCTACAAGATTCTGGCGAAAATCTTGGCCAAAAGATTGGCTAAAATCATTAGTAAGGTGATTTCTGACAATCAAAGTGCCTTCGTGGGAGATAGACAAATTTTGGATAGTATCTTGGTCCTGAATGAATCTGTGGATTTCCTTAAGAGGAATGAAGCCAGAAGCTTGATCTTTAAAGTAGACTTTGAAAAAGCGTATGATTCCGTCCTGTGGGATTATCTGGATGAAATGATGGAAGGAATGAACTTCTGCCAAAAGTGGAGATCCTGGATTAGAGGTTGTTTATCTTCTGCAACGATGTCGATCCTTGTTAATGGCAGCCCTACGGGAGAATTCCCTCTTCAAAGAGGAATCAGACAAGGAGACCCTCTTTCTCCCTTTCTCTTTCTCATTGCGGCGGAAGGATTCAATTGCCTTATGAGTAAGGCTCTGGACCTGAATCTTTTTGAGGGTGTTGCTATTGGAAGAGAGAAAGTGGTGGTTAGCCACTTGCAATTTGCAGATGACACAATCATTATTGGAAAAGCCACTCTTGATAATGCCAAAGCAATAAAAGGTATCCTCAGAATTTTCGAAATTTCTTCTGGCCTTAGTGTTAATTTCATTAAAAGCTCTCTTCATGGTATAATTGTGGATAACATCACGTTATGCTCCTTTGCTGAAATCATTGGTTGCAATATCGGTAGAATTCCGTTCAATTATTTAGGTCTGCCGATTGGTGCCAACCACAGGAAGAAAGAAACTTGGAGACCCATGATGGAAAGGATCCGCAAGAAGCTGTCTGGATGGGAAAAAAGAAGCCTCTCTTTTGGAGGAAGAACTATACTTTTGAAGTCAGTTTTGTCAGCCCTTCCGCTTTACTACCTATCTTTCTACAAAGCCCCTAAGTGTGTTATCAAATCACTTACCAGAATTCAAAGAGAGTTCTTATGGGGGGGGGAAAGAAAATAGCAGGAAAATTGCGTGGGTCAACTGGGAAAGAGTGTGCCGGTGCAAAGATGACGGTGGGCTCGGAGTGAGAGACATCGAAGTGTTTAATATAGCTCTTTTATGCAAATGGTTTTGGAGATTTGCTAAAAATCATAATGTTCTGTGGGCTAGAGTGCTTAGGTCTAGATATGGGGATTTTTCTGTCGGGAATAGGGATTCGAGTAATATGAATCTTCATTCTTTATGGTGGAGGGATTTGAATCATGTTCTTACAGGGGATGAGGGAAAGCTGTTCTGTCAAAATCTCTCTTTTAAGTTAGGAAATGGCCTATCAGCTCTTTTTTGGGACGACCCGTGGTTCGAAGGGGGGATCCCGTTCAGGAGTAAATTTAAAAATCTTTTTGGTTTGTCTATTCAAAAAAACTTTAAGGTTGGTGAGATGGGTATGGTGAAAGAAGGGAAGTGGGTCTGGGAGTTTGGGTGGAAAAGAATATTTAACAATGTTGAGTTTGTAGAATTTGTGGATTTGTGGCTTTGTTTGTGCAGGGTGTTTATTCGACCTGGCTTGGCTGATTCTATTGCTTGGAATAGCTCGCGGTCAGAAATCTTCACAACAAAAGAGATGTACACAATCCTTCACAATAGCCGGCAATCCATGGAGACCACCCCGAATGCTCTTAAGGACATATGGCATAAATGCATTCCCTGCAAAGTGTCCTCCTTTGTTTGGAAAGCTCTTCAAGATAGAATTCCAACGAGAGAGAACCTGTTGAAGAGAAGAATTTTTCTCGAGAATAATTGTTACAGCTGTCCCCTTTGCCCTGCTCTCTTTGAGTCTACTGACCATATTCTGATCTCGTGCGCTTACTCGAACCAGGTTTGGAAGGCCATCTATAAATGGCTGAATTTCAGCTATATCCCCCAGTCATCTATCTTGGATCACTTCTGTGAATTTGTTGAGAAAGGAGGGAATAAGGTTGGAAAAGCAATTTGCACCATGATTTGGCAATGTGCTTGTTGGAAGATTTGGAAATTCAGAAATGCCAAAGTGTTCAAAGATGAAAGCTCTAATAGTTCTAGAACGGTGGATGAAATCATTTTCTGCACGTGGAGATGGTTAAAAGCCAAGAATCCAAATCATTTTTATTACTCTTCCTTTGAGTGGATGATGGATCCTGTTAGCTGCTTTCCGACAAAAATTGCTTGAGTCTTGTTCGTTTGTTGGGTGAAGTTTTCGGGTTGGTGATTCTTTGTTTTTTTTTTTTTTTTTCTTGTGTTTTGAGATTGGTGTGTTGTTTAGTGACTGTATCTGTACTCTACTTTTTGGGGATGAGTACCGCTGGTACTCTTCTACATTTGTGTTTATTAATGAATTTATTTACTTTTCAAAAAAAAAAGGTATATTAAAAGTCAAACAATTCTCCTCTTTTTTCCTCCAAAGTGGCGGCTAGGTGGAGTGATAAAAATTAGGGAATTAAGAATCCCTTAAGAAGGCCTCCTAATCACCCCACAAATGGGCTTCGGTCCCTAATCAAAACAAGGCCCCAAAAATTAATTAAAAACAAGAGTTTTGGGCTAAATAAATTCTAAACAATTAATCTCAAGCCCAATCTCCAAACATCTTCAAAATCCATGTAATTCTTCATCAAAAGCTCAATTTCCACCAACTTCTTTCATCCACGAGATCTATCTCCAATCCATCTAATTTCTGCGCCAAAATGTCACAAACCATGTAAAATCATATAAAATCATAGCAAACACACACTAAACTAGGTAACTAAAATACACACATCAAGGTATAACGATCGTTTTGTACTCGGTCGTTAGCTAACGATCGAAAAAACGGTCGTTGACGTTAGTTTTTACGGTTTACGGCGATTGGAGGTTTAACGACCTTTTTCTTTACGGTCGTTACGTAATGACCGAAAAAACGGTCGTTAGTCTCCGGTACAACACTAACGACCGTATTTTCGGTTGTTGTTTTTTTTAATTAATTTTTTTTTTAATTTTTATATTTTCTATTTTCCAATTACATAACAATACAAATCAAACTAATCAAAAATAGCCATCAAATAGTATTAACTAAAAAGTCATCAAACTAAGTTCACAAGTTTAGAAATTCCGTATTCATAGTGACAAGTCATGAAATAAAGTCTACATCAAAAGAGAGTCGAGATAATCAAAGGTCTGGGTGAGTCGCATCCGAAGCATCAGAGCTATCCGGTGGTCGATATGATCACATGAGCATCACGATCTGTGCCTGCAATTGCGCGATAACCGCATTCTGAGCCTCTTCATTTTGTTTGCTCTGCTCTAACTCATCCCTCAATGTAGAGAGCTCAGCTTGAGAAGCAACATTGGGGGAAAATTGAGAGGTGTTGTTGGACTGCGTGCTCGTGCTGGTGCCATGGGACGAAGTAATCACCTTCGACATCCTCATACCTAATCCCATAACGCGCCCCCTCGAATCAAGAGTGAGGACTTCTCGGAAGACACGATCCACGTTCTCGGGCGTGACCTTCCCCTGTATCGCACGCAGCTCTGCCAATCACCTCTCGATCTCCAACTACAATACCCAAAAAGTTAGATTAATTGTAAAATATATTATTCAAACAAAACAAATTAAATATACTCCATCCGTCTCGCCCAAGATGCTACATATTCCTTTTCGGGCCATCCCAACGAAGATGCTACATTTCTATATTTGGCAAAATAAGGAATTTTAAACACTTAATTAACACTAATTAAGTATTTCTTTATTACATTCTATCTCCTACTTTATCACTTTATTACATTCTCTTTCTTACTTTATCACTTTATTATTTTTTTCTCTCCTACTTTATCACTTTATTATTACACACTTAAAATATTAATCTACAACTCCTTAAATCCCGTGTCGAAAAGCAAATATAACGTCTTGGCCGGGACGAAGGGAGTAGTAAATTAACATCATACCCCGTGCTGCGCAGGTCGTCCAGCGGTATAGGCTCCATTCTTATAATGGATCTGACGAAAAGTAGCCCAAGTCGCCGCGTCAAGAGAGATATTGCTCTCCCGAGCCTTAAAAAATACATTAAAGTAAAATTAACAATATAATAGACATAAAAACTACAACTAAAATAATCTAAAGTAGTCACCAGATGCTCAACATGATCAAGAGCACTACGCGACCCTCCATGATAGATAGCCATCCTCGTACCTGAAAATTAACTTTTTTTTCTCCAACCAGATTCATAAGGTCTTTGTCGTTTAGATATCCGTAATTTAGTCTCTTCAACTGTCAATTCTGTTACTTTTTTATGCCCAATCCCTCAATCTCAGCCAACACCTGATGCCCAGTTTTTGTTTGTGAATGACCTTTTCTTACTTGAGTATTTTTGATAAATGCATTTTTGTTGCGTCGAAAAGGATGATCAGTGGGTAATAACCTCCTATGACAGTCAAACCAGGATTGTTTACCACTCAAAGGTAATCGAAAAGAATCTGTATCATCAAGACAACGTGGACATGCCAATCTACCAGCTGTACTCCAACCAGAAAGCATGTAATAGGCGGGGAAGTCACTAATTGCCCACAAAAGTGCAGCACGCATTTGAAAATTATTCTTCAATGATATGTTATACGTTTGGACACTAACTTCCCAAAGATGAGATAACTCAGCAATCAGCGGTTGAAGAAAAACATCAATTATATCATTTGGATTGTGTGGCCCAGGGACAACAGCTGTAAGAAATATGTGTTGTTCTCTCATGCACATCCAAGGAGGAAGATTGTATGGGGTAAGTAGGATCGGCCATGAGGAATATTGCTTTCCAAAATTGTTAAATGGCAGAATCCGTCAGTATAAAGCCCCAATCTTACATTTCTGATTTCAGCAGCAAAATCAGGAAATGTATTGTCGAAATGTTTCCATACAGGTGAGTCTGCAGGGTGTCTCATCACACTATCATTAACTGATGTAGCATGCCATTGCATATCAGCTGCTGTTATTTTAGATGCATATAATCTTTGCAATCTTGGAGTGATTGGAAAGTAATGCATCTGACTAACTGCAAGGCGTTGTTGGCGACTACCACTAGGACCATAAGACTCTTTGTAGAGTTTTGCATCGCAAAACTTTCACTCATTCAAGTTTTCATCACCCCCCCAAAGCATACAATTATTGCGACAACAATCAATCTTTTCAACTGGCAAACCCATCCCACAAAGCAATTTCTTTGCACTGTAGAAATCTCTTGTAACTAAATTATCATTGGGAACTATTTCCTTTATCAATTCCAAAATCTGATCAAAACATCGCTCTGACATATTATTCTCATATTTTAAACTTATCAATCACCTACAAGAGATAGTTGGGTATGAGTTTTATAGCCAGGCCACAACTCTCTCTATCTGTCGCCTTTAACATATCATATAAATGTCGGACTGTTGGATTTGGAGGTTCATCAATTAAATCATCGACATTGTGAAATTGAGCTGTTGCTACATCCATCACCATCGTCTCATAACGATTTACTTCTCTATCTTGTTCAATGGTTACAACTCTCCTAGCAACATCAAGGACTTGCACTAACGCTTCACCATGCATCGTCCATATATGATATCTAGGGATGAAACCATTCTTTGCCAAGTGAACCCTTACAGTCATTGGAGTATCAAATTTTTTGTTCTTACATTTCGTGCACGGGCATTTGATTTTATTTCCAATCATTAAGTCTGGTCGAGAAAGTGCATAATGGATAAATACTTCCAATCCATCCATGAACTCCTCTGTTAGACTACCTTGAGCATAACGCCTATACATCCACCCCCGATCTAAACTCATGTTTTTTATTTCCTGCATTCATTTATATTTAAGAATTTAGTTTACAAATTATATTTCAATTAGGAATTTGATTCTAAGAATTCAGATTTTACGATTGGATGAAGTTTAATATCTAATTAACACATTATATTTCAATTAAGGATTTCAATTAGTTAACACATTAGATTTCAATTAAGGATTTAATTTTGAAATTCAAATTTTACGAATAGATGAAGTTTAATATTTAATTAACGATTTCATTTTGAGAATTCAGATTTTAAGAATAGATGAAGTTTAATATTTGAATTATAGATGAAGGTTATGATTTGAAGAAGATAATGGTTATGATTTGAAGAAGGATGAAGATGAAGATTTGAAGAATGATGATTGAGGATTGGAATTTCAACACAACAACAAAACCAGGGTGGTAGTCATTGCTACCGCCTCCGCCTCTCCCCCACCAGCGGCCCAAACTCCAATATATTCACGCATACATTAAAAAAACATGCTTAATCGCCTCTCCCCCGCCGGTGACACAATCATGTTATAATTTTAAATTAAATATGCTCAACGCAATTAATCATATAATTAAAACATGTTATTCGCCTCTCCCCCATCGACAATAAAATGAATAAAATAATATTTACAATCCAAATAACTAAGACCTAAAAGATGTTACGTTCTATTAACTAAGTTCTATGTTTCACACAAACAGTAAAATAATTCACATATTGACTCAACTAGAAACACCTCTAAGTTGACTTGCAATAGAACAAGGACATCCTAGCGATGGTAAGTTGACTCAGTGTCATCTCTCAAGGAAGATCTTTAAGGGCTTCTAATTGTATGGCAAGAAAACAGTAAAGAAAGCAGTAAAGGATTGAATTAAAAACTTGTAAAATAAACTTAAACGTGAATTTAAACTTAAACTTAATCTAGGCAAGAAACTATGAAAACCCTAGGCAAGAATTAAACAACTTAAAGTAAATCTAAACTTAAGAATTTAAAGACTTGTAAATAAAAACCTCTAATCTAGGCTTGAAACTAAAGTGCATAATTTAAATAGCATAATTAAAATGAAAGCATAAACATAAACGAAAAGCATAAACATGATTAAACAAAATAAATTGAATTAAAATACGAAATACCGTAAACGTCTTGAAAGTGCAATCATGTCACTCAATCACAATCCAAGAAGAAACTAAAAAACTAAATTGAAATCTAGCTTAGAATAATAAAATCGAAACTATGAAGAAACTAAGAAAGCAATAAAACGCCTAAGTCTTTGGTTGCCTTGCGG
Organism: Salvia miltiorrhiza; assembly: GCF_028751815.1. NCBI lineage: Eukaryota > Viridiplantae > Streptophyta > Magnoliopsida > Lamiales > Lamiaceae > Salvia > Salvia miltiorrhiza. Next base: position 13,676,086 of record NC_080392.1, on the reverse strand, counting down.
AAGAATAACTCTCTCAAGGTAGAACGAAGATTAGGGCAAAAGGAATTTTTTTACAATGAATAATAACAAGGCCCTATTTATAGACTTCAATTCAATCTTGATCACCATCAAACTTGCCATGCAAAGTTGGACTCTAAAGGAAATAGAATCGTGCAAAGGAAGGTAAGTCCATCAAAATCGTGCTCTGCAAGTTATCTCCACTCTGGCGAAAATTAGCTACTCTGAACGTTCGGCTCTGGAAAGAGAAGTGCAGAGCTAAAAGTCAGCTCTGGCAGTAGCGAGCTCTGAAAAGTGCAGAGCTGAAAAGTCAGCTCTGACATGTTGACTCTGTCGATCCTTAGCTCTGCTCTGTCAATCTTTAGCTCTGCTCTGTCAATCTTACTCTGGCGCGTATTTCAACTCTGTCGAGTTTAGCTCTGCTCTGACACGTTTGTTCTGCTCTGGAGTTTTTAGCTCTGCATAGGGAAGTCCAGCTCTGGAGATTTCGGCTCTGACTCTGCAAATCAGCTCTGCTCTGCTACAGAGCTATCCTCGCAGCTCTGCTCTGCAACGGGCTTTTCGGCTCTGACGCGGGCTTTTCGGCTCTGTACACCAGAGTGTGCTTAAAAACGCCATTCTTAACCCAAAACCTCCAAAATTACACTATTCCACTATAAAACATAAATTTCCTACAAAGCATAAAACAAACCATAAAACGCACCAATTTCCAAAAGATTTAACTTAAAATATATACATGCAAACCCCTAAAATTAGAACAATTAAGCATAAATCACATATAATTTGGCATTAATTTACATATAAATTTCACATAAATTCACATATATGTATGTTCACATTAATTGACATATAACAAACTAAATTTTATATTATTAACAATGTCTAACCTAAATTAATAAAATCTAACCTATATTTCACATAATTAACATTAATTGACATATAACTAACTAAGTTTTCACATAATCTAACCTATATGTTCAACCTAAATTCTACAGTCATTAAACTAACTGAAAATAGTAAATTCCGGCGATCCGGCGATGGAAGGGAATGGGAATTAAAGGGCAGGGGCTAGATTAAATTCAACTAATTAAATGTATTCAAAACACACACACACACACACACACACACACACACACACACACACCACAAACACTTACCGGTGGGGGCAGCGGGTGTCCGGTGGTGGCGATGGCAGGTAGGTCGGCAGCAGGGAGGGCAGCAGGCAAGGGCGGAGACGGAAGGCACCAGGAGGTCGACAGAGGTCGGGGGCGGGGGCGGCAGCAGGAGGGCGCGGGGGCGAACGGCAGCGGCGGGGGGCGGAGATTCAGCATCGTGGGCGTCGGTGAAGGTGGGCGTTCGTCAGGGATGGAGCAAGGAATGAAGGGGACGGTGGGACAGCGGGAATGGATGGCAAATGGGTGAATTGGCGGCGGGGGCGGAGAAATCGGTGGAGGAAACAAAGAAAAGGAAATGAGAAAAAAATTAAAAACCCTAAGTATATCCTACAAATTCAACGACCGAATTTCAAACTAACGACCGAAATTTCGGTTGTTAACATTAATAAATTTATTATTAAATTATTAGATTTTTAACGACCGAAATATTCGGTTGTTACAAATAATTAATTATTAATATTATATAAACAACGACCGTTTTACAAAACGGTCGTTAATAATGTATCATTTAAAATTTTTAATATTAGTTAACGACCGTAATTCGATCGTGAATATTTGTAAATTATTAATTTATAATTAATTATAACGACCGTTCTTCTAACGGTCGTTAACTAAATACGGAAATGAAAAAATAATGTTAAACACAAAAATTAATGATCGTTATTAAACGGTCGTTAACATAAAATTAAATCAAAAATTAATTATAAACATTAACGATCGTATATCGATCGTAAGTCCGGTCGTTAAGGAGTAACGACCGAAAGTAACGACTGTTATTTTCGGTCGTTACAACTAAAAAAATAAAGACAAAAAAATTAATTATTTCGATCGTTAAATTTTAAAAAACGGTCGTTAGGCCTGCATTTTTTGCAACCGTTTGGTTCGGTCGTTAAAATCGGTCGCAGGAGGTGTGTTTTCTTATAGTGTAACCTTACTATTTTTGTCTATCAAGGTTAATCCTCCAAAGTAAATACCCATTCTATATACTATGCTTGCTTGGTTTATGAGCTAGCTAATTGTTTAAAAAAGTCTGCAGCTTTCAGTGTTTTCAGAAAGAGGACTATATATTACGGAATTTGAAAATAAGGACTATAGCTTCCATTTTTTATATTTACACTCATATTTTAGGTCGTGATGGAAGCTATAGTCCTCATTTTGATGTGTTAAATAAGAATGTAAATGTAAAAATTGAAAGTTATAGTCCTTATTTTCAAATTTCGTAATATATACTCCCCCCGTCCCAATATTGTTGGCCACATTTGGTTTGGGCACGGGAATTAAGGAGTTGTAGATTAGTATTTTAAGTGTGTGGGTAATATAGTATAAAAGTAATAAATTAGGAGAGAGAAGGTGATAAAGTATGAGAGAGAAGGTAATAAAATGATAAAGTAGGAGAGAGAATGTGATAAAGTAGGAGAGAGAATGTAATAAAGTGATAAAGTAGGAGAGATAATGTGATAAAGTAAGAGATTGAATGTGATAAATATTTCCATTTTAGGAAAGTGGCCAACAATAGTGGGACAAACTAAAAAGGAAATGTGGCCAACAATATTGGGACAGAGGGAGTAGTTCTTTCAAATTCTGTAATATATAGTCCTCTTTGTAAAAACACTAAAAGTTACGATCCTGTTTTAACAATTAGATTCTTGGTTAATACTCCGTCTGTCCTTATCCTCAATATATATGATCAACTTATCATGGGATTTCTTTCTCCATTCACATACAACTAATTAATCATTATTAACACTACCATACCATTTCTCAATTTACAATACACTTAATCCCTTTTATTAAAATTCTTGTTGCTCTATTTCTGAAACTATTTTTTGAGTAAAATGATTTTTAATTACTATATACATTTATATATGAAAAGTTTGGTCAGATTAAGGCTGACAAATTTTTTGCATGACACAAACACTCACTAAATTAATAAAAATTAGAATTCAATCTTATTGTGTCCGTCTTCTTATTGTGTCGATACGATAAGAACACGATTATTTTGGGTGGTGTCCGTGTAGTATTAACACGATAATTTTGTATTGTATTTGTATTTTGTCGGATTGTGTCTTGTTGTATTCTTTTCACATGAAACAATAATATTGTGTCGTATTTGTGTCATTTTCATATAATACAATAATATATATCATTACTATTATATTTTTTATTTCTATTATATTATTCCCTTTGTTCTTGAATATAAAATTAATTAACCTTTTTTATTTGTATTTCTTTATAAGATCTTCTCATCTACCAAGATTATATTCTCGGTCTCTCTTCCATTAATTTTCTTCACTCTCACTACAAGTTTTTTGTTAATAGACAATAGGTAAAAATTGTCGTCTATTAGAAAAATATTTGTTATAAATGAAGGTATAGTCTATATAGGGGCGCTCATGCATAGGGCTTGTCGTCTATTTGCTTATAAACAACGACTAGCTGCATGTTGTCTATTTGTTGATGCTGTAATGTTTTGTTCTTTCTTCCAAATGTCTTTTAAGTTGATTAACATGTATATTCAAGGTTGAAAAATCATGGTACTCTCTCCGTCCCACTATAAGTGAGACCCTTTTTTTGGTACGAGAATTAAGAAAAATGTATTTTGTGTGTAGGTGTAAAGGTGTTTAGAAGGTAAAACTTTTACTCAAAAAGAAAAGAGTCTCACTTATAATGGAACACCAGAAATAGAAAGAGTCTCACTTATAGTGGGACAGAGAGAGTAATAAAGTTTAAGTATGTCTTTTAAGTTGATTAACATATATACAAGGACAAGGTTGAAATTTTATGGCATTAAAGTTAAGGAAGTGAGAGAAAATAGAATGAATTGTTAATTGTGTTAACTATTTCTCAGTCATAGTGGAAGAGGCTAAAAATTAATCTTATATTCAAGACCCGAGAGAGTATTATTTTAATTGTAGAATTATGGTTTAAATTTATCGTGTTGTGTTGTTATAGCATAGTATCATATGAACATGTGAACAAAATCATGTCGCCATCGTATTCAAGCCGTACTCTTGTCGTATTCATGTAGAACGTATTCTTAGGGCAGTAAACAAACCAAGCCGCTCGCGAACTATTCGGAGCTCGACTGGAAAAAAGCTCGTTCAAGTTCGTTTAGAGAAGCTCGTAAAATAAACAAACCAAACTTGAGCTTAGTAGTATTCGACTTGTTAGCTCGTGAACATGTTCGTCAAGTGATTCAGCTTGAAAAATATAAATTATTAGTAGACATAACTTATATTTATCCACTAAAATTAATAATAATTGTATTAAATCTCTAATTAATTTTGTTTGTTATAAGAAAATAATTAATATATTTATTATTTTAAATAAAATAGTTTATTTTTAAAAGGGTTAATTACGTAAAAAATCATAAACTTTGGGCCGATTTCCAAGTTTGCCATGAACTTTTTTTTTTTATCAAATTTTCCCTGAACTTAAGGGGTTGAACAATTTTTCCATGTTTTTTTGCTCTGGTGAAGCTCCGAGCTGACGTGTCGCTTACGTGGTACTACCAAGCTGACATGTCGCCTACGTGGTAATACCGAGCTGATGTGGCATGTAGTGGGAGAGCCGGCAGAGCAGAGCAGAGTCGACAGAGCTGAGTCGTAGAGTCGGGCAGAGTCGGCAAAGCTGTCTCTGGCAAGGCTTAGTCAGCTCTGGAATTGAAGAATACTTTGCTCTGAAATTGAAGAATACTTAGTCAGCTCTGGAATTGAAGAATTCTGCAGCCGCCCTTCTCCACCATCACACCTCTTTCTCCATCGGCCTCCCCCACCACCATCACCAGATCCGCCGCCCCCTCCGCTCCTCCACCCCCATCACCAAAGCTCCGCCATCGTTGACCACCATCTCCTCCTGCATCGCTATCATCTTCTTTGATGAGCCTGGCGCCTCCATTGAAGGAATCGGACGGGTGAATTGAAAATTGGTCGATTTGGGGAATGGGTTTCCTTTAATTGTTGGGAAATTTTCGATTTTAATCTTGTGTGTGTGTGTTAGCGTTGCTGGTGTTGAAAATCAAGCAAATAGACAGAAAATTAGGGCTCTGCGTTGGGGTTGGACCGGATGTAGCCGCTGCCCTCCGATGTAGTCGCTGCGGATTTTTTTCCGACGACGATGGTGGTGGCGTCTTTAGGGGTAGACGAAGAAAGAGCAGTAGACAGAAAATTATGGCTCTGCAAGACTGAGGGCAGGGGTGGTCCGGTGGGCGGCTCCTCGCCGGAGTTCAGAGAGGAGAAGACGGGGGCTGGAATTTGCGTCGTTTTACCCCCAACTAAACGACGTCGTTTTGGTTTCCGTTCGGCGGTGCCATGTCATATTTCAGGTGATTGAAAAGTGTCATGTCAGCACTCTATTTGGGGTTTTCTCAAAACCATGGCAAATTTGATCAATTAATGGTTAAGTTCTGGAAAAATTTGATAAAAAAAAAAAAGTTCATGACAAACTTGAAAATCGGCCCAAAGTTCATGATTTTTCGCGTAATTAACCTTTTTTAAAATAAAATAATCAATATTTTGAATATAAATATAAATTTAGAAAGTTTGTATAGGCTCGTGAGCCTCAAAGTATTCGGTAAGTAAAGTTCGGGATTCGATTCGATACTTAATAAACCAAACTTGAGCACATCACTATTTGATTCGGCTCGATTCGATTACACCCCTACGTATCCTTAATGATTGTTGTAAATAGAACAATATTGAAGAACAACGATTATGCGACGAACTCAATAAGTTAATCAGAAACACAAAATGTACGTAAAAGCAACGACACTAACAATTATGTGGTTCGATTCTTAAGAATCTACGTCCACATGAGGTTAATTTACCGAAATTCACTATAAACTAGATTTTGGACAAGTCCCACTCTTAATCTCCCAATCCGATCCTACTATCTACACAAATCTATCTATTTTTTTCATACTAAAATGAATGAAGATAGAAAACAACTATACATACAAAGCGTGATTATGGAAGCTTATAACTCTGTTAATTGACATTTTAAAAAAGAAAACTTCGTCAATTAACAATCTTTTATCAACTATTTTAACTTCATCAGTTAAGTGTCTAACATAAGTTAATCTCATCAATCGACTAAATCAATTAATTGACCTAATCTCCTAAGGTGACTAAATCAATTAATCTTTTTAATTGATTAATTTAATGATTTTTTAATTAATTGAATTTGCTAGCTGTTACACTTCATAATGATTAAGTTCGTATTTGATATTATATATTATCATATCAATACGGCAATAAGTCACCATGATCTTGGTAGTAAGGTTATTTTTTTTTTTGATAAATTAACAGTATTAAATAAAAAATTTATAGGCCGCGCTATAGGAAATTCGAACCCAAAATCTTTAGCCTTAGACTTTAACCCTTTACCGTTTGATCAACACACCGCACACAAGGTTATTAATAATTAATCAAATTGGAATTCACCACTTGTATGGTTTGATGAAATAGTAAATAATAACTCTCATTGGTTACTGCACCAGATGTGACAAACATCCTATATATGCAATATTTTTGTATTGTCTTTTTCTATTAATGTTGCTAACCGGATATATATACTTTCCACCTAAGTTTGCCCCCATTTATTTTGTTGCTTAGAATTCTCATACATGCAATATTCAGACATTAATTGGCTTCTCCAGTTCTTCCATGTCACGTGACTGTGAGCATTATATATGTACATATGCTCCCCCCCCCCCCCCCCCCCCCCCACACACACACACACACAGTCTAAATTAATTAGGAGTTGAGGATTAAACAGCCAAAATTTGTTAGCACATAACTCCTTATTCGCGGAAATTTTGCATTTATTGAGAATAAAGTATAACGGAAATGATAAATGGACACTCAATCAAAACCGGGGAGCCGCTTTTAGTGTGAATTGTTTATTTACTAAAATATCCCTTATTAAGTATACTGATTTTATTGTTTTGTATTTTCGGTTTTTTAATTTTCGAAATTTATGGTTTTTGGTTTCCTTATTTATTGTTTTTTTGTTTCCTTACGTTTTGGTTTTTTATTTTCGAAAATTATATAAATCATATTCGAAGTTTATTTCAAGAATTTTTTTGATTATTTGTTTCTTGTTAAAATAATCTTATATTTGTTTCCAGCTTTTTTTCTTTTCGAAATTGATATTATTTATTTTTAATGATGATTAAATTATTTTTTATATTCAAACATTATGTTTTATTTATTTGTTTCCACTAATTTTATGATTCTCTTAAAAACAATCCTATTTCTGTTTCCACGTATTATTTTTTTATTGTTTCGAAAATATTTTTTTTCTGAAATTTTGTATTTTTATATTCGAAAATTATGTTAGTTTTTTTTGAAGATTTATTTTTTTATTTTTTTCCCGAAAATTATGTTATTTTATTTGTTTCCACTAATTTGGATATTCTTCTAAAAATAATCCTAGATTTGTTTCCACTAATTTAGAGATTTTCATTCTCCAAAAAATAATCCTAGATTTGATTCCACTAATTTAGAGACTCTCCTAAAATAATCCTAGATTTATTTTCACATTTATTTTATTTTTCGATTATTATCTTTTATTTTGCGAATTTTATGTTAATTTTATTTGTTTCTACTAATTTAGAGATTCCCTTCAAAATAATCCTAGATTTGTTTTCATTTTTTTATGTATATTTTAAAAAAAACCGAAATAGAAGAAAAAGGTGATTTGGGGAAATAATCCTAGATTTGTTTTCATTTATATATATTTTTTCCAATATTAAAAAAAACATTTCGAAGATTAATTTAAAAAAAATGAAATACAAGAAAAGGTGCTTGAGGGATTTGAATCTAAGACCTCAATAATACGTGAGTGATACTTTGCCACCTTGTCCGGTAGTGGCAACCACATTAGTCAATTAGAAATTAAAATAAAATGAATGATACGATGGGACATCGATCGAAAAAATAAATAGCATATACTTGGATTAAATGTATTATAATAATGCAGTAAAAGCGATATAATAATAGGAAATAAAGTTTAGTTAATTAATTGAAATAAATTAGTGAACTTGAAAAAAAATTGTGAATACGATGAGATTTTTCTCGGAAAACTATATAACATATACTTGAAGACAATGTATTATAATATAGTATTGACGTCGATTTGATAATAAGAAAATGAACTACTATAGTGTAAATAATGAGGTCGAAATAATTATACTCAATGAAATAAAGTTGAATTAAAGTAGTGAAGTCAAAAACTATATAACATATACTTGAAGTTTATGTATTATAAAATAGTATTGAAGTCGAAATAATTAAACTCAACGTTCATGAAATTGAATTAATTAGTTGAAATTAGTGAAGTTGATAGCAAAAATAAAGTATACTCAATCCTACGTAGAGATTTTGCTTGGAATGTATATAACATATACTTGAAGAAAATGAATTATAATATAGTATTAAACGCGATATAATAATAAGAAATAGTTATACTCAATGTTCATAAAGTTGAATTAATTAATTGAAATAAATTAGTGAATTTGAAAAAAAAAAATCATACGATTGGATTTTGCTCGGAGAACTATATAACATGTACTTGAAGACAATGTATTATAATATAGTTTTGATGTCGATTTGATAATAAGAAATTGAACTACTATAGGGTAAATAATGAAGTTGAAAACTAAATAACATATACTTTATTAAACGCGATATAGTAATAAGAAAATGAACTACTATAGTGTAAGTAATGAAAAAAAAAATGAATCATACGCTCGGATTTTGCTCGGAAAACTATGTAACATATCCTTATTTTAATATATTATAATAAAGCATTGTAATCGATATGATAATAACTAAATGAACCAATATTGTGTGAGTAATGAAGTCGAAATAATTATACTCAATGAAATAAAGTTAATTAATTAATTGAAATTAATTAGTGAATTTGAAAAAAAAATTGAATTGTATAAGATATATATATATATATATATATATATATATACACACACACACATATATATATATATATATATAATGAAGGAAATTTTATTAAAAATGAAGGAATATATATGTTGGCCAAGTAAATGAAGACATATACAAAATTAAATATATTATAAATGAAGGGAATATATATGTGGGCAATATAAATGTTGAAAATTTCAAAATTAAATATTTTATAAATACAATAAAGTGAAATGATTCATACGATTGGAAATCGATGGCGAAACTATTTAACATATGAGAAACAATGTATTATAGTAAAGTATTAAACGCGATATGCCAATAAGACAATGAACTGCTATAGTGTATGTAACGAAGTTGATTTAATTATTCGTTATGAAATAAATATTTATTAATTAATTGAAGTAAATTAGTAAATATAATATAAAAATAAATAAAATAAAGTGAAATGATTCATACGATTGGAAATGGTTCGCGAAACTATTTAACATATACTTGAATGAGAAACAATGTATTATAGTAAAGTATTAAACGTGATATGCCATTTAGACAATGAACTGCTATAGTGTATGTAACGAAGTCGATATAATTATTCGTTATGAAATAAATATTTTGTTAGGTCCCGGAAGGTCTAGAATAAGTGTATTGGGGGGGGAGGGAATAAACCTATAGGCTATTTTTCAAAACACACAGAACAACCTTTTGAAGTTAACTGAAAAAGTATCAACTGATACTGATAGTTAACGAAAACTCAGTTAAACAAAGGTTGAAGACTGATACTGAAATTACTTCAGTAAAGATATCAGTTAGGGTCAAGGAGCTTCAGTCTTGATTTTAAAACAGAGAAGTGTTATGAATCTTACTGATTATCCGAAGATTTATCAGTTAGACTAATAACACTGACAGCAGAAAACTTATCTTTTGAAAAAGCATTTGATTATCATGTCGTCAGATTATAGTTTCACTTTGCTATTAATCAGTTTCAGTTAAAGAGACGTTTGTGCACAGATAAGAAAGTAAAACTGAAAGCGATAAACGACAAATGATTTTTACGTGGTTCGGAACAAGTTCCTACGTCCACGGTCAGTTGATCACACTGACAAACACTCTGAGCTAGTACTTACGGGTGCACAGCAAACCTTACAATTGAAAATCAGATTTTCAGTACCAACACTCTGAGTTGGCTTTCTCACTCACTCTTAGCACGCTAAGACACAATAATGCCTTTTCAGCGGATGACTAAGATCTCTTGGAGTCAGAACACTGGTCTGAACTTCGCTCTACTCAAACACTCTTTTCGCTCAGTTGAAAGGAGGTTCGAAGTACCAACTAGATCACAGAGAACATGCTCTCTGTAATCGGAACTTAGACTTTGAATATACGATGTATTTGCCTAAGGATCTAAGAGAATGTATGAAATCAGTAGTCTGATTTTGGCTTTGTGAATTCTCTTATTCGATTCAAATCTTTGAAGGCTTTGAATGGCTGAGTTGCAATTTTGGCAGCGTTATCGGTGAAGGTTGAAGTGATCCTCGAGCTCTATTTATAGGAGAGGTTTTGAATAGACCCGTTGGTGGAGATGGTCTTCAAGAATTCATCCGTTGTGCGAGTAATTCGAATTTGGCTGAGGCTTCAATTATCGAGGTTCCTTGTTTGGTGAGAAACGACATCTCAGGTACAGGAGGCAAGGCGCCTCTGAAAAGTAATCACCAAAAAGGAATGCTCTGCAGAGAAAAGACGATCCTCAATATCTCTGCATTTAATGCGGCTGTACTTGAAAGTGCGTGGCTTCCTTTTAACTCTGGAGTTTCAGTCCGAAGAAGAATGTCAACTGATACTTGACTTTAGTATCAGTCCGCTAAGTCTACGTAGCCAGCATTTGATGAATCAGTCATAACTGATTCTTCAGTTGAGATACTCGTTCAGTCAAAACATCAGTATTTAACTTGGCCTTTCATTGCAACTTCAGTTGAATTCTTCAGTCTTCAGTCTTCAGTCCTCCGGTCTTCAGTCTTCAGAACACTAGACAAACTAGAAAGTGAACTCCAACAGTTGAGTTCGGAAAGTTCTAGTCTATTATAAAGAAAACCTAAGGATTTTGGTATCATCAAAACTAGTGTTTGGATATTTCATTAAGTTCTCAACATATTTATTAATTAATCGAAGTAAATTAGTGAATATAATATAAAAAAAAAACCTAACAAAATTCTAATTTTAAAAAAATCTTAATTTTTTGAAATATAACTTTCAAACATTCAAAATCTTAAAATGTGTTATGTATTTAGCTAGCACTATAAATCTTAATTAACAAAAATCGAAATCTCATGCATTATTCTTCATTAATTTTCTTCACTGTCTTACTAATATTTAGTTAAATATTTTTAAATTTTGCAACTAAATAAAAAAATTGCAACCTATTTGATTTAACATATCATCAAGACAATTAAGAAACTAAATAAACAAAACTATCATAAAATAACTTAATAAAATTAAAAAAAATACATCGAAAATTAAACACTAACTAGAATTAAAACATAACATAAATTAGGCAAAACAAATACTAAGAAAAACAGAAAAAAAAAAAAAAAAAAAAAAAAGATCGGGGTAATAGTCAGAAAATACATCAGAAATTTTCATTTTCTCATATTTATCATGACCCCTTAATTTGACTTCTAAATCTATGAATTTATAATTTAATCTGATTTTTCCCATAATTTACAAGTCCCCCCAAATTGATACTGACGTGGACACCAGAATGTTAATGTGATAGTCGTAATCACACGTCACACACACTCCACACTCTATCTCTCTCACACACCCACTTTCTCTCTCTCACACGTCACCACTCTATCTCTCACAGATTCACAACTCTCTCTCATCTCTCGGCTCCACCGCCCTCCCCTTGATCGCCGCCACAGCTCCGGCCGATAGCTTCGCCGCCCCAGAGCCTCCGCCTCTTCTCTCTATCTCGCTTATCTCCTCCGCGGACCCTCTATTTTTCCCACCCAAAGTCGAGCCCTAAATCCGCAGCGCCACAGACCCTCAATTTTTCCCCTCCCAAAGTCGAGGGCTTAGCAACAAAGGCGGCGGCAGATCTAGGTGGTGGAAATCAAGGCGGCGAATCTAGGGCTCAACAACGAAGGCGGCGGCAGATCTAGGCGGTGGATTTATGCTTTGTTTTGGTTGATGGTGGTGACGAAACTGAATCCGCAGCCTCCGCCTCTCTCTCTCTCTCGCTCATCTCCTCCGCCTCCCTCTCCTCCCTCCGGCGACCTCCCCCTCCGCCACCCTCCACCACTTACAGAGAACCTCCGCCTTTTTCTCTCGCTAATTAATTGTCGTGCTCGTGTTTTGGGAGGTTTCTGATGGCGACAATTGACCATGTTGGTGGAAGAGATCGAGAGGGGACTAGGGCTCGACTTTGGGTGAAGGCAGGGTGGAGGAAGGAGGAAGGTCCATCGTGCTGGAGAAGTGCCGACAACGGCGGTGTGGGAAATGGCGGCGGCGGGATGGCCGAAGGGGAGAGGGACGATCGGTGGGGGAATGGGGAAAGGGGGAAGGGGAAAGGTGACGTGTAGGTTTCTAGATTTCGGATTTTTTTTTTAATTTATATTTTATTCTTAATTAAATATAACCTATTTTTAATCCTTAATAAAACGACGTCGTTTCGTCTAAGAGAGTGGTACGTCAGTTTCGATTTTGCCACGTAGGAGACAGACGCATCAGCTTTAATTTGGCCGGAGGTTCTCGCCGTGGGAAAATTGCGAGTCAATTATAAATTGATGTATTTAAAAGTCAAATTAATGGGTCATGATATAAACCAGAAAATGAAAATTTCTCATGAATTTTCGGGCTATTACCCCAAAAAAACACTACTCCTGCTCTTCTTTCTTTATCACAATAGTGGTGGCATTTCTCTTGAAACCCGTTGTTGCATCATCAACACCAAAAGTCGACATTGCCCACTCCATTTGTCTCGAATAATTCCACGAACATAAACCAAAAGTGATGTCGTCTCGTGGCGACAAGCATGTTGAGCCTTTCATCATGATACCACTCCAAACCAAGCACCTCGTCTACGTAATACTCACTACGTGCCATGATGGCGACATGCTCGTTATACGTCTTGAGGAATTTGTAAAGCTTCCATACAATGTCGAGGGCATTGTAGGTTCGGATAGCAGCTTCAGTAGACATAATGGCTCGCATACATGCATGCTTGTCGAACAAGTCGTGCGTAGTCCGATGATCCAAAATAATCGCCAACATCGTCGCCTCATCGGGAAATTGCCAAGCAATGAGACCATCATACTCTTTGTATGAGAACTCGCCGGTTTTGATGACAATTTTCCTAGGAGTCAACAATTCTGATGGGGTCGACATGATGAGAAATAGAGAGACAGAGAGAGAACGAGAGAGATCGATAGAAAGAGAGGAGACCGAGAGATATTGAGAGAAAGAGAGAGAGAGAGAGAACGAAAATAATGAATGTGGAGCTGGACTCTAAAATTTTGCTCCCACATATTTAAAGCAATGATTCGAAAATCAATAGGATAATGGGCTGAGATTTTTTTGTTTTTAGGTTTTGAGAAGGGCCGACCGATCTCAACATTATTTTGTGAAGATTTAATTTGGATAAACATAATCCCACTAAATTAGGAATTAATTTTAAGGATCATGAAAATCTTGGAAAACTTAATACAAAATTCGTTCACCCTATTTAACAAACAGTTGGCGTGCGTGAAGTAAAGGAAGATAGATGGGCCGAGATTTTATTATTCTTTTGTGAAGATTTTGTTGGATTTGTATACTGAAAGTAAGAACGCTTTATGCTTGTATACAATGATTCTCGTGTTCACTATTTAATCTCCTATCTGATTGTGTTCATAATTGCATATGTATGTCCTTTGTCTCTATATAAGTAGATTATACGGTGTGTTGTAGATCACAGAAGACCATATAATTGGAATAACCTTAAGAGATATAAACTGATCACAGCCGAGATGACTCTAGGACGAGTCGTTGGTTTAGGCTGCAGTATAGATGGAAGGAGTATGTCTTGACTACTTGTCTATACTGGTACGTCATAACGTACTGATAGGATCACAGTGAGATGTATTCTTCTATCTGACATAAGTGAAGAATCAAGATCTCGGTGACTTAAATACTAATAAGATTTCAAATATATATGTTGATACGTGTATCACTTTGACTTACTATGGGTGAGAGTTATATATTAACTTAAGTACTCTGTATCTTGGGTGATAGCGGTCAATATATGATATTTGGTTATCTCTATTAGTACCTGTATTCGGTATAGGATAATGACATCCCCTTAAGGAGCTCAACAGGTTTATTGCGTTAAACCCTGCAGGTTGATTAAGTTCAGGCGCAATAATAAGGTTTGAGTGGTACTGCTTAAGGATTACAAAGAGATTAATTAATTTAAGCTGTCAGAGCTCTAATTAATTAATGGATGTCGGATATTTTAAATACGGAGATTTAATAAGTCTAAATACGGAGATTTAACACAAAAAATATTATTCAATTATTTACAAGTATTAATCTTACTAAATTATTAGTGTAAAACAATAAAAAAAATATATAATTTTCGGAACAAATAATGTGTGTAGAAACAAATCAATGATTATTTTTAAGAGAATCTCTAAATATGTGGAAACAAATAAATAAAATATAATTTTTGAAAAAAAATAATTTAATCTTCAAAAAATATATTCATTTCGAAAAAAAATAATAGCTGGAAAAAAAATCTAGGATTATTTTAATAAGAAACACTAAATTATTGGTAACAAATCAATAATAATATTTTGAAACAAATAAATTTTAAAAATTCCGGAATAAAAAATCATATAAACTTCGAATTATATGATTTATATAATTTTCAGAAATAAAAAAACAGTAAAATAAGGAAATAAAAAACAGAAAAATAAGGAAACAAAAAAACTTCAATTTCAGAAATTATAAAACCGCAAAATACAAAACAATAATATGAGTATATTTAGGAAGGGATATTTTAGTAAAACCACAAAAACTCAAAAACCGACCCATTCTCTACCAAGCCAAAAAATCGGGTTTTAAGTGAGTGTCTTGGACACTGAGTGTCCAATTATCTGTAACACCCCGATAATTTAGATTTATTTTATAAGTTTAATTAATAGTATTTTCTTGTATAGCTTATGTTTTTTAAATAATTACATAATACATATAGATATGCACCATTAATTTTATCTAGATTATTATTATTATTATTATTATTATTAATGATTCCTATTAGAACTAGAACTCTTCTATCATCTTTATCTTATTAGGAGATTTATATAGAATACAATCTTTATAATTATCAAACTCCTTTAAAAACTAGTATAAAATAGAAGCACAATTAGTACCCTGAGAGACACGCTGAAACACTAGTATAAATAGAAGCACAATTAGTACCCTGAGAGACACGCTGAAACTCGAAGCTAGCAGTAAGGATCGGTACATTCTTCTTCTCTATTTTTTTTCTCCGTAAAGTTTTGTTCTAAAAATAGGTCTTCAAACTTTAGTAGTTAATTAGCAATAATTAAATCTTTTCCCTCAAAATTGATGTTGCATTAGGTACTTTTTTTGTTTAACTTTCAAGTAGCAAATTATTTATTTATACCAATCAGTTTGGTTTCGTATGTGAAAAGTTGGAGTTCTAATTTTTTTTATACCTATACTGTTTTTTTTTTAATCACTTAATCAAATTTTATTTATTTATTTTTTTCCACTGTTGCGAAAATTCTCACATATAACTACTAATGATGCGTTTAACTAGTATAGGAATAAATTATTTAATTAGTATATATTTTAGTAATTTCATGATTATTTATATTTTTAGGCAATGGATAGTTGCCTAGGTTTACGTTTTTTTAAAAGGGAAATTAGTTTGACTTTGATTTTTTTATATATTTCTATGCTAGATTAGTATCAGTATTACTATTAATTAAGTTTTTATAAAAAAATTTATGAAGATATTTCAAGTCCTATAAAACATTGAATCATATTTCACATTTTTTTATTAAGGTTCAACTTAAATCCTCATATAAGTATTGTATTTATTGAATTAGGTGCGGTGCATTTAAGTTTTCCATTCCAGAATTTGTAGACTTTATTGTCTACGACATTAAGGTGAGGGATTATATGTTGGTTGTTATATTCATGTATGTTTGAATGTGCTTTTAGTTCATATTTGATTATGCTTGCTCAGATACATGTCTAGATACATGTTCAAGTACATGATCAGAACGCAGAATATCATGTTCAAGTACATGATCAGAAACGCAGAATATCATGTTCAAGTACATGATCAGAAACGCAGAATATCATGTTCAAGTACATGATCATAAATTCAGAAACACTCAGAATTAAGTATATGTGTATGACAATGTGAATTATTTGCATGTTTAAGCGTATGTGAATATGTGCATGGTTTCTTCACTGAGTATATTTTCAATATGCTCATCCCTTATCTTTTCAGTTTTGCAGTTTTGGAGTCGAGGTGGCCATGGAAGTCGAGAATGACTAGAGATTTAGTTTTCCCATAGAATTTAAGTTGAACTTGTTAAGTTTTAGTTTATCGTTCTTATTTTATGTTACTACTTTAGTATTGGCAAATTGATTTTTTTAAATTAGTTTAAATTATGAAAGTCAAGAAATTTTATTTTTAACTATTAGTCCTTCAAGTTTTTAGTTTGAAAAGTTTATGAAAATTGGGGTGTTACATAGTGGTATCAGAGCGGGTCTACGTTCCTGTAGACTCGTGTAAAAAAAAATGCTTTCAAAATATTAAATATGCCTAGTCATTCGAAACTCATGGGCTGCATCGACTCCAAGGTATGTGTTTTAAATTCTTTAATTATATGGCTGTTATGATGTTTTACATGTCATGTTATATATTTCTTTTATGATGCCTTTATGATCAAGTAGTACTACGTTGAGATCCATTAGAAATAGTTGAAATTGTGAAATTGTTTAGATGACAAGAACGAAGCATGATTAGAAATTTCGAGGACGAAATTATTTTTAAGTGGGGTAGGTTGTAACACCCCGATAATTTAGATTTATTTTATAAGTTTAATTAATAGTATTTTCTTGTATAGCTTATGTTTTTTAAATAATTACATAATACATATAGATATGCACCATTAATTTTATCTAGATTATTATTATTATTATTATTATTAATGATTCCTATTAGAACTAGAACTCTTCTATCATCTTTATCTTATTAGGAGATTTATATAGAATACAATCTTTATAATTATCAAACTCCTTTAAAAACTAGTATAAAATAGAAGCACAATTAGTACCCTGAGAGACACGCTGAAACACTAGTATAAATAGAAGCACAATTAGTACCCTGAGAGACACGCTGAAACTCGAAGCTAGCAGTAAGGATCGGTACATTCTTCTTCTCTATTTTTTTTCTCCGTAAAGTTTTGTTCTAAAAATAGGTCTTCAAACTTTAGTAGTTAATTAGCAATAATTAAATCTTTTCCCTCAAAATTGATGTTGCATTAGGTACTTTTTTTGTTTAACTTTCAAGTAGCAAATTATTTATTTATACCAATCAGTTTGGTTTCGTATGTGAAAAGTTGGAGTTCTAATTTTTTTTATACCTATACTGTTTTTTTTTTTAATCACTTAATCAAATTTTATTTATTTATTTTTTTCCACTGTTGCGAAAATTCTCACATATAACTACTAATGATGCGTTTAACTAGTATAGGAATAAATTATTTAATTAGTATATATTTTAGTAATTTCATGATTATTTATATTTTTAGGCAATGGATAGTTGCCTAGGTTTACGTTTTTTTAAAAGGGAAATTAGTTTGACTTTGATTTTTTTATATATTTCTATGCTAGATTAGTATCAGTATTACTATTAATTAAGTTTTTATAAAAAAATTTATGAAGATATTTCAAGTCCTATAAAACATTGAATCATATTTCACATTTTTTTATTAAGGTTCAACTTAAATCCTCATATAAGTATTGTATTTATTGAATTAGGTGCGGTGCATTTAAGTTTTCCATTCCAGAATTTGTAGACTTTATTGTCTACGACATTAAGGTGAGGGATTATATGTTGGTTGTTATATTCATGTATGTTTGAATGTGCTTTTAGTTCATATTTGATTATGCTTGCTCAGATACATGTCTAGATACATGTTCAGAATATCATGTTCAAGTACATGATCAGAACGCAGAATATCATGTTCAAGTACATGATCAGAAACGCAGAATATCATGTTCAAGTACATGATCAGAAACGCAGAATATCATGTTCAAGTACATGATCATAAATTCAGAAACACTCAGAATTAAGTATATGTGTATGACAATGTGAATTA
The DNA here is from genome assembly GCF_028751815.1 of Salvia miltiorrhiza. Taxonomy (NCBI): domain Eukaryota; kingdom Viridiplantae; phylum Streptophyta; class Magnoliopsida; order Lamiales; family Lamiaceae; genus Salvia; species Salvia miltiorrhiza. The sequence goes on along the minus strand of NC_080392.1, from coordinate 13,657,573 downwards.
TTTGCATGTTTAAGCGTATGTGAATATGTGCATGGTTTCTTCACTGAGTATATTTTCAATATGCTCATCCCTTATCTTTTCAGTTTTGCAGTTTTGGAGTCGAGGTGGCCATGGAAGTCGAGAATGACTAGAGATTTAGTTTTCCCATAGAATTTAAGTTGAACTTGTTAAGTTTTAGTTTATCGTTCTTATTTTATGTTACTACTTTAGTATTGGCAAATTGATTTTTTTAAATTAGTTTAAATTATGAAAGTCAAGAAATTTTATTTTTAACTATTAGTCCTTCAAGTTTTTAGTTTGAAAAGTTTATGAAAATTGGGGTGTTACATAGTGGTATCAGAGCGGGTCTACGTTCCTGTAGACTCGTGTAAAAAAAAATGCTTTCAAAATATTAAATATGCCTAGTCATTCGAAACTCATGGGCTGCATCGACTCCAAGGTATGTGTTTTAAATTCTTTAATTATATGGCTGTTATGATGTTTTACATGTCATGTTATATATTTCTTTTATGATGCCTTTATGATCAAGTAGTACTACGTTGAGATCCATTAGAAATAGTTGAAATTGTGAAATTGTTTAGATGACAAGAACGAAGCATGATTAGAAATTTCGAGGACGAAATTATTTTTAAGTGGGGTAGGTTGTAACACCCCGATAATTTAGATTTATTTTATAAGTTTAATTAATAGTATTTTCTTGTATAGCTTATGTTTTTTAAATAATTACATAATACATATAGATATGCACCATTAATTTTATCTAGATTATTATTATTATTATTATTATTAATGATTCCTATTAGAACTAGAACTCTTCTATCATCTTTATCTTATTAGGAGATTTATATAGAATACAATCTTTATAATTATCAAACTCCTTTAAAAACTAGTATAAAATAGAAGCACAATTAGTACCCTGAGAGACACGCTGAAACACTAGTATAAATAGAAGCACAATTAGTACCCTGAGAGACACGCTGAAACTCGAAGCTAGCAGTAAGGATCGGTACATTCTTCTTCTCTATTTTTTTTCTCCGTAAAGTTTTGTTCTAAAAATAGGTCTTCAAACTTTAGTAGTTAATTAGCAATAATTAAATCTTTTCCCTCAAAATTGATGTTGCATTAGGTACTTTTTTTGTTTAACTTTCAAGTAGCAAATTATTTATTTATACCAATCAGTTTGGTTTCGTATGTGAAAAGTTGGAGTTCTAATTTTTTTTATACCTATACTGTTTTTTTTTTTAATCACTTAATCAAATTTTATTTATTTATTTTTTTCCACTGTTGCGAAAATTCTCACATATAACTACTAATGATGCGTTTAACTAGTATAGGAATAAATTATTTAATTAGTATATATTTTAGTAATTTCATGATTATTTATATTTTTAGGCAATGGATAGTTGCCTAGGTTTACGTTTTTTTAAAAGGGAAATTAGTTTGACTTTGATTTTTTTATATATTTCTATGCTAGATTAGTATCAGTATTACTATTAATTAAGTTTTTATAAAAAAATTTATGAAGATATTTCAAGTCCTATAAAACATTGAATCATATTTCACATTTTTTTATTAAGGTTCAACTTAAATCCTCATATAAGTATTGTATTTATTGAATTAGGTGCGGTGCATTTAAGTTTTCCATTCCAGAATTTGTAGACTTTATTGTCTACGACATTAAGGTGAGGGATTATATGTTGGTTGTTATATTCATGTATGTTTGAATGTGCTTTTAGTTCATATTTGATTATGCTTGCTCAGATACATGTCTAGATACATGTTCAAGTACATGATCAGAACGCAGAATATCATGTTCAAGTACATGATCAGAAACGCAGAATATCATGTTCAAGTACATGATCAGAAACGCAGAATATCATGTTCAAGTACATGATCATAAATTCAGAAACACTCAGAATTAAGTATATGTGTATGACAATGTGAATTATTTGCATGTTTAAGCGTATGTGAATATGTGCATGGTTTCTTCACTGAGTATATTTTCAATATGCTCATCCCTTATCTTTTCAGTTTTGCAGTTTTGGAGTCGAGGTGGCCATGGAAGTCGAGAATGACTAGAGATTTAGTTTTCCCATAGAATTTAAGTTGAACTTGTTAAGTTTTAGTTTATCGTTCTTATTTTATGTTACTACTTTAGTATTGGCAAATTGATTTTTTAAATTAGTTTAAATTATGAAAGTCAAGAAATTTTATTTTTAACTATTAGTCCTTCAAGTTTTTAGTTTGAAAAGTTTATGAAAATTGGGGTGTTACATTATCACTCCCCTAAATATAATTCAATATTGATCTCGAGTCGCATTTTGCTCATGACAAAGTACAATCTTCACCTACAATGTCTTTTTTGAGCAATAATCTCAAAAGATACGAAATTCCATATCTTTTTGATTTTATACATAAATTTAAAATACTACCTCCAAATATATGTTTTTTTTTTTTTTCACACGATAAATGTGTTTGGAGGATGATTTGTTTCTACCTAGGTCATTTAAGAAGACTTCCGTTTAGGTCAGATAGATAATTTTGACTTCTACCTCAAAATTTATTCATAAAAAATGTCCACCGTGTGCAAAATCATAACAAAAAGAAAATTAATGTATTTGAAGCTAGGCAAGATTAAATGTTCATGTGAAAAACTAAAATATGTAAAAGTTTGTGTATTTTGGGGCTATTATCTTTTTTCAAAAAAAAAACTTAATTATGAACTTATCGTGCACTCCTAGTCATATATACTACTCTCCCTGTCTGTAAGAGAGTATTACTTGGGGAATGACACTGATTTTAAGAAATATTTGGTAGATAATATGTTGAGTACAGAAATGGATTCGCTATTTTTTAGAAAATTATGATAATGTGTGGGATGTTCCAAAATGGAAGTGATACTTTCTTATGGGACGAACGAAAAAAAAAAAAAAAAAAGTGATACTTTCTTATGGTACAAATGGAGTATATCTTAAGGGACTAGATAAATTAAAATATAAATTATGAATCATTTTCAATCTTTAGATTATAAAAATTTATGATGAATTTATTACTCCATCTGTCTCATTTCAAATGGCTCAAAACTATAGGATTGTTCTATAATTTTGGGCCATTTTAAATGGGACAGAGGGAGTACTTTGTTAAAAAAAAATTGTAGTTCTGAGTTCAAATTTTGTAGCGGTTTAAAATTCTATTTCTTTTAATTCATCACTTTTCAAAATTAATTTACCATGTTATAAAATTCATCAAATTTTCACATTTCATTGTTCCCATTAATTATAAAATAAGTTTATAGTCTAACCCTTCCATAATATCTTATATCTTAAAAGGTAATGAGCTTTAAAAATATAAGATGATTATATTTTGACATTTTGCATGACGATTTAAGCAACATAACATATGTATATAGATGAGTAATTTGTATTGTTATAAACATAGTCTACTCAATATGAGCTTATACATGCATGTGGGGTTTAATTTTCCTACCCCCCCCCCCCCCAACCAACACACACACACACATATATATATATATATATATATATATATATATATATATATATATATATATATATATGTGGACAAATTAAATGGGGAAGTAGATATTTTGGTGGAATTATTAATTAATAATTTAGAAGAAGAATTAATATGCAAGTGGAGGAAATAAAAATAGGAGCTCACAACGCGACAAACTACATAATTAATGGGATCACAATATATTCCAAATGCAATGTTTATGTATGTATGTATGTATAAATACATGTATGGTTTATTTATTACAACACATGTCAATAGTATATGCGTACAGAAAACAACAAGCCAATTAAACTATCTTTAAAAGCTTGATGCTCATTGATACATCTGTATACTTGTCTGCAAACTGATGTTTTAGGACCACACAACACGCATCATTTCCAGATGTTTGCATCAACCTTATACATTCATAATTTATATATACACCAAAACCCTTTTTCCTAATAACTTGCAAAATAGTAATTAGTTTATATAGCTTATAAATATGCACGTGATATATATACATAAAAATAGAAATAATTAAGAATGATAGAACTCATGTGATGAACAAATTTATCGATATATATAATATGTACATTGAATTTAATTAGGTAGCAGCCGGGGTTGTGTGTGGAACCCTACTAGTTCATTGAATTATAGCTTGAATTGTGGTGAAATATCATTTTCCTCAGATCTTGAGAGGATCTTGATGTTGAAATTCACAAATATTATTGTCTTTTTCTAACACGTATATGAGACAATTTTTATACATACATACTGCAGTTTACCTGCATACTGTGATTGCATTCATTTTCATCTCACAACTATATATATATATATATATATATATATATATATATATATATATATTGCTAAATTCAATTCTTTACCAAACCCTACAAACACACACACACAAATATATTATATATATATATATATGGATGAATTATACTAAGAATTCTATCTTTCGTAAGAAATAAGAATAATGCATAAATCAGTATATTGTGTTGCATAAACTGCTTATAATGAATGCATAACGAAATTCAACTAATTGATAAAAATTTTGCTCCCCAGATAAAAATTCGTCTCCTCTAAATAAATATCAACCATAGAATTTGAAAATCTAACGTTACAGATTCATTCTCATTTCTCATCACATTTGTCCATTTTCATTGGCATAAAAACTCATTTTAAAATAAAAATTAGGAACGATTTTCAGCTCTTATAGATCATAAAAATCTACATTGGATTCATCATTTTATGAGAAGTTCGAATCTCATAAAGAACGAAAAATTTTAATTTTTGAATTCATATATATATTTACATAGCGAATTCATCATACATATTTCACACATAATTCATGAGTTCGTAGTACGTATGTTAAAACGATTTGTATCCTGACTATTCTCTATATCCCTATGAAATTCAAACTCTTGAAATCATTCAACAAAATGATGAATCCAATATAGTAGATTTTCATGATATATAGCTGGTTTCTAATTTATATTTTAAAATGTCTACCAATTTCTTGACTGGCTGTAATATGTCTTGTAAGGGTATTCATATTATGTTTGATTAGATTTATTATATAAATTATCAATCTGCTAAGTGCTACACTACAAAAAAGCGCCGATTTACCGGCAGGATTTACCGGCGGCAGCCTCGCCGCCGGTGATTACCGGCGGCTTTCTGACGGCGGAGCTGCCGACCCGTAGTTCACGACTGTACGGCACTGGAAGTGCCGGTGTGAGCCAGTTCAGTAGGGGGTCTACCAACAGTACATGCTCTTCCCAGATGTCTCAGCGGATGTATGAGACTCGGATCTCCACACTGGAGGAGCGTCTCCAAAAGGCTGAGGAGGATAGGGCGGCCCAAGAAGCAGCACGTGAGGCCCTTGAGCAGCGGATGAGTCAGTTCGAGGAGATACTGAGGCGGTCGGGTCAGCTACCTTGAGCATCACTTCTATGTATCTATATCATGTTGAACTTTTTTTTTTTTATGTTATGTTTCTGAACAAACACAATTACACTTGAACTTTGTTTAACATTTGTGTTTTGTTGAACAATTTAATTGTTTTATGTTTTCAAATCGTTCTATTTATTGTGAGTGAATTCAAGGTATACAAATGAATTCAAAATACATTATAATTACAAAATGAAAATACTTATATTCTATAACGTAGATTGATAAAAAAAAATTAATAACATATTGATTAATAAATAGATATATTGTTTCGACATAAAAATAAAGACATATATGCAAATGAATTCAAAAATACATTAAAACTATCAAATTAAAATACTTATGATTAATAAACTATATTGATAAAAAAAATTAAAAAAAAATTAAAAAATAAAAATAAAAATTAAATATTTATTTGCCATAAAAATACGGGCGGCACGAGACTGGTCCGTAATTAACAACATTACTTGGATATAATCTCCTCATATTCAAATGTTATGAATATGTGATATATATTGTATATTGAAATAGCCTTTAAATGATTTAATAGGCAATAGATATATCAATTATACGAGTGTTCTCTACTGGAGACAATTGAAAAGGAACTTCAAGGTTAAGCGTGCTTGACTTAGAGCACAACTAAGATGGGTGACCCACTGGGAAGTTCGCCTAAGGTTTGAAATATTGTATAAATACGAAAATATTAGTGGAGATAAATAAATAAATAAATAAATAAAATAAATAAATAAATAATTTAAATAATTATATAATTTAAATAATTATTTCATTACCGGCGGCACTAATTGGCGGCGGCACATAGCCGCCGGTAATCTCCAAACATCGACGACCATCGGTGTGGTGGTGGTGATCACCGGCGGCAATGCTACCGCCGCTGGTTACCGGCGGCATGTAGCCGCCGCTGATTACCGGCGGCAATGACCGCCGGTAAACGTTCGGGAAACCACCTGAGCTTCCCGAGAAACTCCACCGGCGGTAGGGCCGCCGCCAATCTCCGACGGCTGAGCTTCGCCGCCGGGATTCACATCTCCGACGAGATGAATACCGGCGGCCGGGTGCCGCCGGTAATTGAATCGCCGGCGGCCGTCCCTTTTTTACCGGCGGGAAATGCCGCCGGTAATCACTTATTTTTTTGTAGTGCTAACTATATGTAAATTATGACAGGAGGGTTAATTATGTTAGTTTAATCTAATATTAAATTAATATATAACAAAATTATATTTTGTGTTACGTCTTTTACCGAGTTAGCAGTATTTATAATCTTACAGATTTATACATATGTACTCTTGCTTTAAAGGCCATGTGTTTCATGTATTTAGGATTCGTTTGTTACCCATGCCATAACAAACGAACCCCAAATTCATGAAATTAATATACCAACGTATACATAGAGTATTTAATACCAGTATAATAGAAACTATTAAATAATTTAGTTTAATTTGAATCCACTCGTGTTAAATTTGAAATAGATTATTGGTACGTAGTTGTTAAGGTAGTGACATTCACATGAATGTCTCCCATTTTACTACATAACTATTATCAATTGGTCCACTTTCTTCATTCCAGATGCTGACTCTACATCTATATCTTTTCCCTTTAATTTAAACCATTTCCTTTCTTTTTCTATTCACAACTAATTGAGAACTCTCTAGATCTGGGGTCTCCAATATTATTCGGGAAAACATGATATCCAATAAATATGTGCCAAGTTTTTTTTCCCTATATATATAAAATATATATTTCAACCAAGTTCATTTAATAGATACCATCTTTCCCTGCTAGATTTACCAATCATTTCTGCCTCCCCTTCATTATCATAGAGCAATGTGGCATTATGATTTATGACATAACATTTGTATTCATGTTTTCCACCCTCAAAAAAAAAATTAAGAGAGAGAGAGAGAGAGGTGGGGCTTCATATATGAGTACTACTATACTTATTGATATATGAAACACCACTTCTTTTTGGCTTTACTTCAAATGGTCCCAAACCAATGTACCCACAACTATTGTCTTTAAAAATCTATCTTCTACTCCTCTCTCACAACTACATAAATGGGCCCTACTCAACATTTTCCCTATTTAATAAAGTATATATAGGGAACAATATTCTCCTTCGATCGTACTAATTAATTGGTCCTGCAAATAAAACTTGCTTAATATTATCTCATGTAATTTGCAAGTTGGGACCATGTCTTTGCTGCCTGATTTTGGTTTTTTTTACCTTTTCCTTCTCCTTTTTCTTCCCATCTATCCAGAGTTGTTGACATATCATTGTCACGAGCCTGATTTTGGGTAGTATTTGTAACTTATGTCATATTTGGAATTTATCATGCTTCTAATTAAAGGGGTTTGGAAGAATATGTACTTGTGGAAAACAACCTAGAATTTTCCCAATGTTTTTGAATGTGTAACATGACAAGATTAGTTGTACTAATTAACTAATTGTGGCAACATAGGAAGATATCATAAGTTTCCTCTTCTAACAAACATTTCCATCTTTCACTTTTTTTTCCCTCTTTAATGGTCAATTCTGCTACAGTTTTTAATCATTTACAAAAAGGTATATATGTATGGTTTGACGTGGATTCATATTTATTCTTCTTTCTGGAGTATTTTCTTCTTTATTTTTCATTCAAGGCTATTTTCACAAGGATGATTAGGGTGTACTCCCTCCATGCACTTATTCTTAATCCATTTTTATAATGATACGGATTTTAAGAAATTAGTTGATTATGTTATGAGTGAAATAAGAGTCACGCTTTTATTTTAGTTTTAAATTAAATATTTAGTTGAATAGAATAAGAATCTCACATTTATTATAGTTATAAATTAATTAATTAATTGGGTTGAGTTGTAGGTTCATCAATGGTAAGTTTTGTAAATCGGAGATATGTCCCTCCATCCACAAAAAGTATAATAGTTTCATGTACGAATTATACATAAAAGTGATATATTTTTCGTGGACGGATGGAGTAATATTGAAGGTTGAAATAAGGGAATAATATACCTATAATACCATAATATCTTGTTTGGTACGAAACACATAGTCCTTAATAAATCAAAAGTCCAAAAATATTATATAGATTTATGTGATTCTGTATAATACCTAAATACGTGATATACGTAATTCAAATTATAATATAACTATTATCAACTATATATAATTTGAATACACCATACCAAACAAGGAATCATATATTACGGATATTTCAATACATTCTATTAAAAAATATTACTTTCGTCTACCCAAAAATATTCATTTCTCAATGACGCCGAGTTTTAATAAATTGAGTGTGTTACGAGTGAAATAAAGATTTCACTTTTATTGTAGTTTTAAATTGATTACTTTAGTTAAGTAGTTGGTCTAGTAATGACAAATATTGATAAATGAAGATAATATTAACGGTTATGGTTAATGAGGTATACTTACTAAAAATGAGATATGAAATTAGTATTATTTTTTTCAATGCAACAAAATGGCAAAATTAGTACTTCCTTCGTCTATGAGAGAACTTTCTATTTTTTCTTTTTGGGACGTACAAAAAAAAACTTCCTACCAATTTTTGAATTATATATACCCCACCACTAATTATAAATACCCCACTATTAATTACAATACATTTTCACTACTCTCAATACACTCAACAATCTATTTTTCACTGTCAATACACTCAACAACCTTTTCTTAAAATATGTGTCACTCCCTCCTAGGAAGTTCTTTCATGGACGGAGGGAGTATTTTCCGGTGAACTGAGTGAGTATAAAAGACATCTCAATCAAACATTTCATACCTTATCTCATTCCACAAACCAAACAAGCTCTTAGAGTACTACTATTTATACATATTGAGTGAGAGTTGGGTCAAGTTTTTCGCAGGAAATCAGCTTCTGGCAATCTCTGTATAACAACCATAACTTTTTCTACATAACTCATATTGAGACGAAGCAAGAGGCCATGCACAGATTGCTCTTTCGAAAATAATGAAGTTATATTTTCTGTACAAAACGTGATAGGAGGTCGTTTGAGTGATCAAATGGGGCGTCGAAGTCTACTGACTTGTTCGACGATTAATTGATGAATTTCTTTGAGAATTCTTCAGGCATTTCTAAACTCTTCTGTGCAATAATTAAATTAATAGAAGCATGCTAGGTTTAATCGATGTATAGTAAATTTAGATAATCCAAGACATGCACGATACTCGGGCAAATTGAATGTTAATTAATTTTAATATTCCTAATACTAACTTTGGACAAATTATGATTTGTAACATTATGTTTTGAATTTTCTCAAAATTGAAACTAACATGACATTAACGTAGCAATTTGATACTAAAGTGGCAATCAAAACGATGTCGTTTGATTATTATTATCTAAACCTCTCTTCTTCCTCATACATTTAGCGAGATTCACCTCTAGAACACCAAGTCCATCAAGAAGAAAAAGGATTGTGTTGAGAGAAAGTCGAGATTTGAGAGTGACAGTTAATAGTTTAATTTTTATTTTTTTAAATAATAATAATAGTAATGTTGTTTTAATTGTCACTTTAATTTTAATTTATCATGCTAATGCCACGTCAAATTTTAAAGTTTATGTAGTATTTTATTTAATGATTAAAGTAAAAATTCATGTAATATTTAATTTTTTTAAAAAATTCATGTTAAAAACCAAAATTTATCCAAAACTGCCGAATTACGTTAACGTTATTAGGCTATTAACGTTAACCCACATTAAAAATTACTCCACCCGTCTCACAAAAACATAAATAATTGGGATTTGGGAGTGACACGAGTCTTATGAAATGTTTGTTGAGAGATATTGTGAGTGAAAAATGAGCCTCGGTTTTTAAAGTGTTATGAGAGTAATGAGTTAATTGATGAAAAGTAGTGGTGGACCGTGATAACTTTTTTGTGAATAAATATGAAAGGAATAGATAAAGAATAAGGAGATAATATATAAAAATAGAAATATTCGTATTTTGTGAGATACCCCAAAATGACAAATTGTTAATGTTTGTGAAACAGAGGGAGTATTATCATTATTAAAAGACCAAGTAAAATCAAGGAGCTCAAAACTCTATTAGCCAGCCCACGTAATCAGGCCTGATAGGTCCAAATAATTATTAATTTGAAGCCCATATGTTTCTAGGCCCAAATTAGGAAATATTTTGTGAATTGAAAATTTCGAACATGGCAATTGGCAACCGCCAACTAAAAAATACCTCCTTTTATAATGTAACGAATTCTAATAAATTGGTTGAGAGGCTGAGATTGTAACTGGAATAACATATTTTATTACTAGCGTATAATCCGTCGAAATGTATTAATTGATACTATTATAATTTATAAAAGAAAATATAGAAATTAACACGAATAATATATTTATAATTGATGAATATTATTCAATAAAATAAGTGTTAACATGACATAGGTCTACGTAACATGTCAAACTAAAATGAAAAAATATATTAAAAAGGATTTTCATCCAACCTAACATGACTTAGTAAAACATATATTTGAAAAGTTGACAAATGAACCTGAAAAATAATGTGTTATAATTAGGGATGACAATCAGGGATGGCGGACACAGATAGTGGCTATCCATGCCCGTATTCGCCACCCAACCCGTGACCCGCAACAGGTACTCTCTGCCACCCACACCCGTCACCCGCGGATATCCGCCACCCGTCGAGTATCCGCTAACTCGCTACTCGACTGATATCTGTTACTCGCGAATCAGAATTTAAATCTAAATTAATAACAAATTTAACACAAAAAAATAAAATTAACTTCATGTTGGATTATGCACCCCACATACAAAGCCCATATTCCACGTACAAAGCCCATCAGGGGTGGGTCGGGCTGACGAAGGTTATTATTTACTGTATTAACTCACGGATAATCGGGTTTCGCGGGTATATTTCGCAGGTAAACAGGTTTCGCAGGTGTGGATAGTTAGTATCCAAATTCGTACACGTGAACTAAATGGGTAGTGAATTCTAACCACGAAGCTATCCGTGGATATTAAGTGCCCCTCAAACCCGCACCTATTATGATTTATTTAAATTCAAATTCAACGGGGATAATTTGATGTTATAATTTATAGAAATTATAACATCATCTTTGCCAGATGAAATCCTGCTCGTTGATTTAGTTTTGATGAATGGTCTTGATTTGATCTTTATTCTTTATCTAGGGGTGGTTGTCATAGTATACAACCATATATATATATATATAGGGGAGGGCTAGAATAAAAACACTCTTAAGTGTATAAAATATAAATGATTTTCAGCCCTTAGATCATCAAGATCTACGGTTGATTCGTAACCCTTTTTGATGAATTCGTGGTCCTGGGTTCGAATTCCAAAGGTAGCAAAAATTTATTTTTCATAATTCGTAACCATGTTGGATGAATTCGTAACCCTGTTCGATAAAATTCGTACATTAAAAAACGTTTATATTTATATTTTAAGAAGTGTTTTTACTGTAGCCCTCCCCTATATATATATATATATATATATATATATATGTATATATATATATATATGTATGTATGTGTGTGTGTGTGTGATAATGCCAGAAAATATAACTAATGAAAAATAACAAACCAAAGAGAATCGTAATAGTCTCAAGAACTTATAAATAATTCATTTAAAATTCACGATAATAAAAACTCTAAAACTAAATTGTTTGTGTGCTATCTACTTCTTTTAAGACTTTTGTTGATGACAATTGTAGGTCACCGCCATAAATATGATCTTCGTACAAATCATTAGAACTTTTTGTGAAGTGCTCGTAGAATTGGAACATCATTCTTCAATTAACTCCACATAATCCTGCAATAAAAATAATTAAATATGACTTTAATAAGTCTAAAATAATAAGAATATTATCCAACACGCATGATTGAAAAACTCTACTAAACACAATACCTCATTAGTAAACAATATTACTCTCTAATGTAGTGTTGCACGAATGGTACTTTTATGATCATATTAGTGTCATTAGTGTCATATACTTAGATTTTTTTTTTTTTTTTTCCGGTTGGCACATATGGCACTAATGCATATATGTCTAACCTGCGCGCAAACCCGAATCCGATCCGCCATAATTAAGGGCAAAACAGTTTTAACATGTAATAAATTGCCAGATTTTATGTTTTTTCAATTAGTGGCCAAATATTGTGTTTTCTTTTTCAAAATGGTTATTTCAAAAGCGTTTTCTTGACAACATTGGTAATACTCCAATTTAGTCCCATTTTGGGAGTAACATATAATATTATAATAGATTGTGTGAGTGAAATAAGAATCTCATTTTTATTATATAGTTTTTGGTTAATTTGATTGAATGATGTATTCAATAATGACAATATTGATAAATAAGAGTAATACTGAGAATTATAATTAATACTTACTAAAGAAATATGAAATGAGTATATTCTTTTGAACAAATCAAAATGGTAAAATAAGTGGTAGATAGATGATGTAGCATTTTCTCCCTTTTTTTTTACTTTATGCTACGTCGTCTTAATTACTCCTACTTTTATTATTCTTCATAAAGTATTTTACTTATTTGTATTATATTAATTTATTATTTTCTACACTTTCAAAGTAATCGAATTGGTGTTATATTATGTTGTTTTGTTGAGAATATTCCAATATTAAGTTTATATTTACGTTTGACTGCTCTGTACATTTTTTGGTTTGTCGGATTGAGAATATGTAACGATGAAAAAACAACTTTCTAACAAAATTTGAGGATTTGAAAAAAAAGAAGAAGAAGAAGAAGAAGAAAGATTTCTTGAACTACAGAAAAGGAATCAATGCTCAAACTTGGCTAAATATGACTCTTTGGAATCTAAACTAACTTTTTTTCTAAACAAGTCTCAATATTTTCATCACTTTCAAGTTCCAAGTTAATAATGAAAAATTATATCCCCACCATTTAGTTGCAATTTGATGTCATCAAATTAAATATGAATTATATGCAAATACATTTTTAGCTAATTTTCTCAAAGAAAAAAAACATGTATCATTATATTTTTTGAGGTTTTATTTGTGTTGTGAACTTGGCTCCATCAATATCATAGATCGAGTTTTATGTGCCCACCACAATTTTAAATGTTCATATTATTTTGTTTTAGAGTTTTGACTCACACGCACGTTCACGTACATTAAATTATTCGAATTCTTTATTTTTTTGATTGAGAGAAAAGTATCTTATTAATTGAGTTGCAATTCATGGTCTTAAATGCTTATATTATCACTTGCTATATATAACTACATGTAAAATAAAAAATATTCTTGAAATGTAAAGTAATAAAGGCATCTAAATATATTTCTTCAACGTTTTGGTTTGAATATATAATATGTTAATAACAAAGTGAAGCACCAAAAATAAATAGTGTTATGATATTGATGGAACCCCTACCTGCACTCTTCGAATCTCCTATCCCCCAATCTCCCTCATAGAAACACACACACACACACTCAATCTCGCCCTATTGGAATTTCATCCTCCGCTCATCAATCTCATTGCATTTCTCAATCAAGATACGCTATTTGTGTACGAATACGCCGTTTGCATAGCTTCTCTACTGATACGGACTTCATTTGCTTATCGATCTCTGCGTCGCGCTAATTTATGTTTTGGTCAATTGTGCTGGGTGTTACTGAATCTGAAGGCGGTGTTTGGAGGGGATTTGGCTCCGGGAGATGAGGATTGTTTGCAAGAGGAATCGAGATTAGGAGACAGAATGCCCGGGATAGCGCAGAAGATTAATGTTTGCGGCGGTTCGAATGGGACTGTTTATCACAATTCATTGCTGGGAAATAGTGCCTTGCCGTATCACTCCTTTAATGGATCGTCGGTCTCCGCCAATGGCTTCTGGCCCAAGCATCGTGATGATATGAGCTACAATCAGCTGCAGAAGGTATGTCTCAGCCAATGTACATGTCAGTTTGATAAGAATCTAATTTTAGCAGTTTTTTGTTGATGGCATGGGTTGAGTTCACTTTCCATATTTTGTTTGGAAGGTTGTAAGGATAAAGTGGGAGATTGAAAGTTGAACTAAGTGACTTTGGCAATGCTATATGGATGTCAATTCCAAACTTTACTTGCATTTGTTCTATGTTTGAATTCATTCTTGGGGGAAAAGCAGTTGTTAAGCCTAAGCTCACTTGATACCGCTGTGTTGTACTGATTTTTGTGGGTCAGAACTTGAAACTTAAACGAAGTTCGATCGTGTTTTTGTATGCATTTGCCCCATCAATCCGTTTGACAAATTCAAATGCCCTATTATGCAGTAATGCTTTGTAGATTATATAAGTCATTTCCAAATTCCATAATTTAGCCTTATTTTATTTCATTTAGGCCCAGACACTTCTTTGCTTCATTTGTGATTCTCATCTCATTCTTAAGCAGTGAGATGAGATGGGATTTTGTAACACAGTCAACTGAGATTCTTCCTTTCTTTTTCTATTTTTCGTGCAGTTTTGGTGTGAGCTGTCAACACAAGCTCGGCAGAAACTTGTGAGGATTGACAAACAGACACTATTTGAGCATGCTCGTAAGAATATGTACTGCTCTAGGTGCAATGGATTGTTGCTTGAAGGTTTTTTACAGCTTGTTTTGTATGGAAAGTCTCTACAGCAGGATGCAACAAGTGGCCATTACAGTGGGCGAACCATGAAAAATCAGAACTGTGGCAACTTGTGTATTGACAGTGAATGCCAAGATAATGTGATTGATCCGTCTCTCCATCCTTGGGGTGGATTAACTACTGCCAGGGAAGGGACGTTGACGCTTTTGGACTGTTACCTTCACTCAAAGTCTTTGAAGGGTCTCCAAAATGTAAGTGTCGATTCTATGTAGTTTTGTCTTCTTTAGGGGAAACCTTAGGTTAATTCCCATTAATATGAATCAGGTATTTGACAGTGCACGTGCAAGGGAAAGAGAACGCAAGTTGCTCTATCCTGATGCATGTGGAGGAGGTGGTCGGGGATGGATAAGCCAAGGAATGACAGGATATGGTAGAGGGCATGGAACAAGAGAAACTTGTGCTCTTCATACTGCTAGATTATCAGTGGAGACATTGGTCGACTTTTGGTCAGCCCTTGGAGAGGAGACTCGGCAATCTCTTCTGAGGATGAAAGAAGAGGACTTTATTGAAAGGCTCATGTATAGGTGTGCCAATTTTTTTTCCACTCTCTTTTTCCTTGTTAGTTCACTACTTACTGGCTCTTGAATTACTATAACAGTTTCAAGCAAATGTAGATACAGCAATCAGTGTTCATGTTCTAAAGATATATGTTTTGTCTGTTAAGCATTGGCTTATTCTAGTTTTCAGTCCCCTGCTTAATACTTTGCCTCTTTTGGACAAGTATGTTAGTGCATAGTATATAGATCTTTAGAGCTACGGTAACTCATTCTGTTTGGTAGTCCACGATATTTAAAGAATTACTCCCTCCGTCCACAAAAAAGAGTTCTACTTACCCTTTTTTTTGTCCAAGAAAAAGAGTCCCATTTAACTTTTGAACTATCACATCATACCTTTTCTCCTATATTTAACTATAAATTGTACTCCCTCCGTCCCACGAATCTTGACACGTTTCCATTTTGGGTAATAATTATTACCTTCTCTCTCCTGCTTTATCACTTTTATTACTCTCTCTCTCTCTCTCTCCTATTTTATCACTTTTATTACCTTCTCTCTCCTACTTTATCACTTTTATATTTTATTAACTACACACTTAAAACACTAATCTACAACTCCTTAATTCCCGTGCCGAATCCAAACGTGTCAAGATTCATGGGACGGAGGGAGTACTTTTATTCCATTTTTTAACTAATAATGTATTTCTATTCTACTTTTTTGTACTAACACTACCTCTACAAATTGTACATTTATTCTACTTGCAACAACTTTAACAACTTGATTAAAACCTGTGTCCACCCTCAAACGGGACACTATTTCGTGGACGGAGTTTTTAAAGATTAACTTAGGGTGCAATATTCAGCTGAAATTAAAGACATGGTACAGATTCTTTTATAAGTTTAGTCTTATGCTATCTTAATAATTAACTCAATGTCCGACCAAAAGATTAGTAGAAGTTGTGATGCTAGCACCATCCTTGTTTGTTGATTGTCAAACTTATAGTACTAGAAGTTAGTTCAGTTCCCACTTAGCCAGGTATTATCACACATTCACACTACCAAAGTAAGTTACCTGAATTTTTATTACTACAAGAGATGCTTCAGCCTTTATAAATTGGTGTGAAGCACTGCTATCAAAAAGTTATCTCATGATTAAAATTTGCTGTAATCATCTTCAGAGTATTAGGGAATGGTGAGTTTTGTGATAATTTTATCATCTGAATAGTTTCTTCACATTTTAGAAGGTTGAATTAGCTTGGAGTGACACGTTCATTTGCTTAGGACTTAACTTAAGTCAGGCAAATGAATGTGATAAGCATATAATGTTGCATTAAGACATAAAATCTGCCTTATACTCGAAAAGTTGATGCAACTTATGACATAAATTCTTTGAAATAGGTCAATGTCATGAAGTTCTTATCAGTGTTGGTTTAAGGACAGTTCCATTTGAGTTCAATGCAAAAGAAACTTCTAAATCCCTTGTTTGCAGGTTTGACAGCAAAAGGTTTTGTAGAGATTGTCGAAGAAATGTGATACGTGAATTTAAGGATCTGAAAGAGCTGAAGCGCATGAGAAAGGATCCTCGCTGTACCAGCTGGTTTTGTGTAGCAGATTCCGTCTTCCAATATGAGGTGCACAATCTGGATTATCTATGCATCCTTTGGAAATTTGATATCCTTCCTACAATACTGCTGGAATAATGATGCATCTTCTATTTCAATTCTCAGGTTTCTCATGATACAGTTCGAGCTGATTGGCATCAAACATTTTTAGATGCTTGTGGAACGTATCATCACTTTGAATGGGCTATTGGAACTGGAGAAGGAAAATCTGATATCTTGGATTTTAAAAATGTTGGGCTGAGTTTAAGGGTTCAAGTGAATGGTCTAGATCTAAGTGGTCTGAGTGCTTGCTACATAACTCTAAGGGCTTGGAAAATGGATGGACGATGCAATGAACTGTGTGTGAAAGCTCATGCTTTGCGAGGGCAACAATGTGTTCATTGCAGGCTAGCTGTTGGTAATGGATATGTAACAGTTATTATTGGGGAAAATATCAGAAGATTCTTTGAGCATGCAGAGGAGGCCGAGGAAGAAGAGGTAAGCTTGTTGAAAAGAAGAAATTGCCTCATGTTTTCTCCTCAATTACTCCATTCCTATTAAGTCTATTTCTTCCCTGATATTATGACTTATAACTAATACCAATGTCATTTTCAGGATGATGACTCCATGGATAAGGATGGAAATGAGCTTGATGGCGAGTGCTCTCGTCCCCAGAAACATGCAAAGAGTCCTGAACTTGCTCGAGAATTTCTCCTAGATGCTGCAACTGTCATCTTCAAGGAACAGGCATGTTTATTATGTTTATTTCTCCTTCCTTACAATTTGTGTTTTGAAATTTACATGCAGTCAGAATTCTTTTCGAGTTCCCAACACGAATGATCATTTGAATCTTAAGGAACCCACGAAGTACTAGTATTGTTATAGACTGAAGTACAAATTTAATTAATTTTATCTTGGAGTAATATATGTCTATGAGCTGGCTTAATGTTTTCTTTAGAGCATGGACTTGTTATTCGCTCTACGACGTTTCCTAACTTGGCAGGTGTTCCTGTAGGTTGAGAAGGCTTTTAGGGACGGAACTGCCCGACAAAATGCACACAGTATTTTTGTTTGTCTTGCTTTGAAATTGCTGGAAGAGCGTGTGCATGTGGCGTGCAAAGAAATCATCACTTTAGAAAAGCAGGTGCTTTCACCCGTAATATTTAGTCTGACGCAACTAACTAACTATCTACTTCAATATTTTTCCTGAATTTGGATTAATCCTTGCTTTTCCCATTCAAATTTATATTTACAGATGAAACTACTTGAAGAAGAAGAAAAGGAGAAGCGTGAAGATGAAGAGCGCAAGGAACGTAGGAGAATAAAAGAAAGGGAAAAAAAACTGCGCAGAAAGGAAAGGTTAAGAGAGAAAGAAAACAAAGAAAAGAGATGTGCTGAATCGAATACAGATGCTGTGGTTCTCGATACTCGAGATGAGGCAGAACCTTGTGCTGATGAAGGCGTTAATACTGGGAACACCAGAGATTGTGCGATGGAAACAGGGGAAGCAACCCCCCCATCCAGTCCTCTGTCCCCTGATATCCAAGATGACCAATTATTGATGGATTACAGTTCTCCAAATATGGGAAATCACCATGATGATATTTTGGAAGAGGAATCTGGCAACACCAGAGATTTTAACACCTCTTTGCCACATATGGGAAATCACCATGAAGATATTTTGGAAGAGGAATCTGGCAACACCAGAGATTTTAACACCTCTTTGCCACATAATCACTATAGGTATTCTCGCAGGAAACCAAGGTTACATAAAGATATCGAACAGGATTTGACCTCAAAGTGGTCTGATAGGAGAAAGGGTGCAGCACCGTCAGAGAGTGAACTCACTATAGGCAAGCATGAATCAAGATTTCATGCTGATGGTTCTGAATCTACAAGAATCAATAATTGCTTCAATAAGCAGTTACGAAAGAATGCTGCAAAGTTCAACCCTAGAAATGGCCCAAATTTGAGTGAAAAACTTCAATGTACCAATAACAGAGTAGGTGAAAGATGTGATTCCCATGTTTGTAGCTGTAACCATCCTAATGACTATCGAGCAAGGCCAGAGTCGCATATGATGAGATCAACAGGAGAGCCTAAATATGTGAATAAATGGGAATCTTCATGTGATATTTCACAATCATATTATCGTGGGAAGTGCACTCAAGTTGATTGCGCACGCGAGAATAATGGGCGAGTTAAAGCCAATGTCAACTGTGGCAACTCACCTGTTACAAAGAAAGTCTGGGAACCTTTGGATTCACAAAAAAAACGTGTGCCAAGCAACTCAGCTTCTGATGTCGCCTTGATGCCCAAAGTTGAAACTACTGAATCTGATCAAGTTCTTGAATCATCTAGTACTGCTACTTCTAGTGAATTGACAGATATTTTGATTGAAACTAATAACGAGGACAATGAACTGGGGGACTTGGCCAAATCTGGAAATGGTACTTGCAGAGACACAGAGAATGGATTTCATTCAATGGAAAAGTCTGAGAATTACATAAAGGTAGAAGAAGCTGAGGATGGCGAGTTACGTTTCATGGCTAGACCTCCACTCAGGACGGTAGGGTCGGTGCTGAGCAGCTCATCCAACTCCGACAGCTGCTCTTCTTGCCTCAGTGAAGGCGACAGCAATACATCCTCCTCAAACCGCCAAAATCTGGAATCATCGTCCACATCAGATTCAGAAGAATCTAGCCAAACCTCTGAGGGAAGAGATATGCTGCATTGTCTTGAAAGTAGGTTTGCTGAGTGTCACAAAGTTGTGGATGATCAGATCACAACAAGAGCACAAGATGCTAACAGCCAGGAACTAGCCTCTGGAGCAACCAATGCATTGAGCAGTTTGCCTGCAGAAACAACCATATATTGTGAGAGCCGGAAACCAAATGCCAGTGTGGATGCTCAGCCTCAAAGCGTGCTTCCTGCTAGGATGCAGAATCAGACTATACCGTATCCCATTTATCAGGCCCCAACAATGGCTTATTACCATCAAGCTCCAGTTTCTTGGCCAGCCGTCCCTACTAATGGGTTGATGTCCTTCCACTACCCCAACCATTATTTATTTGCCAACTGTTATGGATACGACTTGAACACTACTAATCCACAGCTGATACAGTATGGGGGCTTACAACATCTCCCTCTCCCGCTGATCAATCCTCTTCATATGCCGGTTTTCCCCACTGTGACTGAGCAGGCTAGTGTAGTCTGCACAAAGGATCACAGCATAGATTCAACAGTTGCAGAGGATGGGCAGAATGGGGTAGCAGATAAGGGGAATGATGATTTCTCTCTGTTCCATTTTGGTGGCCCTGTAGGATTTAAAGCTGAGGCTGTCATCTTAAAAGGCAACTCCTCGGAGAAGAGCCCTGATCCCTGCAGTAGAAAAGAGTCCATAGAAGAATACAATTTGTTTGCTGCCAGTAATGGCATAAAGTTTTCTATTTTCTAATGGTTATTATACAGAGTGACTTCTTATTGTGGATTGGTGATAGAAGGAAGCCTGAGTGATGGAGATTTGAGTGCTGTGTAAACAATAATCCTCCTCTGCAAAAGATTTAGGGTTTTTATTACATAATATATTGATTGCTTTTATTTGCTTGTTACCAGTGTCTTTTTCTAAGAGGGAGTAGAGTATACGTTTATCAATTTTAACAAAATGAATTGTATTTGAAGTTTGTGAGATAAAGATATGTTTGTCAAAAATGTAAAGCATTTTGAATAGGGATGTCAATTGGGCCAACCGATCAAGTTTCGGGCTAGCCGTATCGATTTGTTTGGGTGCGGACTAATGGGGTTGAAAAGTTTTCGGGTTAAATTTTGTTAGCCCTAAACATTCGGGTTTCTGTTATTGAACTTATGTATGTATTTTAATTTTATGGAGTTCAACACCATTGACGTACCTTGAACATTCGCCGGAGAGGAGGAAGGGGGCGGTAGAATCGGGGATTAAGGAAGGGGGCGGCACGTATAGTTAATTTTATTGAACTTGTAGATATAGTCCAATGAACTTTAATTTTCTATTATTGAACTTATGTATGTATTTTAATTTTATGGAGTTCAACACCATTGACGTACCTTGAACATTCGCCGGAGAGGAGGAAGGGGGCGGTAGAATTTACAGAGGGAGAAAGAGAGAGAGAGAGAAAGGAGAGAGAGATGGGGGAGAGAGAATGAGAAGTGAGTAATTTTAGGGATATTATGAATCTTACCAATTTTATCAATTTTATTGTGAGAAATGATTATATTAATTATATTAACTTCTAATTTCAGCCCTTGATCAAGATTGATCTAACGATCTAGAATCTGTCTCCTTTCTCCATATAGGAGACTGTTTCTATTGAATCTAACCCTATGTATACATATATATCATAGATACATACATGTTTTATCTTATGCACATAAGACATGTCAAGAACATCATATAACTT
This sequence comes from Salvia miltiorrhiza, assembly GCF_028751815.1. NCBI lineage: Eukaryota > Viridiplantae > Streptophyta > Magnoliopsida > Lamiales > Lamiaceae > Salvia > Salvia miltiorrhiza. Next base: position 13,635,893 of record NC_080392.1, on the reverse strand, counting down.
CAAGAATGATATCAGAGTTCATTCTAAGCTTTAGAAACCCTAGGTTTTGAAACTATAAGGATAAGGTAACAACCTTTGAAGAACTCTAAATCTTAAATGAGTGGCTTGCTCCTTCAGGACCTTTACCGTCCTTCCTCTTCCTTCTTTCTCTCTCTCATACTTTCCTTTTCTCTCTACTTAGTTGATCGAAAGGGTATGAAAATGAAGAAGAGAGGGCTACCAACCTTTTTCATTTATAGTGGAAATATGGAAGACAACAAGCTATCACCCATTTGCCTAGATAGAAAAGTTGGGTAAAGTCTATCCTACACACCTTGTACCTACACATTGCCGTAGGATTCGAACACGTCGCCCCTTATTCCCAGCCACCCGGACCCGCGGTTTACTGCTTCAGACCGGACCGATCTACTTATAAATTTCATATTTTATTAGGAGTCCCTACTTTTTAATATATTCACAAAATAGTGCCTCCGTAGACCGTACAATTATTATATTTTTCTACATGGGAAGCTTCCGCTTAGACCCACAGATGTTTAATTTTTTTTTAATTTTGTAGACCCACAAATCAATTCCCCTGTTTTATTATGAGTCTTCCTCCTCTGAAGGGCCAGGGCTTTCGCCTTGAGCAAAGAAGGTAACGTTATATATATATATATATATATATATAGGGGAGGGCTACAATGAAAACACTTCTTAAAATATAAATATAAACGTTTTTTAATGTACGAATTTTATCCAACATGGTTACGAATTCATCCAACATGGTTACGAATTGTGAAAAATAAATTTTTACTACCTTTGGGATTCGAATCCAGGACCACGAATTCATCCAAAAGGGTTACGAATCAACCGTAGATCTTGAAGATCTAAGGGCTGAAAATCATTTATATTTTATACACTTAAGAGTGTTTTTATTCTAGCCATCCCCTATATATATATATATATATATATATATATATATATTATTCTTAGTGTATTTTAAAAAAAAAATACATCTTCATAAATGTTCTTGTATAACATTTGTGGCTTGTCATTTGTTGCGTGTGGATGCAATATGGGAAACTTTTGTGATTTGTTTATGTAGCTGAGCATTTTCGTGAAATGTATTTTTGCATATCATATGTTGTTGTTTGCGTTGTTGTTATGGTTGATTAGTAATTCCTTTTTATGGTGTAAATGTAGCTGAGCATTTTTTGAAAAAGTAATTTTTTTTAACATTTATTAAAATTTGTGAAATAATGAACGAATGCTGAAGTTGGTTTTTATTTTGGACTGCAGATTTCGTTCGAATATAGGATTTTAAGATGAACATTGATTTGAACAATTCTTATGCCACTGAGACATTTGGAGAATCATTTAGCGGTGATGTTAACTCTCGGGGGTCTGAGGAGGGTGATCCACATGGTTACATCGATTCATTGTTTGATAGAAATGCCGATGATGACGTTGAAGGCGACGCCGATGCGGACACGGAGACAAAAATTTGTGAGTCACAAGATAATCCCAATGATGGCATTGATTCTTTTGAATCGTTGAAGAAAAGTTTTGAGATGAGGCTTGTTGTAGGTACTGAGATTGACATCCTACACGCCGTGCATAAATTATACTGTGATTATGCGGCTGTGATGGGTTTTTCAGTCCGGAAAGGCAATCAAGAATATTTTAATCCCACGGACGATGTTCGTATGAAGATGTATCATTGTTCATGTGCCGGAACAGCAGATAATAAGTCATCGAAGGGGAGAATAGCAGCTTATAAAAAACAGAGTTATAGGAGTAACTGTGATGCGAAGCTTCGGGTTGTGCGTGACGATATTGAGGCTCCTTGGAAAATTACTTTGTTTGTGAAGCAACATAATCATGAATTGGTGAATCCTAGGCAGACTTATTGTTGCGATCAGCCCGCAACATGTCACGGCAGAAGAAGCGGTTGCTTATCTCTATGCGGGCTAGTGGGATCGGTGTTAGTAAGGCTTATCGATTTTTGGAGGATGAAGCTGGAGGTCGAGAAAATATTGGATTCATACGGAAAGATGTTTACAATGAGCTAAATTCTGAAAATCGGAACATGTCGAAGGTTGACAATGGAGATGCAAATAAATTGTTGGATATTCTCACTGATAGAGGAATGAGTGACCCTTCTTTCTTTTGGAAGGTAAAGCTAAGTGACGATGGGAGGCTTGAAAACCTTTTCTTTCGTGACACTCGTTGCCTTATTGACTATCAACATTTTGGAGATGTATTATCCGTTGATGCTACTTACAAGACCAACAAGTACGACTTGATATGCATTCCTTTGATCGGCATAAATCATCATTGAACGAATGTCATGTTTGGACTTGGTTTCTTGTCAAACGAGAAAACGGAGTCTTATGAGTGGTTATTTAGTACGTTTTTGCAAGCTATGTACCACAAAGAGCCAGCCATTGTGTTCTCGGACCAAGACATAGCTATCATGAACGCTGTTGACTACATTTTTCGACAAGCGTCACATAGACTTTGTAAATGGCATATCAACAAGAATGTTGTGAAGCATTTTGGGAAACTTAATCAGGATAAATATTTCAAAAATTTGTGGTACAAGTGTATGAACGGCTGCGAGAGTGAGGAACAGTTTGACAGTTGTTGGACTAGAATGATTGAGGAGCACAATTTGTCCGAGAACAAATGGTTTTGTACCATGCATAACTTGAGGAAGCGTTGGTCTTCTGCATTCACTTGCGATAAATTTTCTAGAGGTTTACACGCCACGTCTCGAAGTGAAGTGACCAACAAAGTTCTTAAAGAGTTATGCTCGACAACATCCACATTGCATGATTTCGTCATTGGTTTCGAGAGGATGCAGAAATCTTGGCGTACTAGAGAGTATGAAGAGGATGCACTTTGTCGGGGCATGCCTGGAATGTTAGTGCAAATAACAAGCATTCTTCAGCAGGTGGGCGAGGTTTGTACTAGGAGTGTGTTCAAGCTGTTTGAGTATGAAGCAGTGAATTGTATTTCGATCGATTTGACCGAAGAACCCCCTGATTTGAATGATAAGACGTTGGAGTTCAAGTTGTCTTCAAGGACATCGATGACAGGTATCCGTGTCGTGAAAATTAATCAGTTTACTAAGTTTGGCTCTTGTTCATGTCATTTGTGGGAGACGGACGGCATTATTTGCCGGAACCTTTTTAGGGTGTACCTTCACTTTAACCAGCATCGAATTCCTGATGCAATGTTATTGAATCGTTGGAGGAAAGATTCGAAACAGCGGATTGCTTTGTGTGATAAGCTGTTTGACTCGGCAGGCCCAAATCGGTTCAATAATATGGTTTTTGGTAACCACAACACTAAGCATGTGCACGACCTATTAACGGAATACAAGGATGATAGCAGTTGTAGAGCAATGATACATGAGTCTATTACCAAGTTGATAGATGCAGTGCAAAGTTCGAGCGGCCAGAGGATGGATAATACAATGGATACAGGCGTTGAGCAATGCTTCAAAGAGCCGTTGGTTCGGCCTATAAAGAATCTTGTTTCACTGAAGAAGCGTCCATATCGCCGAATGCGATTAAGCAAAGACCGTGAAACTCGAGGATACGATGGCACGAGCACTTTGGATACGATGCAAGAGGCGGCTGGTGAGTATTTGGTATTGGTTCAATATTATGTATATATACCAATTATATTTATTAATATCACGTTACTTGTTTATATTCAGAGACTGACGAAGCCATAAGAAGAACTCAACAGGGTAGTGATCAAGGATATTATCCAAGTTTTGACGATAGCCTTGATCGGTTTTATGTCGATTAGACCTATGGTCGGAAGTCCATCGGACGTCCTCGTGTTTGGTATTACAGGTTCCAGAATTCTTCTACTGAGTTGTGGTGTTTTGTATGGGAGAAGTCAAGTTATATAGTTCTTTATGGACAATTGGTTTTGGCTGACTTTTGGTTTTTATGTTCTCAGTCCCTGGGTTTCGAATGTGGAAATTTATTTCTAACATTTATGTTAAAGCTCGAATTACTTTGATTATGTGGTATGCTTGTGTAAATATATTATTTGGTTCTGTAGGAAGTTGTTTCGATTAAAAAATTGAATTGTTAGGTGTAAACTCGCACATATATGCACAAATTAGATTAGCTCTCTTTCACTTATGAAGCTCGCACATATATGCACAAATTTGATTAGCCTTTAGATACATCAATGTTCACGGCATATATAATAAAGTAGTAGCATTTACATCTGACAAGTACTTTAACATTTTATATTTCACAACCTGCAATATTTGGGTTTCAACATACTAATTAACCATATGCCCTCACTTCATTATGATTCGTTAAACTATTACACAAATATGGTTGTTTTAAGCAAAATAGTTCATGCAAAAGTAACCTACAAAAACTGAGAAGCATACGGCAAATGACATTGTTCAATTTACGCCCTACATACTTAAAATATCAAGATGGCATATACTCCCACCATCTTGTTTAGTCTATGACAATGGGTTCTTCTTTTGAAAGCCCGTCTCCTGCCATGTCTCTTGCGCACTCCTTCAAATAGTCCTCCTCATCAGCGAAGATACTATCATCTGACGAATACCATTCATCATGCCTCTGACTAGTGCCAGCCTTCGATCCACACTTCTTAGTTGCAGCCTTTGATCCACCCTCCTTAGTTGCAGCTCTCGATCCACACTTCTTAGTTGCATTCTTCGATCCACCCTCCTTAGTTGCAGCCCTCGATCCACACTTTTTAGTTGCATTCTTTGATACACCCTCCTTAGTTGCAGCCCTCGATCCACACTTCTTAGTTGCATTCTTCGATCCACCCTCCTTAGTTGCAGCCCTCGATCCACCCTTCTTAGTTGCAGCCCTCAATCCACCCTTTGCTTTACGTTTAATCTCTAGATTAAGGTTGATCAAAGTTGAGGTCAATTCAGTCAGCTTGAAGGTAAGACAATCACCCTGCTCCAGAATTTTTTCCTCAATCAAGTCTTTAATGTAAAAATACTTTTTGTTGGGATGTTTGACGAACATTGTCTTCGACATCCTTCCGTCGTTGTTTATGTTGATAGGCATCCGTGGTTGTTGTATCTTTTCCCAAATCTGTTTCGGCAAAGTCTACAAGCAGACGAAAAAATGACTGTAATATTGAAAGGAAACATGCATATTCTAGAGAGGTAAAGAATGGCATAACCCACTCACCGCATAGTAAGGGTGAGTGACATGATATTTCTTCAATCGAACATCAAATTCAATTTTCTTGGGTGCTTTGAAAGTCTTTTTGCTCAACATAGTTCACTCTGCGTAGGGAGTGAAATCAGGAAATTAGTCAAATGTAATATTTTTAGCTAACAAGTTTGCATATTAACTCACTTGAATCCCAAACATAGAATACTAGTGACCACCACAACAGCTACAGAGAACAATATTGCCAATGTCTCTGCAGTCATATACCTTGCAATATATAACTAGGAAAAATTTGACATTCTAATGCTCCATTATTTAAATATTACGAAGTACATAATCAAATGTCACAGAAACGGAGATAATGCAATTGAAGGCAACATAAGCCAACAGAAACAGAGATTAAGAGTATACATATATGGCAGTTCATTTTCGAAATAGTATGCGAAATACAGAAACCTCCGATTTTACCTCCGGCTAGGGTGACGCTTGCAACGTCGGATGGTCGGACCAGTTCAGAAATTATTCACCGCTGCGGATGCTTCTCGGCCTTGGGTTCAGAAGCCGATTTTAGAAATGTGGGGTGCTTCCTCCGGTGCTGCTGTGGTTGCCGGGCTTTGATCTTGAGAATAGCGAAAGTTGGTGACTGGTGAGTTATTAAGGATGGGATTTGAAAAGACAACTAAGAGCTGCTAACACGCTTCTTCAAAGATTGAAAAAAAAAATCTTTGAAAAAAAATCAGCCCAATCTGTGGAAAATTTAACCTTTGGGCTTGACATTTAGTAAAATCATATCTGGGCCAGGCGATTGACGGCCCAATTTTCATAAGGCATAGCAAACTAAGGCAAATATTGTCGTCCGTAAGATTTTCACAATAAATCTCTAATAACAATCTTAAAGGTTTAGCTTTGGTACAACTCCTTCGTATAAGTAGTAATAAATTAAGGGTAATTTTATTCATAGCTATATCGTTTGTAAATATTTTATACCTAATAACCCCCAAATAATCGACACAAATTCTTGGCTTATTAAAACCTTCATTAATGTGCCACTTTACATGGCCCATTAGATGACAATTTACAGGCCCAAAATGATTTTTTTGGAAGTTGTTATATTATGCGTTGGCGTAAATATTGCTTTTCATTTGCGACATGGACTAACATATTTTCATTATTTTTTCAAATCTATATCGATAAATTAAATTAAATTTTTTTTGAGGAAATAAATTAAATTTAATTAATGAGTAAATTTGGGAAGTCTCAAATTAACACATAAGTAAAAAGAAATGTTATGAGGCGGTGCTCATGAAAGCCACCGTGACAAATTCATAATAATATCATAATAGCGTGTTCGCGTTCCAATTACATTACAAAATAGACCCTTACATGGACATCAACAAATTTCACCGTCTTCCAAAATAACAAAGAACAGATTTCCTCAAAATCTAATTAATTAAGTTAACGCCTAATTTTAATAAACAAAAGAGATTTTCGGAAAATCTGCAAGCGGTGATAGACATGCCATGATCTACACTTTTCGCGCAACACGCTGAATCCCTACATATAGAACGAAATGACCACAAAATTAGTGCCCTTATAGAATAATATGGATGTTTGCTCATAATTTTTGCAAAGAAGATTGTCGCCGTACCAAAAACAGCATTTCAGCAGAACTAGACTTTGGGCATCAGTCCGCAACCCATCGCAAGTGCCTCGACATAGCCTTTCACAACATCGTAAAGCATGGTGTTAAGCTGTTGCATGGAAGAACTTGTATATGAATCATTTTATTCATAAGTTGTGCACAACCCAAAAATTTGTGGAATTTTAAAAACATCAGACAATATCGAAGTCATTGATTATCAACGAACCCTTATGAGAGTGGTTTTTTCAGCAAGGTGTTGTTTCTTCATCTCATCAGAAATTTGATCCCGTAAGTGCTTGCTAATCGGAAAAAAACGCAACACAATCAAAACTATTACAAAATCGATAAATTAAATTTGTTGTGATCATTATTGGACCAATATTACTTACCCAACAACAAACCTCCATACACGTCCAATCGCGCCGATTCGTCAACCTAAGATGCTTAACATAACGAATGATAAGCAAATTGATCAAGGCATCTATGTGCTGCCACCAAACATGCATGCACAATGTTAGACGGTAAAATTATATTACTATCACTCTGTCAATATTTATCTTAAAATACCGTGTTTTCCAGCCATCCATCATGCCGCCATAAATCATTGAACCATGCCAAGTCTCCATATTTATAAACCTCTGTTGGAAGCAGCACCTGTTTATCCCTATGTTTGATACTATCAAACCTTTAGTAAATCTCAAGATTGGAAATATTTCAACATTACTTTTATATAACAAATCATCAATAATAACAGTAAACACAAAAACTTCAACCACTAACATAACCATACCTATCACCGTTGTTGTGGTCGGAAGCCCATGCAACATAGGGCTTCAATTCCTCGTTCTCCAAATCAGTGTCGTTAGGATCATATACGGACATGGCAACGAGACGTTTAAGTCTAGTGTTTACCCGAGTAAAGGCATCAACAGCATAAACTCCATCCGCAAAAGAATTTGGCGTCTTTAATCCTAAAATTTGGACGTCATCATCGTTTGACTCTTCCGAATCACCATCTAAATCAGTTATGAATTTTGGGATATCACAACTCTTGGATAATCGAACAATATCAACAGCAATGTTCGACCCTATTTTGACATAGTTTTTCAGACCCACATTTTTCTCACGCGAACATCCACTACACATTGTTGGGAACCTTGTGGAATATCCTAACCCTTGTTTTAATGATACCAAAATTCATAGGACTTATATGTAATAGACTAGAATCGTTTTGAACTCAAGTGTTAGAGTTCGTTTCTAGTTTAGTTGCGGTGTCGAAGACTGAAGACTGAAGACTGAAGAACGAAGACTGAAGACTGAAGACTGCAGTTACCAACTGAAGTATCAGTTGAAGAATCAGTTGAAGACTGATTATTTAATGCGCGCAAAGGACTGATACTAAAGACAAGTATCAGTTGAATATTCCTCCTAGGACTGATCTTCCAACGTTCAGAGGAAGCCACGTACGCACAAGTACAGCCGCATTAAATGCAGAGATCTCAGAATATCTTATCTCTGCAGAGGTCATTCCTATCTGGTGGTTACTTTTCAGAGATGTCACATCTCCTGTCCATCAAAGAGAGCCGTTTCCACACAGACAAGGAACCTCGAAGATTGAAGCCTCAGCCCAGATTCGAATTGCTCTCCAACGGAAGAAATCTTGAGGACGATTTACGCCAACGGATCTATTCAAGAGTTCTCCTACAAATAGCGCTCGAGGATCACTTCAACCTTCACCGATTCAACGACATAAGCTGAAGCTCTGCCGAAATTGCTACTCAGCCTAAAGCTTAACCGCCCCAAAGCTTGAATCGAATAAGAGAATTCCAAAGCCAAAATCAGTCACTGCTGATTACATACATTCTCTTAGACCCTAGGCATATATCTGTTTACCCAGAAGCCAAAGGTCAAACTTGCTTCAAAGAACTTGTTCTTTGTAAGTATAGTTGGCACTCGTTCAAACCTCCCCCCCATAAGAGTGTTTGAGTGGTTCGGAGTTCAGGAAGGTACTCTGAACTCTGAGTGAAAAGTCTGAGCACGAGGTGTGCTTAGCAGGGAAATCCTACGAGAGGTGTGTGGGTGCTGAAGAAGGGTTTTCTTCAGTTTACGGTTGTGTGCACCAGGCAAGCACACGGGTACGGTTTGCAGTGCACCAGTGAAGCACTTGCGGAGTGGATTGTTGGTCTGATCAACCAGCCGTGGATGTAGGAAAGGATTTTTCCGAACCACGTAAAAGTCTCTGTGTTGTTTACAACTTTCAGTTTTACATTCTTACTTGTGCTATTTCTATTGATAAAACTGAACACTGACTAACAGCAAAGAGAAACATTAATCCAACTATCTGCTCCACCGAGGCTATTACAAAACGAAGTTTAATTTCCGTTGCGTATGATATCAATCTGACTGAACTATCCTCTGATAGTAAGGAAGAGTGATATCATCTCTATCTTAGCAAACACGACTGAAGCCCTTACTTGGATCAGTTAAGTTCCAGCAACTTAACTGATTACTCATTACTGAAGAGCTTTCAGTATCAGTCGTCAACCCTGTTGGTCAAAACTGATTTCAGTAAAACAGGAGTCCTTGTTTGCATGTAAAGTTTCGTTTTGATCTCTGACTGAGATCCCTCTGATTGAGGTCAGTAGATTGTTGTAAAAATAGCCTATAGGTATATTCCCCCCCCCCCATACACCTATTCGAGACCCCCCGGACCTAACAATTGGTATCAGAGCAGGTTGTTCGCAAGAACTATCTGCATCTGACTAGGTTCTATTTGAACTAGATCCTGTTGAGGGTATCGTTGTTTTTGATCAAAAATCTTTTCTCAAGTTTACTCTTGAGATTGCTTGCTCTGTGTTCGTTTCCTGTTTCCTGCGTGTTTCTCCTTGTTCTCTCTAACAATGTACAGGAACAAGAAAGATTCCTCCAGCGATTATGTTCATACATATTTTCGAGGAATCAGTGGACTTGAGATGGGATCATTGGATTCTGATGAAGAAGAAATGATCATTTTTCCAGAAGAAAACCAGAGTCCAACCCACTCACAATCAGAAGCAACGAGCAGATATGATCAAACACGACTAGAGTATCAACACCTAAGAACAAGATTTGAAAATCATCTTAGGGAGCACAAACAGATCATCGAAGAGACTGATCTAGTGCAAGATGCTCGAAGGATCGTCATGCGCCACTTCATTACAGATGAAGATGAATCTGACAAAAGAGATGTACATGAGCGCAGACTGATCAACAGACTGAAACTTCTTCAGTCTCAGAAACAAGAACTTCTACAACGTCTCAAGGAAGCAGAGACAGAATTCAAAATGGCGTCAGAAGTTTTTGAAAGAGTGATCCATGAGGAATCACTTCAACACAAAAGAAAGATGGAACGTGAAAGGAGCGTGCAACAACAGCCAACGAACCTGAATTCAAAGGAGAATCAGTCATAAGACTCAAGGGGAACTTATGCTTCAAACATCAATGTATCTAGTGATAATCACTGTGTAAGTTTCTCTCAACAATTTCACATGTTTCTATGACTGCTTTTCTTTATTACTTTTCGGCTGTATTGTGCTTAGTCTGACGTGTCTGGATGCTTACTCTCTTTATTCTTTATTTTAGACACGTGCACACCCATTTTAAAACGGTTGTCACACGATCACACAATCCCGCCCTTTTTACTAACAAGCGGAGTGATCCACGTGTCACGACTCCATTTGCACGGATTTCAAACGTTTATTGAAACCGCCCTATGCACGATCTCTCACACCTTCTTCAAAAACGTTTCATCTTCGTAGGGCTGAGCATCGGTTCATAACCGAACCGAACCGACCCATTTTTACAAAACCGAAACCGAACCGACCTTATCAGAGGATGGACCGAACCGAACCGCTCAAAGTTCGAAAACCGACCAAAACCGAACCGTCTAAAACCGATCGGTTTCGGTTGGTAACCGAACCGAACCGTTCTTTTATTTTTTTTTTCAAAATCTCACCAAATCTCACCAAATCTGCAAAATCTCACCAAATCCAGGCGGTGCTGCTGCTGGTGTTGCCGCTGCATCGCGCGGGCTGTGCTGGTGCTGCTGCGTCGCTGAGCGGGCTGTGCTGCTGCTGCTGCGTCGCCGAGCGTCGGTCGCTGCTGCTGCGTCGCACGGACTGGGCTGCTGCTGCTGCTGCGTCAACGAGCGCCGGCCTGCTGCTGCTGCCGTGCGCGAAGAATGGAGGCGACGACTGGGACCTGGGTGCTGGGCTGGGAGGTAGGGAGGGAGGAAAGTTGGGTTTCAAAATGGAGAAGGGAGGCGCAGGCTGCGCATGTTTCAAAATTGGGGGATTTGATACTAGGGTTTAGTAACTAAATGTAATATAAAAATATAGAATAAATAATATATTTAATGTATCGGTTCGGTTCGGTTCATAACCGAACCAAAACCCCAAAACCGAAACCGAACCGATACATGATCGGTTTTTTAGTCTAAAAACCGAACCGAAAACCGAACCAGAAATTCCAAAACCGAACCGAACTAAAAATGGTCGGTTCGGTCGGTTTTTTCGGTTCGGTCGGTTCGTTGCTCAGCCCTACATCTTCGACTAAAAGATTTACTCAATCTCAGAGAAATCTTTGTGTGCAAAATTCCTTGAGAGTACCTTTTTCTGCAAGACTAACAGTAAGAATCCACAGTTTTACCTCTGTGAGAATCAGCCATCAGACTTTTGCAGAAAACCTCTTAAAGATCCAAATGGGAAAATCAGCATCACAACAAGTTGTTTGCTACGAATCTGTTACTACATTGGAGTCACTCCAACTGTTTGCTGATTTCAACAAGATCAACGAGATCTTAGAACGACATGGATGGATGAAGTTCGTACAATGCTCACCTAGGTTTCTTCTCGACGAGTCGATCATCCGAGAATTCTACGACAACATCAAAACAGATGAATCGACTGGAGAACTCAAAACAGAGATTTCTGTTTTCACGAATGAAGGCTTTTCAGAATCAACCAAGATGTCCATCAACATATCTAAAGCTGTGAGAGAAATGTTCAACCTTCCGAATGATGGACCAGCTCCATTCTTCACCGATGAAGAAGCCACAGAGCACATGAGAAAAGCACTGACAAGTAATGCATCTACCGATCACGTCATCACCAATGTTCTGAGCATTTCAAGAATTCATCTTCATCTCAGACCCATTGCCAAGATGATCAAGAAATGCTGGTTTGGCACTCTTGGATCCCCTGGTCATCTCTCAAGACCACACAAATTAGTGTTGATCACCCTAATGCAGAAAGGCCCATTCAACTGGGAGAAGGCCTACATTCAGATTCTCGCTGAAGAGAATGAGGAATCTCACTCCACCAAACATCTGCGTCAAGGAACAAGAGTCTCAGCACTCATTCTTCATTGTGCTAAGGAGACACCTTGCTTCTGGAAGAACACTACTCAAGTGTCTTCCACCATCCATCTGTTTGAAAAACAAAAAAGTTCACTCAGAGGGAATATCAGTCACTCGACTGAAATTCCTCTCCTCACTTCTGAGCCACGATACAAGACTCGAGGCTCAACCAAAAGAAAGTTCGACGGCGTATCGTCTCCAGTCAAGATCTAGCTGGACACTCCTCAGAAATCTCACAATGAGGAACATGAAGAAGATGCACCAAAATCTTCTGAAGAAGTTCCAATGCCAAGTATGGAAACTCCTCAACAACAGGCTCCGTCTGTCCCTCCAGCAGATGAAGGAAATCAACCGACAGAGGAGACACAAGCAACCTATGACAGAGAAACGGATTCTGAAGAACTTCCTCTCAGAGGTTTCTTCCATTACTGTCTTGAAGGGTTCAACAAGAAGGCCAAGTTTGATGAATCTGCTGACATAAAAGCTGCATCCTCATCCTCAGCCTCTGTCAATCAAACTGCCCTTCTCAAAAACTTCGTGACACAACTGTCCGAACACTGTGTCACAACCCTCTTTCCCACAGTCTTAGCCTCCCTGAATCCTGAAGAGTTCCAAGCTCTTATCAGTTATTTCTTTTTCATCTTCATCAAAACCCTACCCAAATCTCAATACAAGGAGATTGATGAGGTTCTCACTGAAAGAGAGATGGAAGCTTTGGAGAACAGCATCTTTGAGAAATTCAGAGTCACAAATGTTTGGGATGGCATCCACGACTGGGCACCCAACTTCAGACTGTATCTCACCTCCAGAGGTCTTCTCAAAGAAGATAATGCTGAGGACATCAAAGTCCACCATGAAACTCCACTGCATCAGACTGCTCCAGCCAAAGCAACAGAAGAAGGAACGCCAGCTGAAGAGCAAGAACCTGCTGAAACTACCACTGATGAAAGAGTTCAGATGCTGAACGAGAGGCTGCTCATTCAAGAAGAAGCTTCATATGAGCTGAGAGTCAAAATTGCAATTCTTGAATCAACAGTCACTCATCTTCAACAGCAACTGGAAATCCAGAATAAATTCAGCGAGGTCCCTGAGTCTGATGACAAAGACAAACGAGAAGTGGACAGGAAAGAAAAAGGGAAGCTGACTGAAGAACCAAAAGGAAGTCCACCAAGGAAGCCAAGCAAACAACTCCGCATCAACTAAGGACTAAGGAAGATCAAGGAATGTCATCTAAACAGAAACTCATTATTTTGAATATGATGTTCCTAGATTGTATTAGTTCGTTCTTCCTTGTTATGTTCTTCCACACTTTTGTTTGATATATCGTTCTTTACTGAGTTTAAGCATATTCATGTTTATTCAGTCTTTGTTCCCTTTGCCTAATTTACTCTTGATGATTATGGGTTATCTAATTTAGGGGGAACACTGTTTAAGCTTTTTCAGTACTTAACTGTTGTCCTTACTGATTGTTTGGGAACTTGTTCGTATCCTCTATGACTTGGACTAGTAATGATATTAGGACCTATGAGTGATTTTGTTTAACTGACGACATTGCGTTCTGTTTTGGGTTTTCAATTTACAAAATCTCTTTTTGTGCATATCTTTTCAAATCATTGAATGCACCATACGCCGCCTATTTTCGGCAAGAGATCATGACAAATATTCTATATCAGTTCATATTTCATTTTTCTAGGCACTTATCTGACGGGCATTTATTACGGACGTCAAAAATTATTATAATTGATTTGGCGCGCAGATTTCAAACCGCCCACGTCTTTTCGATTGCCCTAGGAAACTGATCATCTCCCACGATCACACTTTCTCCATTACTGCCATTCCTCAATTCTCCATCACCTTTGCACTCTCTCTCTCTAACATTCAAAATCCACAGCACTCTACTGTGAGATCACTCTCTGCAAAATTCTCTTCACAGATTTCCTATTCAAGATGGCCAAAACTACCATGAAGAAGGTTGACAACGAGAAGGAAGCTTCAATAGAGAAAGATGTCAGATATGAGCAGACGGTGCATAAGGAATCCTTTGAAAAGAAGCCGGAATACACAAAGGTCTCAGAAATTCTTCACCGGAACGGATGGATGAAGTTTATCACCAATGAACCGAAGTATCTACTCGACGATGCTGTCAGAGAATTTTACAGGAATCTCAAGTTCAACGATTCCGAAGAATTGATCTCAAAAGTCAGTATCATCAACGGAGCAAACTGCATTGAAGAGACTCTCAACGTCTCTGAGATTGTCAGGGAATTGTTCAATCTCCCAAACAACGGATATCTCCTCTCCACATTGACTGATGATGAAGTAAATGAAACTCTCAAGTCTGCACTAAAGGATAAATCTGAATCAACGAAGAGTCAAGTCACTCTTTCTCATCTTCATCCAGAGTTTGCCATGTTGGGCAAAATTATCCAGAAGTGCTAGATAGGTGCTACAGGGACTCCCGACAAAGCTTCTCAACCGCAGAAGAATGTCATGGTTGCTCTTATGAAGAAAGAATGTTACAACTGGGAAGAAGCTTACCTAAAGCTTCTTTTCAATGAAGCTCACAACACAAGGCCGGCGACGATGGTCCGACAAGGGAACAGGGTATCCCAGATCATCATCGAGGGGACCAAGAAGCACAAATATGTGCAATGGTCTAAGATGATCAAATTCACAGACAGCCTTCGTCTCTTCAAACTGGCCAAAAGAGATCCCAAACCTTCCTCGAAGGCGAAGGTAATTGACATCTCTTCTCCTCCATCATCTGATTCTGAAGCCCCTGATTCACCTCCATCAAATCCTCGCACGAATGTGCCACGACGTGTTCGTACCATCCTCCCCAAGAAACCATATATACCAACTGAGATGCCTTGGAAACTTTCTCCAAAATCCAAAGGCAAAGCAGTTGTGGAAACTGTACCAGAACCAGCCGCCACCTTTATTTTCAAAGGTACTCAAGAAGCTGTTGAACTTCAGTCTGAAGCTCAACAAATTGCCACCAATCGCCTCCGACGCATAATTGGTGATGTTGATACGTCTTTAGGAGTCTACCGGGACCTTCATAGACTCCTCACATATACTCTTCTGAAGACAGCGCCATGCCCAAGAATCAACAGTCTTCACAGCCCTGAAGCTGAAGACTCGTTTGAGATGGAAGAGGCTTCCCTGATCAGCCTCTTTCAAATTGAACATGTTTGGGATGTAATTCATGACTTTGACAGTTTTGCCATGAATTACTTGTACTCCTCCAAACAATTCAGACGTCTCATGTCACTCAACGACGATGTCGGGACATCAAAGGTGTTGGACGAGCCTCTAATCATAGAAGAAGTTACTGCGGCTCACAGCTCTCCAGTTGATGACACTGCACAACCGGCGGAAGCTGCTGCTGACCCTGCCGCCGATGTACAACCAATGACTGACTCAATCAGTCAACCGAAGTTACCATCTTCTGATCCGACAATTCCTGCTAAAGCAGACCAGGCGAGCATCACTGTTGTTGATGCTCCTCTTTCAGTAGAAAAAGAGAGATCAGCAGACAATGCTGATCGTCCAATTTCTGAAGAACGAGTTGACGACATCCTCAAGTCTCCTCCGCCTTCATCAATACTCTTGAGCACTGATGAGCCTATTTCATCTGAAGGCCAAGACATCAGTCAAGAGCAAGCAATTCCGCAATCTGTTGAAGAAAGAACAGATCGCTCTGCTCAAACTAATCAACCCGAGGCCAACGAAGAGCGTCAGCAAGAGCAAAATTCTTCTGCCGAATTAGATGTTCCAATAGAACACGTCGAGCTTCCTCGCGCAGAAGGACCTGTTCTATTTGATTCGGATACGGAAATTGATGAGCGCCTTACCATCTGGAAACATAATCGGCCGCGCAGACATCTATTACGGATCTCTGATGATGAAGAAAGACCAATGGATGTACTGCTGAACCAGCTTACTGATCAACGGCTTGAAATCGACTCACTCAAGCACGAGCTCGAACTACAGCAAATCTATGGTAAAAAGTTCATGAAGAAGCTCAAAGAAGTAGAGAAACAGGCAACCGAAGACATGGTCTATCATACCGGCTTGATCGATAAGCTCAAACAGCGGATAAAGGCAGAGAAAAACGCTCTGCTCAGATATAAGCTTGAAATGCTTGATCCAGAGACTGGTATCCCCAAAATTCGGAAGGATCACACAGAATTGTACACACTCTTCCTCGAATCAGAGATTGAAAGGAAGACACAATACGCTGGACTAACTGACAAGATCCGGGAAATGGAACTCGAGTTCCTACAGACGTTCATGCCGAGAACCGAGGTCAAGGAACTAGTTGCAACGACAGTACAGCCTATCCTGGAACGACTGGCACAGGTGGAAAGGCAACTCCAATGAACCAAAGAATCTCCTGACTCCGCTCTCGTTCAGAAGATGCTCAATGATCTTCAAGAGTTACAAAGCCGACTTCCTCCAGCTGATGCCAAAAAGGGGGAAGAGGATATATTGAGGCGTATGTAAAGAGAAGCGGAAATGCTCCTCTCTGTTTTCAACAGGATGGAAAACAGGGCTGAGGAAATCACTGCAAGGGTTGCCCCCACTTTCGCCTCAGTTGAAGCCAGCAGAAAGAGAAGCAGAGAAAGCTCTTCAAGTGAATCAGAACTGAAGAAGAAGAAAACTGTCGACTTCATTTCAACTCTAAAGGAAAGTCAAAAGCTTGAACATTATCTCAAGAATGGATTGATTGTATCTCATCTGGAAAAGTTTGAACGACCAGATAAATGGATACCGTCTGAGTTGAATGATTGGTGGGAGCAAATCAAGGAACGCTACACCAAATGGATGGTGTTTGCAAGTATCCAAGGCGACAAGGAGCGCAGGTATGAAGCCTGGAAGTACTTCCTCATGCAACTGAAAGTACGAGATCTTGTTCGTCGAATGCTTGAAGCTCAGAAGGAATATGGACAAGGCATTCCTGACCCGCAGAAGAAAGCAGTAACTCCACCAAGGATCAGGAATGGAGTCGACAGAGAAAGGATCAAGAAAAAAGACAGAACCGTTTGCAGGATTTGGAACTTTCATCCAGACTCCGATAATGCCAGAAAGGTATGGGAAGCAGTTTTCAAACTCTACAATCAGAAACCTTGAGTCTGTTGAGTGTCCTCTGTAATGTTCTTTATCTGCTTTCAAGTTGTAATTTAGACTGATGTTTTATCAGCCTTTTTCTTAATGAAAAGAACAACTTCTTTTTTATCTCAACCTGAAGACAATGACTCTTTGTCCAGGCTCTGATTATGGTTTTTCTGTCTTCTTTTTGTTCTGTTTTTAGAACTGTTTTCGTTCTTGCTCTAAGTACAAGTTTTTAGGTTCTATTGTAAAGGGGGAACTGTTTTCACCCCTTGTTTAGAACTTGTACTGTGAGTTCAGTCTTTTTTCTGTCTAGAACTGCTGTGTGGTTTTGGCATCATCAAAAATGGGGAAATTGTTGGGAACCTTGTGGAATATCATAACCCTTGTTTTAATGATACCAAAATTCATAGGACTTATATGTAATAGACTAGAATCGTTTTGAACTCAAGTGTTAGAGTTCGTTTCTAGTTTAGTTGCGGTGTCGAAGACTGAAGACTGAAGACTGCAGTTACCAACTGAAGTATCAGTTGAAGAATCAGTTGAAGACTGATTATTTAATGCGCGCAAAGGACTGATACTAAAGACAAGTATCAGTTGAATATTCCACCTAGGACTGGTCTTCCAACGTTCAGAGGAAGCCACGTACGCATAAGTACAGCCGCATTAAATGCAGAGATCTCAGAATATCTTATCTCTGCAGAGGTCATTCCTATCTGGTGGTTACTTTTCAGAGATGTCACATCTCCTGTCCATCAAAGAGAGCCGTTTCCACACAGACATGGAACCTCGAAGATTGAAGCCTCAGCCCAGATTCGAATTGCTCTCCAACGGAAGAAATCTTGAGGACGATTTACGCCAACGGATCTATTCAAGAGTTCTCCTACAAATAGCGCTCGATGATCACTTCAACCTTCACCGATTCAACGACATAAGCTGAAGCTCTGCCGAAATTGCTACTCAGCCTAAAGCTTAACTGCCCCAAAGCTTGAATCGAAGAAGAGAATTGCAAAGCCAAAATCAGTCACTGCTGATTACATACATTCTCTTAGACCCTAGGCATATATCTGTTTACCCAGAAGCCAAAGGTCAAACTTGCTTCAAAGAACTTGTTCTTTGTAAGTATAGATGGCACTCGTTCAAACCTCCCCCCCATAAGAGTGTTTGAGTGGTTCGGGGTTCAGGAAGGTACTCTGAACTCTGAGTGAAAAGTCTGAGCACGAGGTGTGCTTAGCAGAGAAATCCTACGCGAGGTGTGTGGGTGCTGAAGAAGGGTTTTCTTCAGTTTACGGTTATGTGCACCAGGCAAGCACACGGGTACGGTTTGCAGTGCACCAGTGAAGCACTTGCGGAGTGGATTGTTGGTCTGATCAACCAGCCGTGGATGTAGGAAAGGGTTTTTCCGAACCACGTAAAAGTCTCTGTGTTGTTTACAACTTTCAGTTTTACATTCTTACTTGTGCTATTTCTATTGATAAAACTGAACACTGACTAACAGCAAAGAGAAACCTTAATCCAACTATCTGCTCCACCGAGGCTATTACAAAACGAAGTTTAATTTCCGCTGCGTATGATATCAATCTGACTGAACTATCCTCTGATAGTAAGGAAGAGTGATATCATCTCTATCTTAGCAAACACGACTGAAGCCCTTACTTGGATCAGTTAAGTTCCAGCAACTTAACTGATAACTCATTACTGAAGAGCTTTCAGTATCAGTCGTCAACCCTGTTGGTCAAAACTTATTTCAGTAAAACAGGAGTCCTTGTTTGCATGTAAAGTTTCGTTTTGATCTCTGACTGAGATCCCTCTGATTGCGGTCAGTAGATTGTTGTAAAAATAGCCTATAGGTGTATTCCCCCCCCATACACCTATTCGAGACCCCCCGGACCTAACAGTCGATTTCTGTAGCAAACCCTCAAAAACTCTAAACTTCTTGTCAATGTATTCTTCCAAACACTTTACTTGGCCCTTCAAGCTCACCAAATACATACTAATATCCTACATGAGCAAATCGTAATAGGTCTTTAATAATGTTTATAATAAGACACGGTATGAAAGAAACAATTAACAAATAACTCACCTTGTTAGTTACATTGCCCCTAACTCTGCCAAGCTCCGGTGACACGAAGTTGGTATATGAAAAGCTATCACTACGTGGTGTGACATTTGGTGTAGGACATCCAGATTTACCCTTACTCTTCGACTTCGACACAAAAGTTTTAGGCTCAGTTGGTTCAATTATGGAACATTCAACAGATTTACCCTTACTCTTCGACTTCGCAGATGTACTACACATGGCTGAAGCCTTTCTCTTACCAGCATACTTCTTTTTACCGGTGTCAGTGGGTTCACCGGAACCAAAATCTAGCTTACGGCCAACATGCTTTGCAGCATCAATGACCGGTGAAGGTGATGCAACATGCATCGATAAAGTGATGCCAAGCGCCTCTAATTTCTTTACTTCATTACTGGATAACGAAATCTGCACCTGCAGGTCGAATACCAGAAAAAACTCTTAGTACCTAAAGATTACTGCCAAAAAACGTGTTTACACGCAAAAATAATTATAAAGCTATTGAATGTGATGTTCATACAGGATTGCATCCATGTTCACTCGAAAAAAAGTTGCGGAGTCCCTCATCTTTTACCGTAAAGTTCTTACTCGCACACCATTTTAGAATTCTTGGAAAACTCGTCAAATGTTTCGGATTCAACGACGCACAATATGTGCCAAGAGCCGGAATTACTTCATACGCCCAACATTGCAATCCATACAAAAAACCATAAGCTTCGAGAGTGTGACCACAGTTACCGCTTGCAACATTTGATAATTGCCTCTTCAATCGATGTGTCGATCTAACAAGATAATTATATGCGACAAGACCCAAGGAAAATCGTAAACATTCTGCACATCCTCCATCAAATGAACATACCCCAAATCCACTGTGCCGTTCTCATGGTCATTCATAACCAACAATCCGTAAATAATGAATAAATACGCTAGCTTCAAGCTACGGGATGAATTTCCGCCACTGGTGGAACATTCCCTTTTGAATTCATTTTCGATGTCATGAAATAGCAGTTCCGTACGAGATGGAAATACATGACCATGGAATTTTGAATACTTTGGGAGTGAAGGGTTACCACTAAACTTCAAGCCAACCATTAGACAAAAATCTACACAAGTGAATTCCATAACTTTATCGCCAAAGCTAAATATTAAGGTATTCTTTTCCAAGCTATTAGCATGTAGCTTTCTACACAACACTTTCAACAACTCTCCTTCAAACGTGAGTTGGCCGACGTCAAATAAATGAGAAAAGCATGATTCCCGCATAACACACATGTTTGCTCCCGATAAAAGATCTCGAATTTCTTCCAAATACCACATTTGACATTTCGTTGTCAATTCCACCCCTATATTCCCAAATAACAAAATTAAATGATGTACACTTGAACAAATCAAATATACAAATACAATAACCAATAGCAAGAACATTGACAAACATGGTTTTTGTACCTCAATATCGCATGAATTGTTGTCATTTTCCCCCATGAATTGATTGCTAATATGTGTTTGTATCCCAATTTTGAGTTTTGATTCCTTGGTGTAGTTTTGGAGTGATTTCAGGGAAAATCAAGGATTAATTGGAGGATTTTGAAGACATGAGATCGAAGTACGTCTCGATAGGAATTCGTGAGCGCAAACGGTGACCAAATCCGAGTCCGGACGAGGGAGAACGGAGCCGAACAAGCTGACTGCGCATAAAGCCCAAGCACCCGCGGTCCGGGCCGCTGCCACGGGCCCGACCGCGGGCCTCTGCTCCAAAATTGCCCAGTAACCCGCGGTCCGGGCCGCGGCCACGGGCTCGACCGCGGGCCTCTGCTCCAGAGCAGTCCAGAACGTTTTTTACAGTCACCCGCGGTCCGAGCCGCGGCCGCGGCCCATGACCGCGGCCTCCCCTGCTTCCAGCCGCGTTTTCAACCGCGGTTCATGCCGTGACCGCGGGGAAGAGGCGGGGATCCGCCTTTTGGTGGGCCCAGACGTGATTTTTAGCCCAAAACTCCATTTTTTCCCTCTTTTCTCATATCATTCACCACACACACCCACTTCATCTTCCCCAACACTCCAATTCCAAACCCTAGCCTTCATTCTCTACCATTTTTCTCTCTTCCACACACAAAAACAACACCAAAATCAAAGAAAGAAGGGGAAGACTTGGAAAGGAGCTCATCAAGACTACATGATTGAAGATCAAGATTATAGGATTTGTCTATGAATCTCTATCTCTCTATATCTTTATTTATGTTTTCTTATGACTTGGGATTTGTTTTTATTATGAATATGCTTGGCTAAAATCCCTTATCTTAGGGATTAGATTAGATGGATTTGTAATGGATTGATTTCTTTGTTTAATATATATCTTGATTGTGCTTATTGTTATCTTTTCAAGCCCTAGATTTATCTCTTGTATGATTGGTTGGCCACCTTTTGTGCATTTCTAATTTGTGATTTGAATCGGGAGAGGATAATTACAATAGATTAGGAGCTTGAAACATATCATCTCAATAAACCGGGAGGTTGAGAGTTGGGTGAGGGCTTGTTGATCTTTTGTGCTCTTGGGAGTTATAGGTTAGAAATTGACCGGGGACGGCAATTATGACCCGTAATCTACTGTTTTAGTCGTCCGGGAGGGGGCTAGAACTAGTGGGGAGATCGCTCTAGATAAATAAGCCATATCAAGATTAATATTGCTTTAGATTGAAATTCATTACTATCCATCGAAATCTAGTCCCTAGGATAACTTTCCTTCGAGTCATTCCTCAATTTATTAATTAAGTTTATTTTATTGTTATTTTATTTACTTGCTTTATTTAGCTTTGTTTTAGTTTTCAACACATCTTGAACTTTGGTTGTCTAAATAGATTGAGAACAACTTATTAATAATAATTAGAAGTTTAAATTCACCAATCCTTGTGGAATACGACCTTGCTTCCCTATGTTGCAACTACACCGTATACTTGCGGCGTGGTGAAAATAATAGCGAACAAGTTTTTGGCGCCGTTGCCGGGGATTGGTTGAGTTTTTACTTTTGATATTGTGAAAAGTTGTTTTTATCTAATTTAGATATTGTTTTTATGTTTGTTTATTTATATGTTTATTTATTTTTGTTAGAGAAAATTGCTCCAGAACCGTAAAAGCGGCACCAAAAATGGATGATGGATGGAATGAGTTGGTTGAGCAACTCCAACTACAATTGGCGTTGATGCAACTTAAGTTGCGTGTTTTGGAAGCCAAAAGAAATTGTAGGCAACCAATGATCCAAAAAGCCTTCCAACCAACACCTTCCTATGGTGAGTATTATGACATGGGGTGCAATGCCATGGAGTGGCAATCACCATTGGAGTATGAGGACCATTTCAATAGTTGGAATTATGAAAATTCTTATTCCACTCAAGAAGGCTTCCAAGGGGGAAATCGATACTATCAAGTGGAGAAATCGAATTCGAAAGACGATCTCCTACAATGCTTCTTAACTACACAAGCTTGGATAGAAAAAAGTCTAGCAAAATCGGAGGTTATGCTAGATGAGCAAAGGAGGTCTTTGGCTACCACTATGGAAAATCAAAAGCGAATTGATGATTTGTGCATGGCCATTAGCCTACGGAATGGAACCTTGTATGAGGAACCAATGCCGATGCTAAGTGAAGAGCCTCAAGAAGTTGAAGAAGAGTATAAAGAAGATGAGGATCAATTCTCCAAACCCCTTGAAGTTGAGAGCCCAACTTTTCCAACGCAACCTCTACAATTCCAAAAAGATGAAAATTTCACAAGCTTTAAAGAATGCAAAGTCAAAAATTTTGTCGATCCTTACCTCGACATG
The DNA here is from genome assembly GCF_028751815.1 of Salvia miltiorrhiza. Lineage (NCBI taxonomy): Eukaryota > Viridiplantae > Streptophyta > Magnoliopsida > Lamiales > Lamiaceae > Salvia > Salvia miltiorrhiza. The sequence continues at coordinate 13,612,673 of NC_080392.1, read as the reverse complement.
GGCGATTCTATGAAGGCTTGCTTCTTTCACTTTTATTTATCTTCATCTTTTGATTTTCACTTTGATTTGTCTAATAAGGAATTGTTTGAGTGTGGTGGTACTCTAGATGGTGAACGAGATTACCATGACGCCCAAGATGTCTCAAGAATTGCAAAGCCACCATATTTTTGGGTGGCAACAGATGGAGCATTCAAATTTGATGAGAAGTGGCCACCGCCTAAGCCTCCACCTCGCTTGTGAGTACGAGACAAGTAACCATTTTATCCTTCATCCAAACTTATTTCTCCTTTGTGTGAAATAAGTTTGGGGGGAGGGTGAAGATGGGTTACTTATCTCGTTTATCCGTTGTTTATTTATTTAGTTAGTTTAGTTTTCGAATAATGAGATTGTGTCTCGGTTTTTTTTTTTTTTAGCTTTTCCTTGTCTTTTGTGTTTGAGCTTGATTGTTGAAAAAAACATGAGTTGGATGAAGTGTGTGATGGGCTTATGATAATAATTGTTTTTGGAGAAATTGTTGTGTTTCACATGTGAATTTTTGCATGAAAAGTTTGAACTTTTGATTAATGAGCTAAATGTTTTGCCTCCAAGAACTTGAAAATGAGCTTGTAAGATTTGAGCCATTGATTGTCATACATTCACAAACTCATTTTATTTTTTGAGTGTAAATCATTTGGGCATGTTTGTTGATCTCTAGAACTTGCCATGAGTCCTCTCTTGAAAATAAAAGTAGATGTGTTGTTAATATTGAAGTGATTTAAGGCCATCCTTGTTAGCCACTTGACTTAAATTGTGTCCAAATTCTCATATGATCCTAGTTTACCCTCTTTGTGCCTTGTAGCATTTCTTTGAATTAACCAATGATGGGTAGAACTTAGATTGTTAGTGGTTACTTTGATGAAAATGTTTGGGAAATGATTGAAATTGCTTATCAAGCTTTGATTGAGTGAAAATCACTAGTCCCCTATGAGCTTAAAAAGAAAAAGAAAAAAAAAGAAAAAAAAATGAAAATGAATGTGAATAAAAGAGCATAAAGGGGAGTGATTTGCCTTTTGAATCATATCATGATAAGTATCACTAAGGGTGAAAAGAAGAAATGTGGGGATATTGGTTTTTGATTGATTAAAAAAGAGAAATGGTGAATTTGACTTGTTCATTGTGATTGTTAGATTGTGGAATATGAGTCATTTGCCTAAAAACACATCACCTCACCAAAGAGCCCTCATTACAACCTTATGAAAGCCCTTGTTGATCATTATTTATAACACATTGAAGTATAGAGAGTTAGGATAAATGGCAAGCCTATGGTAGATTGCATACATGGTTCAATTTGAGTGCAAACACGTCCAATCTAAACACTTGAGAGTTGAGTGCATCATTGAAACATCCACATTTGTGAGGATTCAAGCTTGGAGGCCATAATATTGAACTCTTCATCACTTGTGATTTCTTGGAATGCATTTCTACTTGTGATACACTTTTTAAAGATTTTTGAAAAATTTGAAGCCCTTGAAATGACACCAATTCATTCTCACATGTTTGTTATCTTTTATTTCTCTTCTCTTTGTTGTTTGGGGACAAACAACGCTTTAAGTTTGGGGGGTTGACAAACATGGTTTTTGTACCTCAATATCGCATGAATTGTTGTCATTTTCCCCCATGAATTGATTGCTAATATGTGTTTGTATCCCAATTTTGAGTTTTGATTCCTTGGTGTAGTTTTGGAGTGATTTCAGGGAAAATCAAGGATTAATTGGAGGATTTTGAAGACATGAGATCGAAGTACGTCTCGATAGGAATTCGTGAGCGCAAACGGTGACCAAATCCGAGTCCGGACGAGGGAGAACGGAGCCGAACAAGCTGACTGCGCATAAAGCCCAAGCACCCGCGGTCCGGGCCGCTGCCACGGGCCCGACCGCGGGCCTCTGCTCCAAAATTGCCCAGTAACCCGCGGTCCGGGCCGCGGCCACGGGCTCGACCGCGGGCCTCTGCTCCAGAGCAGTCCAGAACGTTTTTTACAGTCACCCGCGGTCCGAGCCGCGGCCGCGGCCCATGACCGCGGCCTCCCCTGCTTCCAGCCGCGTTTTCAACCGCGGTTCATGCCGTGACCGCGGGGAAGAGGCGGGGATCCGCCTTTTGGTGGGCCCAGACGTGATTTTTAGCCCAAAACTCCATTTTTTCCCTCTTTTCTCATATCATTCACCACACACACCCACTTCATCTTCCCCAACACTCCAATTCCAAACCCTAGCCTTCATTCTCTACCATTTTTCTCTCTTCCACACACAAAAACAACACCAAAATCAAAGAAAGAAGGGGAAGACTTGGAAAGGAGCTCATCAAGACTACATGATTGAAGATCAAGATTATAGGATTTGTCTATGAATCTCTATCTCTCTATATCTTTATTTATGTTTTCTTATGACTTGGGATTTGTTTTTATTATGAATATGCTTGGCTAAAATCCCTTATCTTAGGGATTAGATTAGATGGATTTGTAATGGATTGATTTCTTTGTTTAATATATATCTTGATTGTGCTTATTGTTATCTTTTCAAGCCCTAGATTTATCTCTTGTATGATTGGTTGGCCACCTTTTGTGCATTTCTAATTTGTGATTTGAATCGGGAGAGGATAATTACAATAGATTAGGAGCTTGAAACATATCATCTCAATAAACCGGGAGGTTGAGAGTTGGGTGAGGGCTTGTTGATCTTTTGTGCTCTTGGGAGTTATAGGTTAGAAATTGATCGGGGACGGCAATTATGACCCGTAATCTACTGTTTTAGTCGTCCGGGAGGGGGCTAGAACTAGTGGGGAGATCGCTCTAGATAAATAGGCCATATCAAGATTAATATTGCTTTAGATTGAAATTCATTACTATCCATCGAAATCTAGTCCCTAGGATAACTTTCCTTCGAGTCATTCCTCAATTTATTAATTAAGTTTATTTTATTGTTATTTTATTTACTTGCTTTATTTAGCTTTGTTTTAGTTTTCAACACATCTTGAACTTTGGTTGTCTAAATAGATTGAGAACAACTTATTAATAATAATTAGAAGTTTAAATTCACCAATCCTTGTGGAATACGACCTTGCTTCCCTATGTTGCAACTACACCGTATACTTGCGGCGTGGTGAAAATAATAGCGAACAAACATACTAGGAATAATTAAAGATTCTAATCCAAAATCAATCACAATTATATAAGTGTCAAACAAGCTGCTCATATATAATAAACATCCCTCGTCGCTAATACAAGTTAATAAATTAAAACATCGAATATCAGCATTATAATATTATTCAATTCACAAGATTTCAAATATTACTTCTCACCTACCACTAATCTACTTCATCATCAAGACGAGAATAACAATTAATATTGGAGTAACAAATCAGAACCAGTGAGGCAAACCAAGGGCGGGAGCGGCACGGGACAACATTTTCCATTCAAAATTATAAGCATATTGCCGGCGTAAATATTTATAACTCTTCCTTCGGAATATACCTGATACACCAATTTCATTCGAAGACGTCGTAGCCATGTGGAGACCAAATCACCATACGAAGTTCTCAAAACATGGACTTGCTCATATTACTAAGACAAAAACCCTCCAGTAAGCGTAGACAAACAAAACATTTTGGCAAAATATATTACAATCCAAATCCAACGGTGGTAATCAATCTTCAGAGACATCAAATGAACACAGGCTCGAAACGTGTCCCTACAACGGTCACAAAACCTATTTCATGCATAGCTAGATGACAGGTACATCGTCAGCAAAAACTAGGGACTCCTGATAAAATATGAAATTTAAAAAGTTGGGACTGCTAATAAAATATGAGATTTATAAGTAGATCGGTCCGGTCTGAAGCAGTAAACCGCAGGTCTGGGTGGCTGGGAATAAGGGGCGACGTGTTCGAATCCTACGGCAATGTGTAGGTACAAGGTGTGTAGGATAGACTTTACCGAAAAGTTGTAAGTCAACTATTACTAGAAATGTTCTCATGTCTTCATTATCCCTATCCAAGGTTACTTCCATATTGTCTTCTTACTCAAAATGAGAGTGCAACATGTGACTCTTGCTACTTCCCTTGCCTAGGTAGGATTGTTCTAGGTTGATAACACATCTTCTCTTTCTCCCACAAACTTTGTCTTTCTTCCCTATACATATATCTATGTAGGAACACGTACATACATGGGAGACCTACAACCTCCAACTGTATCTATGATTGTGGTGATACTTATACCTATATGGTCTTTATCCATAGTTAAAAGCATGCATTTTGGATTTGGTTAGATTTATTAGTACTATTATAATGGTTTATCTTGAACATGAATAAATAGTGATTTTCATATAATTCATACAATTGAATAAAACCATGTAAGATTGTTTGAAAATACATATGTGATTTCAAAACAATAGATTTTAGAATTAAACTCTTGTTCGAAAGAAATAAGAAGAAGTTTTCTTCATCAGGCACGAATTTACTTAATAGTTAGACTAGGATTTTAATTTCCTATAATTTAATAAGAAGTTCGGGATATTACACAACACAACAACCAAATATGCAATATATATTTTATAGCCCATTCATTCTTCTTTTGCGATTCCCCTTCGATCTAGCTGTCACTCGCAATACATGGTGGCGGAGGAGGCCATCCCAGCGACTCTGAATTTCATACCGAGATGGTCTTGAAAAAGAGGCAGATCGATGAATAATGGGCAATTAGAAGAAAAACTCCATTAACAATTTAAGAGTCTGAAAATCGAGCTATAAAAGAAACTTCTCAAAGACCTGTGGTTAAAAAGAAATTGAAATGATGAATTGATTATAATTAATTTAATTTGGGGGCTATAAAATATAGTGTAAAATATTAAATTTCTAATTAATTATTATTATTATTTAAAAAAGAGGGTTGTAAGGAGTAAATGAGAGCTACGAAAACAATTCGAGTTGGCAAATTGTGTGTGTCGGGTTATTATCGGGTCTACACGGTAATGTCAAACACGAACACGACCTATTAAGAAATCGCTCGACACGAACACAAATACGACATGATCTACACAAACACGAACACGACAAGAAATCGATGTCAACACGATTTGAATCGTGTTGACACGATACGATAACGACACGAAAACGACATGATCTAATAAAAATTTGATTAAATAAAGAAGGAAGTGTATTAAATTTATGTTGCTTAGTAATATAACAAAGGATGTGATTAAAAAAAAAGTTTTCAAAAAGTCAAAACTCCTAACTTTAAAATAAGAATTAAAATAAATATTTAGTAAAAATAATAATAGTAATTTTAACGGGGTTACGTGAACCCAACACAAATCCGACACGAACCCGAAACAAAATTATCGTATTCTTATCAGGTCGACACGATAAGAATACGAACCTAATAAGATTTGACACTAACTCATTAATTTTGTGCAATTTCGTATCGTGCTTTCGTGTCGTATCCAAAATTGACAGCCATAATTAAAATCACCCAGATAATAAATACAATTTCTCTTGATTTGGTCCAAATAACAAAAAAATAAGGTATGAGCTGAATTCTATTTTGAATTATTTGAGAGCCCAACTTTTATCTGTAGAATTTAAATTGCAAGCCGCCTCCTTCCTTGCTTAGCTGATTGCTCAGTTACTCTGCTTCAAAGTTCAAATCTTTCTCTCATAAAGGAACTGTAGTCCATTTCTTATGATTTGATTTGATTTGCGATGAACTCCAAGTATAAATCTCTGGCTTCATTCCCGCTCCACAATCTTCAGCATTGCCGCACAATCGCCAAAGTTCGGCTGAAATGGGTGAAAAACCGGTCTTTGGACCACATCATCGACGTCCAAACCGACATCAAAGCCGCTTGTCTCATCAAAAACGCGATCATCCGCTCTCCCACGGGATATTTGACCTCCAAATCGCTCCTCGATTCTCAGAAACTGCTGGGCCTCACCGTGCCCACTCTGCGCTTTATGCGGAGGTACCCCACGCTGTTCGAGGAGTACCCTCATCCCAAATACCCCTCTTTGGCGTGTTTCAAGCTCACTGAGTTGGGAATGATGATGCATCACAAGGAGTTGGGAGTCTTCGAGCAGTGCGAAGCTGATATCATCGAGAGGCTCTGCAGGGTTTTGATGATGACCCGCAATCACATGGTAACCAATTTGCCCTAGCTTTTTTGTTTTCGATAATTTCGCCTAAATATACAAATTATCGTTCAATTCTGATTTTGCACATGAACTAGAAATTCGAGTCCAAATACATGAACGTTAATTGTACTGATTTTTCGCACAATCGTCAATTTCCGGAAAATTAATGATGTTATGGCACTAAAGTAAAAAATTAATGACTAGTTGAAGTTGTATAGGAGTACATTGTTGTATAGTACGTTGACATTTTAAGTCATTAATTTGGGTCAATTAACAGTGTGAAAATCCACACGATTGAAAGTTGGTGTATTTAGAAATAGAATTTTCAATTCATGTGCATAACCAAAATTGAATGAAATTGTGTGTACTTAGGCGCAATTTACCCCTTTTTTTGTGGAAAATGTGTTTAGTAGTTGGATTATACTGATTGTTAGATGTTTTCAAGAATGAAACGTGTTTGATGAACTTGTATCAAATTGTAGTTTTCTTTAGTTTTATTTCCAATCAATTATGTGGAAGGTGTTGTTTTGACTTGAATGTGAACAAAGGGGAAATGTTTTGGTAGTTGTTATTTATATTTTCAAGAATGGAATGTGTTTGTTGAATTGGTACCAAATTGGTGTAGGTTTGCATCTTCTTTCTCAATTGGTGATGGTTTGATGTGTTGACAGCTGCCTTTCCAATCCTTGCATCCACTAAAATGGGATTTAGGATTGCCTGATGATTTTGACAGAAAGTTGATCAGAAAATATCCAGATCATTTTAGGGTGGTGAAGGGAAGTAGTGGGAGCAACTGGTTGAAACTTGTAGGATGGCGGGAGGAGTTTTGTGTTTCTGCGTTGCAGAGGATGAATGAGAAGAGCATCGATGGTGCTCCCGGTTACAGAGGATTCAAGAGGGGGGAGGCCGCACTCGAGTTCCCGATGAGTTTTCCGAGGGGCTATGGAGCTCAGAAGAAGGTGAAAGCATGGATGGATGACTTCCAAAAGCTGCCTTACATCTCTCCTTATGAAGATTCAAGAGGAATCGACCCCAATAGTGATATCATGGAGAAGAGAGTTGTTGGGGTGCTCCATGAGTTTCTAGGCCTCACTGTATACAAGAAGACTAAGAGGAATTATTTGAGATGTTTGAGGGAGGAACTTAATCTTCCCCATAGGTTTACTCGGATCTTTACCCGATATCCCGGGATATTTTACCTCTCCCTCAAATGCAAGACTACGAGCGTAGCCTTGAGAGAGGGCTATCAACGGGGTAAGCTGGTCGATCCACATCCTCTTGCGCGCCATAGGGATAAAGTCCACTATCTCATGCGAACGGGTTTGATCTATCGAAGTAAAGCTCTCGATGTCATACCTCGTCTTGACAATGTTGGAGAAGAAGATGATGATGAAGAAAGCGAAGATGAAGAAATCGAAGTGAGTGGTGAAGACTATGATTCGGAGGCTGAAACCAGCTCCGATGAGGATTAGCTAGCATTGTAGGAGTCATTTTTTGTGGTAGTAGAATAATTGAGCTGATTGCCTCCTTTGTTGTTGTTTCAGCAAATCCAACACTTGATACGATGGATGATTAGAATGCAAATCAAATCATGCAAATCGAACATTTGATTAAATTAATTATTTTATCAATCATATCTTATCACTCTAATCAAACGATTTCCTAACAAGTTGCTACACAAAAACGTAATTCAGTCACCCAGAATAAAAATCTTCAAGAATTCATGATTTCAATACAAAAAGATCACATTTTGCTTATGCAAGCAATAAGCAAGATACAGTAATCCAGATTCAACTCAAACAATAAACCAACATTTTGCATGTCAGCAGTGAATAGGTATGTACTCGGCCATATAAAATCTCTGCCGTAATCCCAATATGGATTACACAAGTCAGTAGTTATGAAAAGAAAATAGGTCAAAAAAGAGTGATTTTTTGTTTTTCATTGAGGAAGCATATCATAATCATCAAATTTGACTCAGAAACATATGTACTCTTCATCATAACATTAAGCATACAGTTAAAAGCACTAATCCCAGGCACTGGGGTAGCCTCCGCCGTAACCACCACTGCTTCCGCCGCCACCTCCTCCGCCATGGTAGTCGCCGCTGCTGTGGCCTCTATTGAAAGAAGAATCCCTTCTAAAATCACGGCCTCCAAAGCGCCCACCTCCGCGCCTACCTTTATTACCATACGAAGCTCGGCCTGCAAACCGAGTCAACCAATCGGGTACCTCCTGATTTGCTTCCTTCATCAATTCAGCTAGCGACTTTGCCAATGACGTGTTGTTCTCGTTGAAGAATGCCGTCGCCAGTCCTGATTTGCCAGCACGACCTGTACGTCCTATGCGGTGAACGTAGTCATCAATGTCATTGGGAAGGTCAAAGTTGATGACATGAGCAACATGCGGGATATCAAGACCGCGAGCTGCCACATCAGTTGCGACTAGTATTGGCGTATTTCCACTCTTGAATGATCTTAATGCCATCTCTCGCTCCTGAAACCACAAATTAAAAAATGTAGTGCAATAAATAGGTGGTATAGTGAAGCAAAAGTTTGAGAGAGGTGGATATCCAAGGGTGATCCAACAGCAGTTGTAGCTGAAGTGACTCTCAGAGTTGAGGGCTAAGAAAATACAACTTAGAAGAGCAAACTAGTTCCAGATACATCTAAAATTTTCTGCTCTATGAAAATCGTTTAAAGCCAAGCAGTGGACTTATTTAGGTTTCTAATATCAGATACAGAAGCTTTGGAAGTCCACGACACTATATATCAAGGTGTGCCTTCTCCAACTTCATAACATCATGTTCAATTAAGGTGCACTATATCTCAGTTGCTTGCAGTGAAAATTTTGTAGCAGAACACTGAGAGTAACCTCACAATATATCGCAAGTTCACAACCACTAAGTAGCAAATGACATAAAAGTCAGTGGTAACAACCTATTGACTAATTCCACCGATAATAGACTAGGTCCATCAGAATCCCCTAAACAGGAAGGCAAAAAAAAATCAGTTCAATTGCAGCCAAGTGTTTATACAGATTTCTCACAAATCAAGTCAAGTAAAATCGAACAAGTCCACTCTTCCCACGAACTAAGAAGAAAAACCATTAAACATGATTATAGAGAGAGAGAGCTGTAATGAGTATCCCCAACTACATTATTTTCTGACCTGTTGCGTTCTATCTCCATGAATTGTAGTAGCAGGAAAGCCATTCATACATAACCAGTGTTCCAAAGAATCAGCTCCTTTTTTTGTCTCCACAAATACTAAAGTAAGAGCGTGCTGTCAAACACCAGGAAATAGAAATGCTCTTATCAACAGAGAATTAAGCAAAAAAGAGATTAAGAAGATAATCTGGTATGTCATGGGAAAAAGATGAAGATCCTCAGTAACAAAATGAGGCAACTTACCAGACTGCAGTTATTTATGGTATAACATGCAAGCTGAAAGTATGTTACGATATCCCACATCAGTTCCACATGAAAGTGTGGGATGGTATATAAGAGGGGGTCAACCCTTTACCCTTGACCATGGACATATAAGTTAGGGAGCCCTAACTTAACCCAAAACCATGGTCAAGGGTAAAGGGTTGACCCCCTCTTATGTACCATTCCACACTTTCTTGCGGAACCGATGTGGGATATCGGAACAAAGTTGCATACTTAGTATTGGCAGTGTACCATATAACTTTAGGTAATTTCTTGTTATTGGCAGGAGGAGGAGCATATTTTCGAAGCTATATCATCCACAATGGCCTGATTTCGAGACAATGCATCCCATGTTCCATTTTGCAACATGTTCATGGTGGAATTTGTGGATCACAAAAACCTATCCCATTCATCATCTAGTGTTGTATGGTTCATACGTATGGCATATTGAAGGTAGAATTATTTAGTGTATACTAGGTAAAACATGCATATGCAAATAATGAGATATCACAGATTTGATTCCAGCCAATCACACACAGCCATTCCATCCAGTATTGATTGATCTGAATATTAACCAACTTAAATTGGAAAAATTAATCCTTGTACTTTTGGTCAATGTCTCTCTTTTTCTGTTTTGTCTTTTAACTACATGTGGTCTAAGTCATCTGATAAGAACCTCAGTATTATACAAATCAATGTACCTGGACCCGATTCTACAAATAAACTTAAAAAGTTCCCAGTGCAAATGAAGTTCAGGACTCAATTTGTATGCATATTGGACCTACTTGTAAAAACTTGAGTGTATAAGGACTAAGATACATGCTTTTCCTTTATAATCAATTCGCAGTGGAAGCTCTTCTTGTTAATAATATACATTAACAATGCTATAATTTGGTCAAATGTTAAATATATCAAACCAAAAGATCGGAAAGGAATAAATATATTATATTTATTCACTAAAACAACAATACCTTCCCTTGAACTCCATTTGCCCTTTGTGCATGAAGAAGATCCATCAAATGGCTTCTCTTGTCACTCTCGTGAACATATTCAACTCGCTGAACAATTAAGTCTGTACTGGAACCAACCCTTCCAACTGCCAAAAATATGTAATTTGAAAGAAAATCTGATGCCATTCTCTGCATTACGAACAATAAGAAGAAATTTGAGAATATCACATGTAATTTGAAAGAAAACTTGATGCCATCGTCACCATTCACAAATAAGTAGCTTATCTACAAAAAAGTTCAATATATTCACTTGGTCCGTAAGTCCAAAATGATGCTCACTTTCCTTCCAAAAAGTTTCTTTTTTCATCACTTATCATTGGTATATCAGACAATGAGAATTTGCTAGCTTGTGATTCTTCTTTCTAAAAAAATTCAAATGCTTAAATGCTTTTGATTAAATAATTTTATAAACAATTCAGTGAAGAGTGGCGAGAATCAAGTGAAGATTACAGATACAAGATTGATTTACGACTATCACCTGGATCTCTTTTGGAAAGGTTGCACTAAATAGCATTGTCTGTCTTTCACCAGGTGGTGGCATATCCATCTGCTCCACTATCTTTCGGATCTGAGGCTCAAAACCCATATCCAGCATTCTGTCTGCCTCATCAAGAGCCAAGTATCTTATCATTTGTAATGAAACTTTGGCTCTCTCGAGCAAATCAACCAATCTTCCAGGAGTTGCCACCAGAATGTCTACTCCCCTCTCAAGTTCACGTAGCTACAAACAAGTGAATTACTTTTAGTCACCTTCAAGTTGCAACAATTGTAACAAGGATATCAAAGCTGAGAGCCAGTAATAGGACATCTATCATGAGAAGACACCTTTTACAAAATTATAAGAGACAAATCCTTACAACATCAAGATAATGTTACGATATCCCACATCGGTTCCACATGAAAGTGTGGAATGGTATATACGAGGGGGTCAACCCTTTACCCTTGACCATGGTTTTGGGTTAAGTTAGGGCTCCCTAACTTATATGTCTAACAATTTGGTCCGACCTGCCGGATCCGGAAGTTTACGGGAGAGGCTACCTGGGGAGAGTGCCGCACGACTCCAGGGGCTAGAAGGCGACCTGCCTGGGTCGATTGAAGGCTCCCCAGTGTGAGAGCCATCCGTGGACGTCCAGTCTTAATGGGGGATGGATTGTTACGATATCTCACATCGGTTCCACATGAAAGTGTGGAATGGTATATACGAGGGGGTCAACCCTTTACCGTTGACCATGGTTTTGGGTTAAGTTAGGGCTCCCTAACTTATATGTCTAACATATAACAATTGAACCAAAAATAATCAGCAAAAAAACCATTATTACGCCTTCAATCAGGTGTATAACAAAAAGTTGGATGCAAGTTTCCTAGGGAGACAAAGTGAATTACATCCACAAGTTTCTCGTCGACATCGTGGCAGGTTGTATATATTCATGAGTTGATAGATTTTTTAATTATGGAATACAATTTAGCCTAATTGGAAAATAGTAATTTTTTATGTACAATAAGACAGCAACACATAAATACTGCACAGTCCAACTCATCGAGATATTAGTTGGCTTGGAAGCAAACTCAACATAAATTAAACGAGGGTAATTTCTGGGTCTATAAGTGTAGACTGTCTCCAATAAGCCTAAAATCAAAATCATCAGGGCTCGGATCCAAAGTGGACAATATTGTGCACATGTGAAAATTTGAATGGTCCACGCTTTGATTTGGGGATCTCTGTTATCAAAGTCATGCCCCAATCCCAAAATTTAATTGGTTGGCAAGAGAATTCTCAGAGCAAAGGTCAGAGTCTGGTGGCTCACTCTGTCACTCGGTAGACTTTGTTTGAAGAAGAAATGGTTGTGCAGCTATAATCCCACAAAGGTTAAATATAGGGATGGTCTTAAATGAATTAATGAAGCATCAGCCTAATAGAACAAAATGAAGATGGGTGTGTGTGCGTAAGAAAGAGATTCAAAATGTACATCATGTAATCGGCCACCGACTATCTTAATGCACTCAGTTGTCTTACTTCCAAATTTGTTAATACGTAGTATAATTGCACAAGTAAAATTAAATCGTGGAGCTTTAGAATTAGGCAAACACAAACTCGAGCATCTACATGTTGTAGAAAGATACATTAAGTAAACATATAAACCATGTTCGCTAGGTTTGATCCTAGCACGTTAAATGAAGTATTAACCTAACATACATTGACAACATACACTCTCTGTTTTTCCTGGACTAGAAATGAAAGATTTTAATCAACAATAATTTCACAAAATTTAGATTTATAAACCTGCTGATTTATTGGTGCTCCTCCATAAGCAACAACTACTCTAACACCAGTTTGATATGAAAACTTTCTAGCTTCCTCGTGTATCTGCAGGTTAAATGCAACACAGCCATCAAAGATTCCTACTTAGTACTCACAAAGAAGTTAAAAAAATATATAGAAAGTAGCAAAAACAAAAACAGCAATATTTGAATAAAGATGCTGACCTGCACCGAGAGTTCTCTTGTAGGTGAGAGGATAAGAGCAAGCGGAAAAACAGTACGAACTCCACGTGGTCTCTGGGGGAAGTTGCCCGTCATAATACCACTAATAATTGGGAAGCAAAAGGCGGCTGTCTTGCCAGACCCTGTCTGAGCACAAGCCATTAAATCTCGTCCAGCTAGCGAAATGGGTATCGCATGTCGCTGAACAGGAGTTGGTTTGACGTATTTACACCTGCGAATATTCAAATTAAGTGCATCCCCCAAATCAATCTCTGCAAAGGTATTCACAGGCGGCGGCACGTTACCCCCACTCGTCTCAACAGGGATATCCTCATAGGCATCAAAGTTAATGCCAGAATTCTCCTGCTCGTTAAAAGCAGGCTCTGCATCAGCATCCACATCATCATTACCAAAGGGATTGACCTCGCGATCCCTGCCACCCCAACCACCTCTCCCCCCCCAACCCCCACTTCCACGACCACCACCACCTCCGTACCCTTGTCGTCCATAATCAGACCTGCCACCACCCCACCGAGACCCGCTAGTGGGTCCACCAGAACCAGGCCGATCGTTAAAAGATTGAGGTCCACCAACTGATGGAGCAGGTGGCTCAGACGCCGGAGGTCTGTTCCTAAGGTGTGGGGGAACATAAGCAGACCTAGCCGCAGCTGACGGCCGTTCATTCCCACCACTTGTACCAGCATTATCCGAAGATCCACCAGCTGAGTTCTCAACAGCATCTGCCCATGAAGACCTCATTTTTTTCCCAGCAATTCTTCAAAAAATCGTTTCCAGCTAATTCCAAAAAATCTGCGATCCCAGAGGCTGTAAGTAAATCAAAATCCCAACTTTCCGATATCACATTTTAAAAGCTCCTTCTTTTCCCAAAAAGAAAAAGAAAAAGAAAAAACAGATCATGCACCGCTTAAACCAAATCAATCTCACACATCGAAACAAAAATAGGGCAAATATAAAAAAGAAACAAACTTAATTCTCCCCGAGGTAAATTAACATGATAGAGGAATCAACAAAAAAACAGCTTACCACTTGGTAAATGCAAGCAAAACAAAAGTGAAAAAGATTCAGCAAGCTGAAACAAATGCACGGACAAAAAATTAAACAAAAAATCGACTTCCTTCCCGCTCCCTCACACGCACACGCAGAAGAAGAAGAAGAAGAAGGCGAAGAATTCTCAAAAACTCGAAAAACTTGGATTACGTATGCAGAATGTGGAGGCATAAAGCTACACAAGTATGCATGATGGAAAAAAACCGCAGTACACATCGGAGTGCGTGTCAATGGAGGAAGTACCTGTGCTAGATCAGCAAAAGATTTGGGTTTGGAAGAATCTGTTTAGCAGATAGACGGTGACACCAGAATTATTGAAAACCCTAGCTACCAAATAGTAGTAATAAAATAAAAAAAAATGGAGGAGAAAATATAGGACTGGTTTTATTAGCTCAAAATCGGACAATATAGCAAAATTATCGGATTTTGGCTTCTTTTATTACATCATATTTTTACTTTTTACCCGTTTCTTCCACTTTTCAACTTTCACTGCGTACGGTAAACTCTAAACGTGCTTGCATTCTCCCTCACTTTAGTCAAAAGTCGCGTTTACTACTTCAAATGCATACTATTTCAAGTAAAGGTTTAATTACTTCTGCAATTTACTTTGAAACTTTTAATGGTGTAAAAGTGTGACACCAAATTAAGTAATTAAAAATAATCAGCTAAGTAAGTTAGCTGAGAAGGTTACTAGATCAGCTGACAAAAGGTAGTTGGTTTTAAGTTCAACTTGCGACGGATCATCAGCTAAAGAGTTAACTGATAAAATGTGGTTAATTGGTGTATGTCAGTTGATGATAATTAGATAATGAAAGTCAAGTCAGCTGAGTTGTTAATTAACAAATCTAGTTAATTGACAGAGTTTTGCTTATCGATGGCAGTTATGTGGTAGTTATTTTAATTTTCTATAAATAGATGCAAATCATTATGTACAGCGAGTGGAGTTATCTTGTGTTTCATCCATTTTGAATATGAGAAATTAGGATAAAATTGTTGGATATAGAGGATAGAGAGTAGCGGATCTCTATGATTGAGAGCTTGTTCTCGCTCGATCTTGTAACTGTTGTTTTTGTCGGTGATAATCGATTTTCTCTGTTGACCTCATATGGACATAGATCATTACGATCTAACCATGTAAATCTTGTGTGTGTTAATTCTTTATTTTTTCTTTTATTGTGATTGATTTCATAGTTTTGGACGGAGAAGTGGCGCCTTTTGCCGGAATCTAATTTTCCACAATGACGACAACGAAGTGTGAAATGGAGAAATTCACAGAAAAAAAAAATGATTTCGATTTGCGGAGGATCAAGATGAAGGCAATCTTGACACAACAGGTATTAGTTGATTCTTTGAAAACTAATAAATCGGTAAATGAATAGGAAGATAAAAAAAATGGGGAAGATGATGGAGAAATCTCATATTGCGATCATTTTTGTCTCAGAGACAAAGTGCTATGAGAAGTATAGAACGAACGTATTATGGTGGCAGTTTAGGCAGAGTTAAAATTATTTCACGTGACAAAGCTCATGGTCAATCGATTGTACATGAAGCAAAAAGTATATACCTATTGAATAACTAAATAAAAGGGCATATAAGGTTTTCAACAGATCTCTCGATGATTTGGAAACCACTGGTTCACGATCAATGAAGACATGGCGATTATCCTACTTAATACTCTACCCAAATCTTAAGAGCATCAGGAATATGCTATGTTGCTTGGTAGATAGGCATGAATTTTTTTTTTTTTTTGAAGAAGCGGAATCTGCCCTCAAAGTAAATAAGTTGCACAAACAGAACGAGGGAATAATGTGATGATATAGGAGAAATCTTGAAAGTAAAGAGTGTCAAGGGAAAGAAGAAAAAGAAAAAAGGAATTAATGACTATGAAATCAGGCCAAGCGAAGGAAAATGAATTAAATTAGAAGAAAATAACACGACATTAATTGTAAGAAGCCCGAACACTTACAGAAACATTGTTTTGCTTGAAAAATAAACTAGGAAAAAGAATCAGAAGCAACCTGACACTGTAGATTAAAAATTAGGTTAATCGGGCCACCCACTTAATTTTTCGGGCCAGGTCTATCAAGCTCGGGCTATTTTTTATTCGAGTCATTCCGGTTAAAAAAATGTTCGAGCTAAAGTTTTTTAGCCCTAACCTTCCCCTTTTTGTCGATTTATTCGGGTTGATAATAAAATACTTAATTGAAATTTGCAATTATTAATTATAGGTTATAATAAGTCACAAATAAGAAAGTGATATATAAATAGAAACACACATGATTTTCCTACAATTAATGAGAGAGACAAATTAAAATTTAAATATTATCATACAGCTTATGTTTGCGTATTGAATTATTGCAATAATTAGGTTGTGTGTCACATTGTCCATGCAATAAAATTTAAGACTATAACAGAAGAAGAAAAAGAAAATTGTACACTAATTGAATTGAACTGCATATCACTTGGCAAATTTATATTCTTGATTTTTCCTATACGATATTTTACATTCTCAATCAATAACACGAGCTCAAAATGGAAAACCATATTGACCATACAATTTTTATATGAAATAGATAATAAATACACCCCAAACGTTTATACTAAAAAGTAAATAAGTATTTAATATGTTGAATTTCAAAATTAAAAATCGAGTTTCCTTAATTATTTTTTGGATTTATTTCTTTCCAATATCAAAATAATTGATTTGTTTCCATTCTGATGAGGATGGTATTTGGACCTTCGTATCTTCAAGATAAAGGTATTCCAAATACTCGAATTGATGAAAAAGAGAAATCATCTTCAGAGGAGAAAAGACGACAACTCCGCAGAACTGAGCTGACCAGAAGAGAGTGATTCAAATCAAAGAGCAGAGTAGAGGTGCCAATCGGCAGAGGATAAGTATTTCCATTGTCAGAGGAGGAGCATGTCCGGGCCAACGGTTGCATAGAAAATAGAAAGAGATCCAATAGGCAGCAGATCTGAAGAAGAAGGACGACGAGGGAAAAAGACTCGATGGGCAGCAAATCTGAGGGATAAGGATGAAGTGTACTTTTGTGCCTGCGAAAGAGCGCACCTAGGTGGTGGTTGTTGTAACCGAATGGCAGGTGGTTTCTTTCTACCTTTTTGCAGGAGCCGCTACCTCTAACCCTCAATTTATCGGCTGACGTGGAAGATACCTTAAAGTCGATAAGACGATTCTGCCCCTGAATAGAAAGAAGGAAGGAGCTGAAATGACGGAAGTACCCACCCGTAATCAGAGCGAGAATTACCAGAATACCCCTTATGTTGTATAATCTATAAATAGCCGGAAGTCCACGTTGTAACAGAGGATTGATTTTGAAAAATACATGATTCAATGTCTTATTACCCATTGCTTTAAAAAGATCCTCCATTCAGAAATACTATCATTAGGATAAGTGAATGAGAATCGTGAAGAGCACAAGCAATAGGAGGAAGGATTGATTCTCAAGCCACTAACACTTAAGCATCGTCAACATTCCTGACTCAAGTCAGATTTAAGATTTAAGATAATCAAATTAATGTTGGTAAGACCTGTCTTCACCACATTCTTATACCTAATTTTCACCAATTTAGGGATTCTTATTATAATTTTGAATTTCAAAATTCAAATTTCAAGTTTCCTTAATTTTTTACAGTTACAATTATATTCCTAATCTAATTATCCTCATAATCTTCTTTAAATTTTGAATTTCAAAATTAAAATTTCGAGTTTTCTTAATTATTTTTTGGATTTATTTATTTAAAAAATAAAAATAATTGATTAGTTTCCATTCTTATGCCTAATTTCCACCAATTTAAGGATTCTTATTAAATTTTTGAATTTCAAATTCAAATTTCGAGTTTCTTTAACTATTTTTCGGATTTATTTCTTTCAAAAATCAAAATAATTGATTTGTTTCCATTCCTATACCTAATTTCCACCAATTTAGGGATTCTTAAATTTCAATTTTCCTTAATTATTTTTTTTCAAAATCAAAATAATTGATTTGTTTCCATTCTTATACCTAATTTCCACCAATTTAGGAATTTTTATTAAAATTTTGAATTTCAAAATTCAAATTTCGAGTTTCCTTAATTATTTTTTTGGATTTATTTCTTTCAAAATTCAAAATAATTGATTAGTTTTCATTCTTATGCCTAATTTCCACCTATTTAAGGATTTTTATTAAATTTTTGAATTTTAAATTCAAATTTCGAGTTTTCTTAATTATTTTTTGGATTTCTTTCTTTCAAAAATTAAAATACTCTTATACCTAATTTCCACCAATTTAGGGATTCTTATTAAAATTTTGAATTTCAAAATTTACATTTCAATTTTCCTTAATTATTTTTTTTTTCAAAATCAAAATAATTGATTTGTTTTCATTCTTATACCTAATTTCCACCAATTTAGGAATTTTTATTAAAATTTTGAATTTCAAAATTCATATTTTGAGTTTCCTTAATTTATTTTTTGGATTTATTTTTCTTGGGTTCCAACGACGAGGTTATTTCTTCCACCCCGTCCACCTCTTCCACACAAGGCATTCTTCGTAAGTCGCTTTTGCTTGTTCTCAAAATATATCCAAAAAATAAATTAAGACTCAAAATTTGAATTTTGAAATTTAAAATTTTAATAAGAATCCCTAAATTGGTGGAAATTAGATATAAGAATGAAAACAAATCAATTATTCTGATTTTGGTTAGAAATAAACCTGAAAAATAATTAAGAAAACTGAAAATTAATTTTAGTTTTGAAAGTCAAAATTTTAACAAGAATCCCTAAATTGGTGGAAATTAGGTATAAGAATGGAAACAAATCAATTATTTTGATTTTCGAAAAAAATAAATCCGAAAAATAATTGAGGAAAGTTGAAATTTTAATTTTGAAATTCAAAATTTAAAGAAGATTATGGAGAGAATTAGATTAAGAATATAATTGTAACTCTAAAAAAGTAAGAAAATTGGTCCAACTTAATAAAATGGTTCAACCGATTTTAGTCTCAAAAATCGATAATTTTTATTGTTATTTTTGTTAGTTATAAATGTAAAATGTGTATTTGATAGTTAACCTTTTTTAGATTATTGATGAGTCAATTTGTGCAAAACGAAATCTGCAAATGATAGTAATATTCAGTGGTCAAAATTCGAGTTCTGTTGTTTCATGCCACTTGCAGAGCTGCCAGCTCTGAAGTTTACGTTCGGAAAAACCATAGCCATTATTATTTTTTTTTTTTTTATCGGGCAAAGTCATATTAGATGTTAGTAGTTAGTTCCCCATCCACTCCAAGAACCATCTTATCTCTCCATTCACCAAACTCCACCTTATATCTCCAATCACCAATTCGTTCCCAAGAGGGATCGAACCCGGGTCACTTATAGCCATTATTGAGAGGAGAAAATATAAATAAAAAATTATAAAACGAATGGGAATTATGGTCCAAGTCACCGCATAGAATCTCGAATGCTGACAATTTCCAGGCCACTTTGAAATTTCTTCAGGATTCTTGATTCCTTCGCGTGATTGTTCAATAATCAACCTCTCTCTCTCTCTCTCTATTGAGCTAGTGTATTGGGGAGAGAGATGGAAAGCATGACAACATGGTGGCAAGTAATTTCGTTATGTGGGATAGCACTTTGGGTCGTGATTTCTTCAAAGTTGAAGGTGACTCAAAACATCAGATCTTGTACACAGCCATGGGTCTGTCAACGTGTGATTTCTGGAACTCCCATTATCATCAAGATTCAGGTTTGTTATCTGGGATATGTTCTTCTTGAAGAAATATGTCTAAAGATTATATTTTTTTAGACACTATATTTAGTGGATTTTTATTTTCTGGGCTTTTGCAGAAATACCAGCACAGATATTTGGATGCATTTTTTTCTGGGTTATCTTGTGTTGTTTCTGTGCCTTTTTATACTGCCTTTCTTCCCCTGCTTTTCTGGGTAAGATTGTGTTTATCTGATTTGTGTATTTATTTAATGATTTTAGAGAATTAGAAAAAAATATGGCTGTTCTTTTTTTGGGCTTATGGTTTTGGTTCTGTGTTATAGACTGGACATTGCAAATTGGCTAGGCAAATGACACTCTTGATAGCTTTCTGTGATTATACTGGAAACTGCATAAAGGTAACTAACTTCCTTTGTTATCCAGAAAATTAGATGTGCTTCTATCATTTGCGGTCCTGTTTCTGATTCAATTTATTATTATGGGCTTATAGGATGTGGTTTCAGCGCCTAGACCGCGATCTCCACCTGTCAGAAGAGTAACAGCCACCAAGGATGAGGAAGATAATGCAATGGAATACGGATTACCTTCGTCACACACTCTTAATACTGTCTGCCTATCAGGGTATTGAGATTTTCTTGCGTTTGTTTCCTAACTTTGCATTTTGTCATTTAGATAATCCTGATGCTAACTTAGGAAAAAGAAGAAAAGGTTATGTCCTGATTCTCAAATATGCAGCAATTGTTTGCTCTGATCTAAAAGTCTATTTTACACGTTCTTCCACCGGCACTCATGCCAACGCCTCATAGGTTGGCTATCATCTGCTGGCTAAATCTTATTGAGTGTTTATACAGGTATCTTTTACATTACATTCTCGATTACACTGAAAGTAATGATCTCTCCATTAGAGTGGCTGGGTTCATCCTGGCTTGTCTGGTTGTTGGTCTCATTGGATTTGGTAAGTTTCTATTTTGTAATGGTTTTTTCTGATAGTTGAAAATCATGAATCGATTTTCATTAAAGATCACATCTTTTGGAGAGATTTCCTTCCACTAATTATTTACGTTTATATAGATAGGTGCTCATTGTAATATCAAATAATTAGAAATCAAAGCAACAAGTATAGTCTTAGGGCAGTTTATCCGTGGATGTGGGCGAAACCACGTTTTGCATTTTTCTCTCCTTTCAATTCTGCCATGAAGCTCAAACTCTTACATTTATGCTTGACCTGATGCCTTCATGCATTAAAAAATTGCTATATTGTCAGGAAGGATATACCTCGGAATGCACAGCTTGATCGACATTATTGGTGGTCTGGCTTTGGGACTAGGAATCCTGGCAATCTGGCTCGCTGTGTCAGAATACATAGATAATTTCGTAGTTTCTGGTCAAAATGGTGAGAGTGGTTCCCTTTTGCAGAAAATGCATGTGCACAAATTGATTTGAGGAAATTACTAGCAAGTGCCTTAAACAAAGCAGCAAGAATATTTAGCCTCACAAAAATGAAATAGAGGTTAACATCAGATAAATTGCTAAATGCTAGAGCATGTATCACCTAATTATCAAAAGTTGGTCAGTTAATGGAGATAAGGCAAAATTCATAGACAAGTTGAGAATTTAGTAAATATTTACTGCTTGGATGATGCACCTATGTTTTCCATGTTGTTTCAGATTTTTAAGAACTGAGTTTCTCTGTGCAGTTGTATCTTTCTGGGCCGCCCTATGCTTCTTGTTACTCTTTGCATACCCGACTCCTGAAGTTCCAACACCAAGTTTTGAGTATCACACAGCCTTCAATGGCGTTGCCCTGGGTATTGTAAGTGCGGCGTTCCTATTTGTAGTATGAGTTTTTTGCAATGCATGTCTCTTTGAATTGACTTTCACATCACTTGATTTTCGGTAGCATGAAAGGAGCTTTGAGCTAGCTCATCCCAATTTCGTGTTAGCAAACTATTGCTTCTTACACTTGCATGATCAGCAAAACTGC
Organism: Salvia miltiorrhiza; assembly: GCF_028751815.1. Lineage (NCBI taxonomy): Eukaryota > Viridiplantae > Streptophyta > Magnoliopsida > Lamiales > Lamiaceae > Salvia > Salvia miltiorrhiza. Next base: position 13,590,810 of record NC_080392.1, on the reverse strand, counting down.
CTGATGAACTTGCCCTTTTACACTTTCAGCTTTTTCTTTTCTCAACTCTCTTTGGAAGTATCATTAACGGGAAATTCTATGATCCAGGTGGTTGGAATCCACCAGACGTTCCATCAGTTTCACCATGAGAATGTTGCTCGTGTATTTTCCCCTCAGCTTACACTTCCTGCTTTTGTGGGTAGACTACTTCTAGGGATCCCGACAATCCTTCTTGTGAAGTTCTGTAGCAAGGCCCTTGCCAAATGGATTCTTCCAATTTTTTCGAATACTTTGGGAATCCCAGTAAGATCAACAAGCTATATACCTACCCTAAATGGAACTGATAAAAAATCTGATGTAATGAAGCAGTCGGGTTATCTCCCAAAAATGTTCTCCAAGCAGACGTCATTTGATGTAGATACCGGCATCAGGCTCCTTCAATATGCTGGTCTTGCCTGGTCTGTTGTTGACCTTGTACCTTCAATGTTCTTTCACATAGGATTGTGACGCCTTAATACCGATGTATAATAGAAGCATATTTCTTATTTTCATTCTACTTTATTTCTCTTTGGGTTTCCCAGGTAGGTGGTGGTGGTGGGTGATTAATTGGGCTGTATGGGTATAACCAAAAATATTGGCACTGCTATGTTCTTATTGTATAGAGACATCTCCAAATTTTGTTGCAATTTATGATTCATTACAGTGGAAGTTGATATTATGTTTAGCATCAAACTATTGGAAACAAGATGTTTGCTTGTCCCATGGAATCTCTTTTTCATCTGAAGCTCTGTGGTATATACGCAAGAGAAGGTTTTTTTTTTTTTTTTTTTGAAACGTATGTAAGAGAAGTTGATTGTGCTGAATTCTCCATCAACGAGAGAGCCCAAGCTGCATTCCATTTTCTCTTCTTGCTCACTTGTATTGTTCTGATATTTCTACCTGTCTTCAACTAGAAATTCGAATACCTAATATTGGCTTGTCCATCTTCTCTCAATCAGAGCTGATGTATTCTTGTTGAACTGCAATTTTGAGAACAGTTTGTTTGCAGGAACCACTCCCTACCTGATAATCTAGTCGAAGCATTTTCCTAGAAATTATAATGCTTGTGATTGAATGGGTGAAGCCTAAACTTACATGCTACTAGAATGATGTTGAGCTTGTATGCTTGTATAACAGTGCTAGCTTTGATTATTCCATTGTCTTGGCAGAAGAGCAGAAACTGAAGCATGTATTAGTACAATTTATCCTAGACGCATGGTTGACTGTTCTATAAATATTTTATGAAGTGGCAAATTGCCGGCCTCTTCTTAGTGGATAGTACATAAGTTGTGCTAAACATGAATAGAAATAGAGAAAAAGAAAACACCCTTTTACAGTTGGCTACAGAAATTAATCATAAGTCTTTTGTTTGACTGAAGCTGCATTAACTGTTGCCTCTTCCCTTCATGACATGCCTCCTTAACCCCGGAATGTGCACATTAATGATGTAGTCTTTCCAGTTGATGTTCTCAACTTCGAAACCAAACTGTTGTCTCTCTTCCTTCGACATGCATCCCATCAATCTTTGGGTGTTTCTGTTGTCGAACCTGCCATTATACACGTCTTTTACTATTATTATAACGCATCACAGAAATACAGGATAACATCAAGATTTAGTTGATTTTACCTTCCGCCATAGAATGTGTATGATTCATAGATACTTGCTAGATACTTTGCTTGTTCCACTGATTTTTTGCAGATGAATTCGAGCTTTTGGGACAACTTGCCATCAAGGTTGGCCAGAGCTCCTAATCCGGTTCTATTGATTGCATCCCTCCACAGGTGATCAGAGAAATCATCCATAGAGCTGAATAGCTTCATTTTTGGAACACAAACTGGAGTCCCAGTCGAATCCATGACGGGTGAGGAACTGAAGTGCTCATGGAGCAATTTGGCTAGGTCCCTGAAAACTAATGGGTTGACAACAGATGATGCCACCTGATAAATGCTACACTCTGGTTTCCCAACTGCCCCGTGCTTTGCCATGGCTGCTAAGGTTGCGTTAACAACCATATCCGCTGGAACCTAAAGCAAATCATTTTTTCAGTTACCGGATTCGAGGTCCCAAACAGGTAATAACTGTAACAGACTTCAACTTCTTTCAGGGAAACTACTAAGAAATCAATATATTTTTATCAACTTTAGCATGGCTACTTACTACATCAAGAACTCCATTGGGGTCGACAAGGAATCCTGTGAGCTGCCCCTTTCCATATTGCAATATGATCGGATCCATCATTCTAGTGGTGATATATATGTATATTTCTGTTAGTAAACCTTGAAACACTAAAATAAAAATCTTGATAGAGTTATTCATTAGAAGGTACCTGTTTCCTTCCATCCATCCAGGGAATGGTTCTTTGTGCGTGCTCTCGATGACACTGGGTCTAATCACGACTACTGGTACGTCACCCCTTAAATTATCTATCATCATTTCTCCCATAGCCTTTGTGAACACGTATGTATCTTGCCATCCAAATTTCTTAGCCCTGGATAGGTTAAATGTTTTCGGTATCTGATTAGGATTGACTAGAAGAGATTTTGATATCCTTGTTTTTTCATGCTAAATGAGATTACCTCTGCATTCCTAATTCTTTCATAGCCTGAAGCAATGAATCATCTCCAAGAGTTTTCTTTGCTTCCACAACTATCTTTATTTCATCTTCAACACTCAATTTGGGAAGTGAGACTTGATGGTTTCCGTTAACGGTCTCACCTGCTATAGTTTCACCTATGCAGAAAGGTTTTTCCATGATTCTGCCTTGCCTTTGTCCATTTACATAAGCTGTTACAAATAGAACGAAAAAACATGTTGAAGATTTCATCATTAAACCCTGACGAAGAATGTGTAAAACTTGTTAGGTATACCTATAACACGCAAATTTAGACAGACTAGAATGAGTTTAGGAAGTTTGTTAGAAGTTGGATACTATTTAGATGGACATTTTATTACAGTGTTTCACTTACTCCATGAGATTAAGCTACTCTTTACTTGCCTGTCGATACTTGTACGAAAAGCTTCAATTTCAGGCATTGTTTGGCGAAGCTCATGAGTCGAGTCGGGCCGCCTGTGTTTATGTCAAGGGCTGTATCATACCTGAGATCACCAAATCATTTACTTGAAAATCATCAGTAACCCTAGAATTGAATGAGAACAACAACTAGTATGGATTTCATAACCTTTCATCAAAAGTGGTATTTGCTGCAGAATTTATGATTACATCAACCTCTCTAGTCATGAACTCAGCTGCATCTTCATCTAATCCAAGATTAGTTTCACAGACATTTCCAACCACAGGAATTAACTTACTCAACATGAAAGCTTGATAAGATTTTCCATGAATTTGTTTCAGATTCTTGAACAGTTCGGCATTGATGATCTACAACACACACACACATATTACAAGCTTATGCAGAAAAAAGAAGTGGAAGCGAGAGAGAAAGAGATGAAAGCAAAGCTCTCCATACTTCATTTTTCAATCTCTCTGCTACAGCTTCTTTGCTCTTGGCCTTGATCAGAACAAATATCTTGTGAACATCAGGAGCCGTCCGCAGCATTTTCTCAATGAGAACTGAAAATTCATTCACAAGGGACAACGGGAGGAGTTAAACGACATTTCTGAGGAATCGGAAAAGGTAAGGAAAGACGAAGATACCTTTTCCCAGAAATCCAGTTGCACCAGTGATGAGGAAGGTCTTCCCTCTTAAAAATTTGACAATGCCGATGCCTTCATCCTTCCCATTGGGGCTCAAGACTAAACTCCCGGTTTCCATCAACGCGGGTCCATGATCTTGGATCAAGGCAGAGGGCGTCTCTGTGAGAACAGAAGAGATCCCAGTAGACTTGATGGCATGGTTACCAGTTTGGCAGCAGACCTTGCTGCTCCGAGTGCGTATAGAAAGCCTTACATGGCTGAACTTGGAAGACTTAACTGCATAAGAGATTGAGGAATTCAGAGAGAAAGCCTCCATTGTTGCACAGGGGAAAAATAGTAAAAAAGGATGCAAGGTGAGATGAAGCTCTTTTGATGAGAAATGGTAGGTTTGCAAAGTTAGCTACTCTTCTTTTCCTTTCTTTTTTCCCCTTAGTTTTTCTTGCAACAAACTATATTGTTTAAGATGTGAGTTTGGTTAGATTAAGAGGGGTGGAGGAGTGTGAATGAAATTGATGAATTGTTAATGATTTTAAGGAGTGTGGAGATGAGAATTAGGAGGATAACAAGAAGGCTCTCTTTTTGCCACCCCCTCTTCATACACGTTTACTTGGAAACGACTAATTTGGTGGAAAGTTGATTATTTTTATTGTTTATCCTTTTCATCTCATACACCAAAATAATCAACGAGTAAAACCAGAATGAAGGGTGTGAGGTGCTGACTGGATTTTTCAACCTTAAGAAATATCACATTGCTACTACTTGTGTAGCAATTGCAAATTTCTCATGGTGACATCTTTAATCATGTTCGATGAAAGATGTAGAAAATATTAATTTTTATGGCAATTGGAAGTTTGTGAAAATTATTCCTTGTAGTTGCTAGTTTCACGTTTGCGAGCAATATATGCGTGTAATAGATATCAAGAAGTCTTACTCATCCATCTGGATTTGGATTTATCATTTATTGAATTAAAGCTCAAATGGTTTGCCAAGTCATGAGACATACATTGTATAAACAATAAGGTTAATGGTTTTAAACACCACAGCCTCCCCTTCTCCGATTAATTTATAACTTTACAAACATATATTAAAAAGAATAATATCCAAAATGAGCATTATTTAGGTAAGAACCGATCTAAAATCACAGCAATGCAGAAGTGGCTGCTTCTAGTGCCAATCTAAGCTCATGAATTGATTATCTAATAAAAGTGCTGCATCGCAACATTTGGTTCCTTAAGTTTTACCAACGAGAAAAACTTGCCTATCGCTTTTTCATATTGTCACCAAAACAGATACAAAGCTCGCCAACTAATAGATTAACGTCTCGAACATGGCAAATTTCCCTTTCCCTGCTACTTAGTGCAACTTTACTCCTTTGCAACACATCTGGGGCAGTCACATACGAAACCATATCCTTCTTGGAGGATTTTTTGCCGAGCCTCATAGCCCATACTGGCGTCAAGGTAGCATATCCGCATCTCTTCCCCTGCAATGTCATAACATGCACTTAACCATTAATGATGTTACTTCACCAGTTTTTTTAAGGGCTGTTTATTGATAGTTAAAAGGGGTGCGATGGAATCACCATCTTAGTGCTTTCGAATAATCTTAGTTCACAAAGAAAACATGCAACCTAACCAGGCCTTCTTTTATTAAAGAAAAAAAGGCTTATTGCATTCTTGAGTTCATGGTGCCTAGATGAGCCGATCTTTTTCAGCACTTCATTGTAGTTGAAGAAAAGATCTAGAAGAAAACCTATTCAAGGGAAAGGCTTTTTCAATCTCATCGACTTAACATGCTTTTGAAGGTGGTGCAACATAAAAGGGTGAAAATTCTCCCAAGTACTCTTCCACAAAGAATCACATGAGGCCATCCTAAAAGTAATATCAAATCATGAGCCACCGAGATCTCAAACTATCATGCAGAACCTCCTCTCAGAAAATAACAGCAAAAACTATAAAGAATTGGAATTAAACCGAGAACAGAACTTAGTTAAAAGAAAAGACCTTCTTCGATGTCACGGAGAGCCATGATCTTTCCTTCTGCACTGTCGCTCCATACAATATTTACATTAGGTTCTGCAATGAAAGGAGAAATACCATGCTCATTGAATTCTGAACTATTTGAACTAAAACCTGATTTCTTTGTTATGGGTCTTAGTTGCCAAATAATGGAAAGTAGTGTTAAGAGTTGAAATTGGCAGAAAAGGTCAAATGTGCAAGCACTGAACTTCCCATGAAACTAGAGATCTTACCACAAGAATGATTGTAAAAGGATGGAAGCATATACATGGCATTTCCAACAGCAGCTTCCCCTTCTACTGATGCTGCTGCCGAAGAAAGGAGGTCTTCATGTGACTGTACAGGCAGTTCAACACGAAAAGCATTGATCCGTATTCGCCCCAAAACATCAGTATACCATTCTTCAGTCAGAACTATCATATCAGGTCAAAGAAACAACATATAAGTTTACACGCAAGCATAGTAATCAGAAAAGGTGAGCGAAGCGCAAAGATTCTCCAAATTCAGTTCACAAGGATACATGACAGCGGCTCCTCAGGCTCAGCCTCTCCATCAACAATTGGGCCCTTCCCTTCATCCGTCTCGTTCTTTGTCTTCTCTACCTTTATATCTGCATCTTCCAGAGTACTTCTCAGCAGGGAAAATTCCTCTTTTATCTGAGAACCATAACACAGAGATTTGAAGAAAAAATAAGTTCATGACTATGGCTTAAATAAAGTTTAAGTCAACTTCAACTGGAGGAACACTGAGCCTTTCTCTTTTTCATAGATTTAGATAGAACTTGCTTAAGAAATGGCCATACCTAGTTTAATTTCCTAGAACTACAGGTCCCTGCTGATATACAAGGGGAGAAAACCTATGGAAGGTAAAAAACATAATCGACTGGAAATGGGTAAAAGTCCATGAACCATGATATAGAGAAAACCCAACCACCGCCAACCTAGTTAAGTGAACCAAAATTTTGTAAAACCCACACAAGGTTTCCTGAGATTTTCTTTTATTGCTGGGACTTAAAGGGCAATAGGTTTTAGACCTACACCAGAGGATCACAGCAGTCCACCCCACGTGAGTTTGTGTGGTGGGTGAAGAATAGATAAAACACTTGAGTAAACATCATAGCCATATGCATGATCTTCCCCAGTTTGAAGAAAGTAATCAAGGAAGCTGGAGAATCTTACCAGATGAGTTTTATCAGACAAATCCTCTCTTTGGAGTAATTCAAAAATGCCAGCAGGGATTTTACCAGCAACAATTTGACAGGCTAACCTCTTGACAATAAGAGGATATTTTAGACCCTGCTGTCTGCAGCAGAAGCAACAGTAAATATCCAATTCATCGAGTCTTTGATAAGAGCTAAATATAGATATTCATACCGGCAGTATTCATGAAATCTTGACCAGTCTACCTGCTTCTCAACATCGTAAAACTTCTGATTACATGAAGCGAAGATTATAAGTGAGTAGAGTCAAGATATAGAACAAACAACAATCTAAGAACTGATCAAAAGATTCAAAACAAAGATGCGCAGGAAGTATAGTAATCAACTATAAACCTGAAAAGGATATGACATTAAGGTATGGTTACGAGATTCACAGAAAATTGAAATTTATCACTCCAGTGCTAGTAGAACAAACCCCGGACTCAAAAAAACACCAATCAGTTTTCACTATAGACAAAATTCAATGCTGAATACTACGGAAAAAGAGATACGCACGTCGTGCGTATGAGATTACCTTCGAATCTTGTTCACATCGTTGGCTGCAAAACGACACCGTGTGAGGAGCTTCCGCAGTACCATCCCGTTTGGGGAGTCGCCTGAGACAGTAATAGCAGACGCAGTTGATCATGGAAAGGGATGGGTGCAGGATAACAGGTGTGGCGATATGGAGGAGCTCGCCGGCGGCGAGAGGCTGAATCGCGAACAAGGCGCGCCCGACATGCTTGGTGCGCGCGAGGCCGACGGGAGGCGGAATGTAAGGAGGCGGCTCCGGTTCGGAGGCGGCGGGCGATTCAGTAGCGGAAGAGGAGAAGGATGAGGGGAACGGCAGCGTTCCGGCGCGACGGCGGTGGAGGGTTTTGAGATCGAAAGCCTGACGGCTGAAACGGAATAAGCGTGACATTTTCTTCTCAGCTGCGATTTATTAGTGTAGACTGAAGCTCGATAAATTTATGCACCACTTTAATCTTCGTATCTTATTTATAAGAGCATCTTCAATGCATAGTGTCTTAGACGGGTCTTAGGCGGTGGTTCTCATCTAAGACACACTCCTCTTAAATGCATTGTATTTTAGAGGGTGTCTTATATCCTCATTTCCACAAAATCATATTACTATACTTTTATTTTAAATTTTAAATTTCATTAAAATTAAAATTAAACATTACAATAATTAAAATAAAATTAAAGACATAATTAAAATAAGATAATAAAATAAAAATTACAATAATTTCCTAATTTAAATAAGCTCTCGACGCTTGAGCACTTCTTGGACTAGGTGGTTGTGCAAGGCCAATTGTGCCTCCGTCATATTCGTCGTGTCCGTGTTTAAGAGCTTCATATCCATCTCCTCTCGTTTCATCTCGGTTTGCATTTTTTTACTTCAGCGATTTGCCTCGTTTGGAGAGCATGCTCCTTATGCTTTCGGCGACCTTCTCAAGGGCGTCGCCGCGTCGGAGACCGCGATGCCTCCCGAAGACCCTTCTCCCTTCTTCCCCTTGCCCTTGTCTCGCTTTGCCGCTTTTTGGCCTTAGGGCCTCGTCGTGATACTCGGCTCCGAAGAAGTGGTGGTTCCTTGGCCATCGGAGCCCTTCGACTTCTTTGCGGAGTGGACATCCCCGGCTTGCGACATGAATCTTTCACACTCGCGCAGGACTTTCCAAGCTTTGATGCAGGAGAATTGCTTCTTGAAATTCGCCTCGAACATCGTTTGGGCTTGTTGGGTGATTTGGTCGTCGCTCATACCGCTCCCCCAATTGTCCTTGTAAGTGTTGTAGAAGGCCTCGAAATATTTCGTGTCCTTTTGGACACGTGCGAAGTGGGATTTGAGATGATCCGGCTTATGCGTCGGCGCTCCCAGCGGTTTGAGCGCGTTGAACTTCTCCGCGATTGCTCCCCAATATTGGAGTAACTTTTGGGAAGTTCCCAAAATAGGATTATGGGTAGCCTCCGCCCACAAGATTGCCACGAGCTCGGTCTCTTCGCTAGAGTATTGGGTGCGGGTTCTCTTGGCTTTCAGCTTCTCCGTCTCCAGCGCTTCTTGGACGTTGGTGGGCGTGGGAAGATTTCCCGTAGCCAAGACATTGGAGGCTTGCGAAAACGGAGCAAACCCCATCATCGGAAGCCTCGAACCTCCGCCTTGTTGCTCAAGGTATTCATCGAATTCATAATCCATTACAAGAAAAATGTAGAAGAGATGATTGTAGTTGAGATAATGAAAAAGTAGTGAATTTTAGATTGTGGAAGGGTGGTATTCATAGAAAGAAAAGAAAAGAAAAAAAAAATTAAAATCTAAAACTAGCCGTTGGTGCAACAAACGGTCATTTAAAAAAAATATATCAAAACGGCCGAATTTCGAATTTTAAATACAATTTTTTTTCTAAATAGGGCGCGTCTGCGCCACACATAAACTCCCTTCGCCTCGGGTCTCCAGCTCATCCCCACTTCGAATTTGGCCGCGTCTCTAGCGCGGCCACCAGTTTAGCGACCCGGATCGACGCCTCCTTCGACACGTGGGGTGGAGATGCTCTAATAGAAAAATGAGTTATGTAACGTGGCATACCTAAAATTGCTTTATTTTAAAATTCCTTAAATCTCTTGCATTTATAATGATTTGTCATATACTCCCTCCGTCCCGCTATTCATGGCTCGTTTCTTTTCGACACGTACGGGTATTCAGAAGAGTAATATTAGGATAAGTATTGTATGGCCCACATGTTTAATATTATTATTAGTGAATATTAAATATGGTTAATAAAAGAGGCTTTGTTACTCCAAAAATCTGTTGCCGCTGCCGCCACCGGCGAGGCCGCCGCCGGCTTCCACCAAAGAAATTCAAACAACCACTATCATTCAAACAACCAACAAAGAAATTAAAGAAATTCACTACATCATTTCCCTCAAATTCAAGAAGTGCTTAAAGAAATTTAAGAAATTCACTACATTTTCCCCTTTCCGTCCTAACCTCTCTCTCCCTCCCGTTTATAGAACTCCGGCGACCAATAGGTTGGTTTTGGTCGCTCCACCCTCTGTAAACCCTAGCCCCCACATCCCGTACATGTTCAAGAGGGAGGTCGGCGAGAAGGAAGTGGATGAGAGATAGGGAGGTTGTTGCGCCACTGCAATGGCGCGACAGAGGCGGCGCAGATCCGGAGGTGGAGGAGGCGGGCGCAGTGGAAAGAAATTTAGGAGGCGCGATGGAGACGGCGCAGATCCAGCGGTGGTGGAGGCGGCAGCGCAGATCCGGAGGAGGTGGCGGTGGAGGTGGAGAAGGCGGCGCAGTGGAGAGGTGTGACCGAATGAGAAATTTTGGGGGGAGATGAGAGAGTTTGGGACGATACTAGAGAGAGAAAGAGGTGTGTGATATTAGAGAGGGTGTGTTTTAATTATCCTTAAATTATGTTTATTAGTTGTAGTTAATGAGCCCTAATTTTGTATAGAAAATGAAACAGGCCATGAATAATGGGACAGCCCAAAAAAAAAACAGGATATGAATAATGGGACGGAGGGAGTATATTTTTTATTATTAATTAATTAATTATTTATTTATTTATTTATTAGTATAAAATGATACTAAAATGCACAGAGCATGCTCGAAAGTGCATCAAAACATCCACAAATGATGCCCAGAAATGAGGTAAACAGACTTCTCTTCCTTAGCTTACTGCTGCTAACTAAACCACGCGCTTAGCTTGCGGGTGCTAAACAACCTAGTATTCAGACAACCGTCTCGAACACTCTCTCAAACGCTATTTTCTCACTCTTGAAAATGGGTTCGAATTCCAACTAGGATTATTGAGAACAGGCTCTCAGTAATCAGTTTCTAGGCTAATGATTTTGAATGTATATGCCTAAGAAAATTAAGAGAATGTTTGTTATCAGTTAGACTGATAGTTACAACAGTGAGTATTCTCTTCTTCGATTCAAACTGATTGCAGTAAAGTTGCTGAGTCTTGAGTTCGATAGAGGTTCAGCTTGTGCGTTGAATCGGTGGTGAATGAGGTTGATCCTTGAGCTCTATTTATAGACAACGTCCCGAGAAAGATCCGTTGGAGGAGGTCTATCTTCAATTTTCTGCCGTTGTGACTTAGTTTCAAATTTGAGCTTAGGTCCTCAGTCTTGGTCCTCTCTAAACTGAAAGAAGGTATCGTCCTTTCTTCAGTAGGTGAGGGTGCTGCAGAATAAGGCAGCACGAAAAGGAAAACTCCGCACTTTGAAGGACGATTATGCAGATCTTCGTATTACATGCAATTGTACTTGTTTACTTTCCATGTGGCTTTTTTTGAAATGAATAAAACATCCTTAAACTGATAATCAATTTGGGATAGAGAATAAGTCCGAGGTTTCGACTGATACTTTACTTCAGTATCAGTCTCTGCTTTATCCGACGAGGTATGTATTAGTGTTTTCCTAACACTGATATTGCAATATGCGTGTCCTTCAGTATGAGTCAACAGTCATGAGTCTCTTGGTCTTCAGTTTGACTGGAACTTCAATCTCCAGTCTTCGACTCTTCAGTCTCTAGACTTCAGTTCTTCGGCTCGTCAGTCTTCAGACTTCAGTCTAGCTAAAAACATGGACTCTAACACTTGAGTCCAAAATTACTCTAGTCTAGTGAAAATAAACTAAATGTTTTGGAATCATCAAAATAAGGATATGATATTTCTATTAATTTCGCAACAGTTTAAATCAAAATGGTTTGCAACTAAGCCTAATAAACATATGTTCCAAGATTCTTGTCATATCTCGATAGTTATATAAGAACGGCTTCAAAGGCATATGAATATCACCAATATCCTTTAAAAGTAGCTAGAGGGTGTTTACCTTTCACCATCTATAGTACATATTTATTGTTAGGGTGCGTTCTCTTTGATTATAAATTTATCATTAAAAAAAATGGGATAAACAAAAGTTTATCCTTTAAATAATTTCTTTCTTTTTCCATGTTTTTCATAAAATAGAATTTGACCCTTACTCATTCCTCCTTTTCACTATAAAAGATGAGGAATGAGTAAGGGTAAGGGTCAAATTCTATCTTGTAGAAAATGAGAAAAAAGAAATGGAAGATTTAAAGGGTGAAAATATTTATCCTTTCTATTCCCATGATAAATTTACAACTAAAGATAACGCACTCTTATTTTTATGATTTTGTCAATCTTTCCTTTTTAATGTGGTATGAACCACATAAATTGATTCAAATTTCAAAAGTTATCAATAACATTGGAAATTCTAAAATTTATTCTAAAAAAGAATGAATTAGCTATATTATTTTTATATACATATACTAATCCTCAATAGTAAAAAAGATAAGATAAAGTCCAAATATCCCCATGAATTATACTCAAAATTCCAAAAATCAAATATAATTATGAACTATATTTTTGACTAAATACAACCATTAAGATTTCAGGACAAAAGAAACTTTAAGGAATATTTGTGTGGGTGGTATTATCACCTTTGTGTGAGTAGTGGTTCCGCCTGCGTACGGTCTCATCTTTATGTGGTGTAGAGATCTTGCTTGCATATGAGTTGCTTATTTAATTACACTAGTATGCCCACCCGTGCGATGCACGGGCCACTATTACACTAAAACATCAATATAACTAAATTAATAGTCGTTATTTATAATAATTTTTTCTCTTAAAAGTCCAATCGTATATTATTAAAAATTCATCTGTAAATAGCTCAAAAGTAATTAAGAAATCAGAAAAAATATGAAAAATATTTATAACAACAAATATACTCCCTCCATCCACTAATTCAAGGCCTAGGAGGCAAAATACGAGTTTTAAGAAAAAATGTATTTTTATTAGTTGAGTTGAGAAAGAGACCCACAAAATGTATTATTTATTGGTTGAGTAGAGAAAGGGACCCACAAAATGTATTGTTTATTAGTTGAGTAGACAGAGGGAGTATTTATATAATCGGTACACATAATTAAATAAATCTATATAATATTTAAATTCTTATTTTAAGATATATAACTAATTTTTTATTTACAAATTCATATTAAAATTAATTCAAATTTCATTCTCCCTTAATTGCATTAAAAATTATTGTAATTTAAATAATTATAATTAAACAATCATGTACATTTAAAAAAAAATAAAAGGAAAAAATTGGCATATGCTGATGTTTATCACCAATAAACGAAAATAGAATGAAAAAGAGTACGCGATAAATGAGAGCAAAAAAAAAATTGATACTTTAAACAATATTACTTATTTATCTCAAATTTAATTTTTTTTATAATTTTTAGATCAAATTAAAGATCTTTTCACAATCATTTATTTAACTTTTATATATTGAACATTTTTTTATGAATCGAAATTAATGAAGAGAGAGAAAAATTATAGGTAAAAAAAATTCCTCTTTAATAATAATAATAATAATAAAATCACTTAATCCAACAATCTTCAAAAGTTGTTACGCAAACAAAAGATATAGAGAATCAAAATCGATGAAATTATTAGTATAATAATATTTAAAGAATCAGTTGATCAAAAGCGCTTTTAATACAAGCAACAACTTTGTAAGAAAATATGAAATACTACAATTATAACTTCTATGCAATGAGTGAATACTTTTCGACTCTCTCTTTTATTTAGATCATATATTTATTTACCCGTAAACAGTTCTAAAATTATAGAATTAAATTTATATTCTATTCTTGTCTTTTACCGTTTCTCCTAGGGAGTTGGGACCTTCTCTTTACAAAACCAGAGTATTCAATTTTTTTATAATGGAGAAGTTGAACAAAGTTGAAGATAAGGCAGATACACACTATATATGAATCTATTGTCTTCGTTCAACAACATTAATAAACGATAATTAAAGTAAAACACATAAAATGAAATCTTCAAAATACATGACTTTATTTTTTTAATATTTTATTTTACCAATTACTATTAAAGAGAGAATGAGACGCTCACATCTTGTAAAAAAAGTTGGTCATTCAAATAGCCTTCATACAATGAAATCAAGAACGAAAACGACGTGATGAACTTCATCTTCCAGTATAGCGACAACGTCACAACAACATTAAAATTTTCATTTTCTTGATATTTTTGGGCTCGAAAACGGCTCCTCCACCTACGAAAATCAGCCACGCCCATCTCATCAAAATCAAGAAAAGTAGAGAAATAGAGGTAAAAAGAATCATTAAGATTGGATTTTTATTGACATACTTGAAAGTCTAGAATAAGAGAGGGACATCACTTTCATATTGTTGTCTGTTGCAGCAATAGAGAGGCAAGCGCCTCAATCCTTCCCGCGAGCGCCGAATGATCGCAGCCGGGCGACGCATGTAAAACGTAAATGAAAAACAAAGCTAAAAAAGATCAAGAATAACAAACCTACGAAGAATGAAGAAGAAAAGAGATATATATATATATATATATATATATATATATATATATATATATATATATATTCAAATAGAAAAAAAAGTGAATATCCGATATGCATGGTGATTGACATCAAGGTGCCTCGTAGCCCTACCAACAACGAAAACATTATGAAGGGTAGCATCGGGGCTGAGGCGCCAATATGGCAATAGAAGGAGCAGGGAACATTCTCAATGTTCCTCCTGTCGAGCTCTTTCAAGAACTCAGTGTAGGAGTGGATTACTTCTTCCTCCAAGTATCCAACAATGCGGTGACTAAACTTTGGGGAAACCAAATAAGCCAAGGCGTGCTCATACCAACGGGACTGAGCCACATCCATGAAGGTCATGATCAGATGCATCCACTAAGTAAATTTAAGTTATGCACAGAGAATATCATATCAGTCCAAGGCACATCATATCAATCTGATACAGATACTCCCACGAGACAAAATCGACATACTTCTCAGAGAGCTTGTAATGACAGTATATCCCAAACAACTAACCAAGAACGAACACACACACACATACACAATGAGTTAGAAGAATCACGAACTTTGTCCATCACCAAAGACACCGCCTTTTCTGAGTCACACAAGACTGCAAAGTACAGCTACACAATCTTTATTTCATCAAGCTAGCATCACAAAGAATAGAGTATTTGTGAGTGCGACAGTTACCAAAATCAAGGTTCTAAATTACAATGTTGGAGTTGTTCTTCATCATAGTACACATTAATTTTCAACTACTTTTGCTAAGTATTACAGCCTTCTCATACTAATAAATAAAGGCTCTGCTAGTCAACCATTCAAGCATTTCAACTATAGATTGCCACTAAAAAAACTTTTCCTGTTTATCACCATGCATAGATGCATGATCTAATTTGGGAACCAGAAATATTGATAAATCAGCGTAGCAAAGGCAATAAGCAATGCCATCAATATGCAAGCAGCAAACTTTTATCAATCAATTCAACCATCAAAACAATACATAAGCGCACATA
Organism: Salvia miltiorrhiza; assembly: GCF_028751815.1. Taxonomy (NCBI): domain Eukaryota; kingdom Viridiplantae; phylum Streptophyta; class Magnoliopsida; order Lamiales; family Lamiaceae; genus Salvia; species Salvia miltiorrhiza. Next base: position 13,575,518 of record NC_080392.1, on the reverse strand, counting down.
CATTGCTCCTTCATGCAAAACTTATTCAAAATAAATGCTAGCAGAGATTTCCAAATTTAACAACAAAAAAAAAAAATAGTTGCAACATTTCTTTATACCAATTTCCATAAAATTTCCACTGTATAATTCCATAAAAGATTTCACCAAATTCAATTTCGGAAATGATCAATTGAACTTTAACAAATGAAAAAAGCAAACAAAACTTCAAATCCTAAAATCATAAAATTGAACCTGTGGCTAGGAATTTGTCGGTGAAAGGATTGACTTGTTTATCCCGCAGAGGTTTTGGCCACAATTCTAGTAGATAACTCATGAGAAATTTGCATGGGCTCGGTCGTCCGACAACTTTTCTCTCACTTTTGTTTTTGTCGTAATGGACTGACTCCAGAAGAAGAAGAAAAATAAAATTACATATCGATAAAAATTCTGGAGAAAAGAGAGTGAATGGAGCAAAAAAACTCACAGTGTGTAGTGTACTCTCGATTCCCATTCCCTGAAAAAAAATATGCACAAAGAGATTGCTATAAACATATTGCCTTGTTCTAATATTGTAACAGAAGATAGATCTAATCAAAAGTAGAAATTGAGAGATCCCCATTATTGTGTTGTTGTTGAAGAAACCCTAGATTATCTCTGTTACCGGATCGAAATTTTAATTAAAAGTAGAAATTGAGAGATCGCCGCCAGCTGTTGCTGTAGAAACCCTTAATTCGCACTCTTCAGAGTTAAGCGGTTGAAGATCGAGATGAGCCGCGACGCATAACCTTTTATATGAAGAAAATATAAATGATTCTGCTTAAAACAACTGCAACACACTATATCACACGATTTTTTGAAATAAACTGTCAAATTTGGTGCAAGAAAAAACTGCTCCAAAACTGTGTTCTCAGAGAAATTGGAGGATAACGTGTAGAAGAAGAAGATAACTTGCGTGAGGAATCGTAATTTCAAGTTTTGCCGGGAAAAAGTATCGTTAAATTGGTGTTTTATATAATATATAGATATTAGATATATTTTGTAATTCTAAAAAAAAAACTTTAAGAAACTTTTTGAATTTGATTAAATACTATAGAGTATAGAGGGTGTTTGCACCTTATCGAAAAATATGGAAATATTAGAAAAAATTATCATACAAATTACTATTAAGGTAAAGAAAAATAAATTAAAATTAACGTACAATAAATTAAAGTAACATTTTGAACTATACTCTCAAATCTCAATCTAATACTCTATTTGTCCTATAAAAATAGTTATATGAGAGAGTGACACGAGTTTTAATAAAATTGGTTAAGTATGTTGTGAATGGAGAAAGAGTCCCACCATAAATGTAGTTTTAATAATGATAATTAATTGTATTGTGAATGGAGAGAGGATCCTATCATGTGGTAGAATAGGTAAATAAGTTAATATGTGTAGGATAATTTATTGTGAGGTAGTGTCCATAAATAGAATACACAAAATCTCCTGTACACCCGGGTTGACCTGTACCCAGATCTTGATCCGTATGCTAATTCAAACCCACATCCTGATCCAAATCGTAAATGACACTATTCAGTTATATAAATGACACTGCTTATAATTGACACTATTTAATTATATAAATGACAATGTAACATTTTAAAATGTTATAGTGTCATTTTCAATCTTATAGTATTATTTAAAATATTATAGTGTCATTTACACTCTTATAGTGTCAATTACAGGAAGTGTAATTTATATTTCTGAATAGTGTCAATTATACACAATGTCATTTACAATGTTATAGTGTTATTTATACGCAGTATCCATTGTATAAACGAATAGTGTTATTTACACGATTTGAGTTAGCATGCGGGTCAGAATTTGAATATGGGTCAATCCGAATGTACGGTACACCCAGATATATTCAAGACCACCTCAATAGAATATGACTATTTTTGTGGACACCTAAAAAAAGAAAAATTCCAATCATTTTTAGAGGACCGGGGAATATATATACACACACATTGCTCGATTAATGACAATTGACAATTATACTAATTACTCACCATAATTGCAAGAATGAAACATTAAAACACAATAAACACATGAAACATGATTCCGGGAAAATCCACTCATCCAAAATTAGTGGTTGATATTAATTAGACGTATCCCCCATTGACCCGAATAATCTGCCCGTTTACCCACTGACCCGCATCACTCGCCAGAAACCCTACCACCGGAGCCACGTCATCCGTCTCCCCAAGCCGCCCAAACGGGCACTCCGCCACCGCCTTTTCTATCATCTCCTCCGACTTTCCGGCGAAAAACATGTCCGTCGCCACCGCTCCCGGCGCCACCGCGTTCGAAGTTATCCCCGTCCCCTTCAGCTCCTTGGCTAAAATCTTCACCATCGCCTCCACCGCCGCCTTCGACGCCGTGTAAGCCGCATAACCTGGCTTCAGCGATGCCACCAGCGACGAAGACAAACATATGATCCTCCCCCCTCCGCCGCGCTTTATCCTGTTCATAATCGGTTCTATGTTCAGCTCAATCGAGCGAATCAACAGCGATTATAGTCGATTACCTGTTGGCAGCTTCTCTGCAGCACAGGAAGGCGCCTCGCGCGTTGACGGCGAAGATTTTGTCGAAATCAGCGGCGGCGGTGTCGGCGAGCGAGGGGTATTTCGGGTCCAGCACGCCGGCCGAGTTGACGAGGATGTGAACCTCCGAGTTGAAGGCCGATTCCGCCTCGTCGAACAGCGATTTAACCTGCTCCGGAACGGAGATATCGGCTTGGAAGGTGGCGGCGCGGACGTCGGAGCCGGAATTGATCTCGGCGGCCAGTGAATCGGCTTGAGCCGAGTTGGAGGAGTAGTTGATGACAACTCTGGCGCCGAGGGAAGCCAAATGAAAGGCAATGGCGCGGCCGATCCCACGTGAGGCGCCGGTGACGATGGCGACTCTGTCTTCGAGTGGCTGGGCGGCGGCGGTTGAATTAGCCATGGAAGTGATATGTGAGTGTGATGGTGCTGAGTGCTGTATTTATATCCACCACTTGTATCTTTATCAGAAGCAGGTCATGCATGATGATTTCGGCTGTTTTAAAACGTCTTTGCTTCAAATTCATAATCATACCATCTTTACTACTCCCTCCGTCCCAATAATGAAAACACACTTCACTTGGGCACGGAGATTAATGAGAGGTAGTTTAAGTGATAAAGTGAGATAGTTTAGGTGATAAAGTATTGTGGGTATTTGATTAGTTTAAGTTTAGTGAATTTATTTATGTTTATGCTGGAATTTAAATTTTTTAACTTCAAAAATTTTGAAAATTTTATTTTATTTTATTTAATTAATTTTTTTTTGGTCCAGAATTTATGTTCAATTGAATTCCGACCACGCCCCCGCCATCCTCCGCCGCACACCCACCACCCCCTTCCACCACCCAGCCGCACCCCATGTCCACCCCATGTCCACCCACTGCCACTCTAAACCTCTGAGGCGGTCAAAAACAACAGAATTGGGAGATTCTCCAACCCCCATCTTTGCCGCCGGACTCCGAGTTCTCCGACCATCTCAACCAAAACGATCCACAAAATGAAACTCAGAATCGAACCAAAATGTTAACCAAAAAATGAAAATCAAAATCGAACCAAAAAGAGGACCAAAATCGAGAAGGGGGAGGAGAAAGAGGGATGTTCGATGGGGCTAGGGCTCAGCCCTCTACCCTCGTCAGTGTGTGGGCGAGTGGTTGGAGGCTCCGCAGCAGAGTCCGGCAGGAGCGGCAGCATTGATGGAAGAAATCGACATCTCCGCCGCCCTACAAACCAGAGAAGAGGTATGGGTGGAAGAAATCGAAATCTCTAGCCACTAAAACCAGATCCGCCGCGCCTGCATACCCTAGCCCCAAGATCCGCCGGAGAAGAGGGGTATGGGTGGTGGCTGTTCGATCGGAGAAGGCTCGTTGCTGCTGTTCTTCCGGCGCCGAGAGAGAGAGGGCGAGACCACGCCGAGAGAGCAGGTGAGACAAAGGCGAGACAAGGGACTGAGGCGATACCACCGGCAGGGCGGCGGCGGCGCCGTAGTGAGGGCGGCGGAGGCGCCAAGAGAGTCGAGCGAGAGAGAGGATGAGTGAGAAGAGAGGGAGAAAGGATTTAGGGTTTTAATAGACTTTTATACCCTAATTAGTGATAAATTAATTAATGATTGTTAAGTCTTAATTCTTTCCTTATTTGGAATGTGTCTTTATTATTGGGACAATCCAATAAGGAAAGTGTGTCTTCAATAATGGGACGGAGGGAGTATTATACTCCATCTCTGCATCAAAAATAGTTTTAAGGTGGGGCAATACGAGTTTTAATAAAAATAATTATTATATTGTGAGTGGAGAAAGAATCAAACTTAAAAATAATGTTTATAATGATAAATTAATTGTATTGTGAATGAATAATAGAGTCCACCATGTAATAAATGATTTCCAAAAATAAAAAGAGACTAATTTTTATAGATATCTCAAAATGACAAAAAAATAAAAACTATTGGGTTAAGGTACAGATACCCCCTAAAACGTATACCCCCATTCTCCAACTTGGTACAAATTGTCCCCCAAACTCGATGGAAAGTATACAACTAACCCCAGCCCACAGACGGACGTTAGACGCCGTCCAGAAAATAATTTTTTTTATTATTATTAAATGTGGGGCCCACCAAGAATGTTTACGCGGGTTTCTCTAACAACCGATGCATACGAAGAGTCTCCCACATTCAAAACTCAAGAGCGGCAGAAGATATTGAAGACGACGAAGTTGGAAGCAGCGAGCGATTTCTCAGGCAATAAGTCTCCACCGGCGACCACAGATTGCTACTTCCAAAAAAAAGGTAAGTTTTGCTTAAACTCGAATCGTGGGGATGGTTTTTGATTGCATGCAATTAATCCCGAATCAATGAATGTTAATAGATTGAACTAGGATTGAACTGTGGTGTTAATAGATTAATGGAATGTTAAAATAGTGTTGTTTCTGTTATTTCGTTGTGCAGGATGGCAAATCCTATGGTCACCTTTGTGTTCAATCTTTTTGGTATTTGATCTAAAGATGAAAACAGTGGTGAAATCCAATATGAGGGTTATGATTCGTCGGAAATAGAAGACATCTTAGGCAATATGACTTTTGAACGAATAATATTTGAGTTTGAGTCATCTGAGTCTTGCTTGATGTCTATACCTAGGGCAGTTTATGTGTATGACGAAGATTACAGATTAGATAAATGCCTAATTCTCATTAGGGATCAAAGGCATTGTGCGAAGGTGTTAGATTATCTAGAGATATTAGGCCAAGGAGAAATTCAATTTTTTGCTGACTTTGAAAAGATTCATATGCCTAGTTTCACACCATTGAGCTTGTTTACAGAAGAGGAGCTCGATACTCTATATGGGGAAGGGCCAGAGGGTTTAGAGGTTCCAAAAGATGGGGTAGATGTTGGGGCAGCTGGTACTGATACTATTGAAGGGGATAGGGTTCTTGATAGCTTAGTAGTTGACAATGATGAAGGGGATAGGGGTCTAGAGGCAGAGGATATAGGTGAGCAAAACAATGATGATGTTGTGGGTAGGAATGATGAAAAAGAATAGGGCAGGGATGATGACAGAGATGAGAGCAGGGATATTGACAGAGATGAGAGGGTGATTAGGGATGAAGTAAGAGATGAGGCAGTTGACATGGAAGCAGAGGTGAATGAGGGTGAGAGTGAAAGAGAAGAGGGCATGGATAATGACAGAGATGAGGGGGTGATTAGTGATGATGACTCTAGTGTTTACCGTGGTCATTTAAATGAGAGTGAGGTTGATGAGCAAGAAGTAGAGCAAGTGATGGTTACTGTAGAGGATGGGGAGGAGGGTAGATTTCAGTTGGGGCAGACCTTTGCTGGGGCAAAGAAAGCTAGAGAGGCCATCAATTCATATGGTGTGAAGTTTGGTTACAAAATAAAATTTGTAAAAAATGAGAAAACTAGGATAAGGGTCGTATGTATGAATGAGAAAGAGTGTCCCTTTCTCAAGCATGTGTCCAAGGATGGTGATGCTGAGGGTTTGGTGATTAAGACTCTTATTCTAGAGCATACATGTTGCAAACAGAGGGAGGTACCTAGTGCTAGTCAGGGATACTTGGCTAAGTATTTCAAGCAAGCAGTTTATAGGAACCCAAAATACACCTCCAAGGACATGCAAGGTCATGTGAAAGACCATCTGAAATTGCATGTTAGTTTGGCCAAATGCAAGTGGGCAAAGAAGGAAATCATATGCAATCTGGAGGGGAGCTACAAGGAAGAGTTCAGTAGGCTTTGTGCCTACATTGAGAAGGTCAAGGAGTGTATGCCAGGAAGTAGGTTAGAGCTCCAGTTATCTACAGAACAATTGCAAGCTGGAAATAGAGTTTTTAAAAGACTCTTTGTCATGCTTGAGCCGTGTAGATTGAACTGGTTGGGAGGTTGTAGAAAATTGATATCATTGGATGGCTGCCATTTAAAAGGAGTCACCTTTGGCTGTCTTTTAACAGCAGTTGGAAAGAATGGCAATGAGGGAATTGTTCCCATTGCATAGGCAGTGGTGAACAAGGAAAACAAAAATAATTGGAGATGGTTCATGAATTGGTTGAAGCAGGGGCTGGAATTAGGTGAGGGAGATGAGGTGACAATCATGTCTGACATGCAGAAGGTATGATGCATTCTTTACAGTATCATATTGGTGATTCATTGATTGTGTGTAATTTAACTTCATACTTTCTCACAGGGGTTGATAGAAGCTGTCAAAGAAATTACTCCACAAGCCGAGCACCGATGGTGTGCTGACCATATTTATGCAAACTGGAGCAAGAAGTGGAGGGGGGAAGAGCTCAAGAAGATATTCTGGATAGCTGTGTGGAGCTCTTACCATCAAGAGTTCAAACTGAACCTTGCTAAAATCAGTGCTATCAACAAAAAAGCAGCATATGATCTCATGCACTATCCAGCTGAAAACTGGTGCAGAGCCTTCCAATCCCCCAGGTGCTCTACTTTTATGGTTGATAACAATATTTATGAATCCTTTAATGCAAGCATATCTGAAGCTAGGCACAAACCCATAATCTTTATGCTTGAAGATATTAGAGTGATGGTTATGTCTAGGATTAGAGATAGGAGGTCAGTTGTTAGTGGTTGGAAAAGTATTTGGTGTCCAAATGCAATGAAGCAATATGAAGAAAACAACAACTTTCAATTGAATGCAATGTGCTCTAGAATGGAGATAGTGGGTATGAGGTCAATGATGGAGAGGACAAACACATTGTGTTTGTTGATAGGAGGATGTGTACATGCAGGCCATGGGAATTAACAGGTATTCCATGCCCTCATGCAATAGCAGCTTTCTATTCAAGCTCCATGGACCCACTCTCTGTGATGAGTCACTGGTATACTAGGGATACCTATTTGAAGTGTTATGAACATACCATACAACCTATATCTGGAGTTAAATTCTGTAATGTGAATGAGGATGATGCAATTGAGCCTCCACCTGTGGAAAAGAAGGTTGGAAGGCCCAAGAAAAACAGAGTTAGAGCTACAAATGAGCCTAAACTGAAGCACAAACTCTCAAGAAAGGGTAAAGTGCAACATTGCAATCTCTGTGGGAGTATGTCACACAAGAAAGATAGCTGCCCTCAAAAGCCTTCACATGTATCAATCTAAACTGCATTCCACTATTTATTTGTGAATTAACTAACATTCTGTGATTCTTTTGCAGCTGATCAATGAATCACAAGCTTCAACATCATCCAAGCCAACAAAGAAGAGTGGAAGAAAAAGATCAAACTCAGGAGTAGGTTTGCATGTGAATGAGAAGACTGGAAAACAAGTTCTATTGGTAAGTATATGTAATTTATTGTCTATCTCCATACTAGTTCAATTGACTAAACTGTACAGCTATTGCATGTTAACACAGAGTGGAAGATCCTCATCTATTGTCATAGATGAAGGGACCCCAAGAGAAACTGATCCACATACCAGATTCCCTATACTAAATGAATCTAAGATAAGATCAGAAAAGAGGCAGAGACAAAGCACTGAAGAACCTGGCCCACAAATGAAGAAGGAAAAAATCAAGCTATTCAAGGCACCCAGAGGGAAGAAGACAGATGACCAGCAAGCACAGATACTAAGGAGATCACCTAGGGGGAAGAATGTCATCTCAACATTCACTACTAAAAATCAAAATAGGGATAACGGTTCATACATAACAGTTTTGGTCAAAAACCGTTATGTATGAGCGCACTTTTGAATATACATAACGGTTTTATGGATCTCTGTTATGTATGTACTGTTATCTAAATGTATTTATAACAGTATCAAATTAAGCGTTACATAATAGCGTTATCTATTTATGATATATATAACAGTGCTACTAAACCGTTAACCCAATCGTTATGTATGAGCATGGATTCAACAACGGTTGTTTCAGTGTTAAGAATACCGTTATGTATGAGCGTAATTTATAACGGTAGTTGTAATCGTTATTCCCTACTGTTATCTATGATTTTTTTTATATTTTTTTAATTTTTAAAAATAAAATTATTTTTCTAAAAACTAAATATAACCCTCCCGCCACCTTTTCTGTAATGACCCGCATTTTTATTTTTATTTAATATGGTATCGCGATAATTAATATCGCATCTTTCAGTAAATGAAACCCAGCTGCCAGTTATATATGAATCCAGTTTATGGTCCTGATTTTTTTTATCAGAGACGGAGTTATTATTTAGCTTTATACTTTTATAACGTATGAGAAAAACGTGACGAGAATTATTGAGCCATTCAATAATTTATTATCCAGTTTAATAACTGACTTAGCAAAGTCAAGTTATTAATTTATATGCGATAGAAATATTATTTCTATTATTTACTTGGAAGTCGTGATCTAATTCCGAATCATAAGAACGAGTTAAATTAGATATTTAATTCGTAGAGAGCTATAACGAAGCGTCGTTATTTAGTAGAACCCAATATTAGTTTTACAAATACTTGTAACTTCAATACTTTACAAATCATTATTTTTTTTCCACTCCCTAATGTTTCCTACACTATACACATCCACTCCACCAAATCCCATTATACCTACCTCCCCACCACCACTCCTTTTCCCCCACCACACTAGTGCACCACCAACTCCACTCAATCGTTTGGCACCAACAAAGATAGAAAGTTTAAAGAAAAGAGTGTTGCAAAGACTAGTGGAAAGAAGGAAAATATCAACTCCCACCACCCTTTGCTCCCTCTCTTTACAGCCACCAAGAGCTTTCTCCAAAGAGCATAGAAGCCTCCACTTCGTTCAGCCAAGTTCTCAAGGTAAACCTTGCTTTAATGTCTCACCTTCTTCGAATGATCACCTGCAATTACTGAAACAACAACACAAAATTTCAGTTCCAGTTCATTCGACACGCCGTATCCGAAAAGCAAGTTAAAACATTCATTCAATTCTCTGCCAAACTTTAAGGTAAGAGTAGCCTTGATTCATCATCTCGTTCCAACCAATTATAACTTACAGTTATTGAAAGAAACAAGTTTGATCTTTCTAGTTCATTCATTTCAGTTCTTTTAACTCAACATCACAGCAGCCAACCAAGCCCAAAACATTCGCAAGGTAATTTGATATCCCAAATATTCAATTCAGTTCGCATTCATATTTAGCATAATCACAGTTCATCTACACGAAATAGTCAAGATATGTTGTACAATATGGAGATGCTTTACAACAAAAGGATTTATATGCTTCACTTTCACTACACTCCAGAGTAACAATCACAAGAACTCACAGAAACTAGATAAGTAAATGGATTGTAGAGAGAGGTTAGACTTAGCTTTTAGATGGGGAAGGGACCGAATGGAGGAGCCGACCGGAGTTGAGAAGGAAGGGCCGATCGTTTTTTTTCAGAGAGAACACTCGGTCTGGAACTTCAGGGAAAGAGTTAGGGCCTTGATTCCCTTTCATGGATGAGACGAGAGAAGAGGCGAGTACGACCATCGCCGGCTGACTCGCCGGATTCGAGACAAGGGCGTGACAGCAGCGGCGACTCGCCAGGAATTCAAGGCTCCATGGGATTCTGCGAATGAACCGAAGGAACAGAGATGACGACGCTGAATTCGAGGCCTACCAGAGCCGACGACCGACTCTAGGCCGGAGCAGCACTAGAACGGCGACCAGCCATCAGATTCTGACGGAGACGCGGAGCAGCGGCAACAGCACCGCTCGCCGGTCCCATGGCGGCGGCGGAGGATCAAAAACCAGAGGCGAAAGTAGAGGAGAACCAGGGCTCGACTCTTTGCCCACCTCGACGTCTGAGTTGGGACACTTGAATGGCTCGGAAGAGAGAGCGAGGCGACGTCGGCTTCGCCGATTGACGGCCAGAGAACCACGGCAGTGCCGATTTCAGATTTGGGAGAAAAATTAGGGCTTGCACGATTTCTGGATTTGGGAGAATTAGAGAGATGATTAGCGAGAGGGAGAAATGTATGAGGAGGAACGGAGGCACGACCTTGCCGGGCTTAGGCGGCGGCGACGCCGGCAACCTCGTCGGAGCCGAGGTCGAGAGAGCTCGACTGGATTTTGAGTTTTTTTTCAGTGAGAGAGAAAAGAGAGAAGTGTGCGTCTGTTTGAGAGAGAGAGACCGAGTGGGAGAGATAAGGAAGGATTTGGGCCATTTTATGTGGGCCGAATTTTGGGCCTTTATCTTTTAAAAGATTGGGCTTGTGTTTAAATGGTATTGGGCTTTGAGTAATGGGCCGATTTTATTAAATGCTTGGGCTTGGTTTAATTTTAAGATATGGGCTTTTCTTTTATTTATTTATTTGGACCTCATAATTTTAATTATTTTGGGCCATTTTCCTTCAAATGCTGATTGGGCTCGATTTATTTTAAAAAGAATTGGGCCTTTATCTATATTATTTGGGCCGAACTATTTGAGCTTGGGTTTGTTTTATTCTTAAGGAATTGAGCTTCCAATTTAATTGATTGGGCTTTCAATTAAATTCGAACTGGGCCAGTCTTTAATTTTAATTGGCCTTCTCATTATTTCTATTGGGCTCGATTTAATTAAGGAGTTGGGCTGATGCATATTTTATGATGGGCTATTATTCTAGTCCCATTTATATTTCGTTGGGCCAGTTTAATTCATCATTTGGGCCGATTAAATTGCCTTTTTGGGCTAAGATTAATTCTTTTCAGTCCACATTAATTATTATTTGGACCCCTATTTTAATTGTTTTGGGTCGAAGACTTTTTAAGTTGGGCTTTAATTCTTTTAAAGCTTGAGCTGAAGTTACTCCTTTGAGCTAAGCCTAGCAGTATCAATTTTTGATGGAGCCCAATTATTTATCAGTAATGAGCCGCCCAGTTTATTAATTAATGTTTTTGGACTTCCGACTTTAAAGCAAGCCATTATTGTTTATTTCATTTAAGCCACTGGTTTATTTAATTAATTGGCTACTCTCTTTTGAGCCTATTAATTATTTGAGGTTACGCTAGTAATGATGCTTCTATCGAAAAGCCCGATAATTTCTACAAGGTCACACCTCGTTTAAAGCCGAGTTAGTCCTTTTTCAATCAAGTACAAATGCGAGGTTTATTTCACGACTAGAATATTCCGATGAGGAAGGAAGAATCACAGTTTTATTCGACCGCGCTAGACGAGAATTAGCTAAATCTATTAACGAGGATTAATAGTAGAATTCTCGATTATCGCTCAGAGTATTAGTTCATGCATACCAGATTCATGCATAGTTAAATTACGCTTTCTCATTAATTAAGAATTTTCCTCGAGGCAATGCCTTATTTTATATTCTCGTGATTAAGGTCAAGCGCGAGAGTAAGAACTACACAATGAGTTAGAGTACCTTAGCAAAACTTTGCTATCAGGTGGGCAATTTCTTACGCGTAAATAAAATGCTATGCATGTGTTATGCTTTAAAATGCAAATTGGATCTTCAAGTGTGGTATGCTTTATTATGCTTTACGCTAAATGATTTACGCTTGATTACGCTTGAATGCTTTACGCTGATAAGTTTATGCCTGTGATTGATGCTTGCGTCTGTTGGGGGAGGCCTCCCTCAACAGTACGATGCCGTGTCCGTTGAGGAGGGCCTTCCTCACGGTGCGATGCCCGTGTCCGCTGAGAGAGGCCTCTCTCGCGGCGCGATGCCAGTATGCCAGTATGTCAGTGTTACAGCGTCTATTGGGGGAGGCCTCCCTCAATAGTACGATGCCGTGACCGCTGAGGGAGGCCCCCTTCACGGCGCGATGCCCGTGTTCGTTGGGGAAGGCCTTCTCCATGACACGATGCGTGTTTATGATTTTTAATGATGAAGAATGCGCTCATGCTATTTATGAATTTGGAAATGTTTAATGAGCAAAGGATTTGAAAGAAACTTATGCCTCTTATGCGATGTTGTGTTTTGTTGTTGATATTATGTTATATGCTTGGCACTGCCCACTGAGTACTCTTGTACTCAGCCCTTCGTATGTTTATGTTTGTGCAGGTTGAGTTGTGATGGGCGATGAAGTGTTGCTGAGTGAAGCTTTTGTCGAACTTAAAGTAGGCTCAGAAAGGATACATGTCTTCATATATGTATCACAGTTATGCTTTCCGCTGTAAACACTGATTATTTCAGTTACGCCTTCCGTTGCAAACTCTGATAATGTTTTAGCCAAGCCCCTAAAAATGCCTTTTTCCTTTTAAGGAATATAACGCGTATACAAGTTCTTTGAGTACCCTTTTATTGCGAACTATGCCTTTTTCCTTTTTAAGGAATATTTCACGCGTATTCAAGCTCTTTGAGTATTCTTTTATGCACTCCTTTCTAAACCCGCTTCTTAATTTCCCTTCCCCAGTCATGGTTTCCCGACTTAATTATCCTTAATTAAGGCCGGTCGTGACATTTTCGCTCCAAATCCCAAACCTTTCTTTCTAAATTAATTTCACCCAAATCACCCTCTTCAAAAAAAAAAAAATTCACCCAAATCACCAAATCATCTTCTTCCTTAGAATTAATCCCTCCGCCTTCGCCCGCTCCGTCCCTTCTACCTGCCACCGCGCGCCGCTCTCGCTTCAGCCGTGCGCCCCCTGCCACCCCTCCTTGCAGAGACTGCACCGCACAGTCGCGCATAGGGCTGAGCCCCTGCATGGCCTTTCCAGTCGCCCCAAGGTCCAGCCGCGCCCCCAGACTCCCCCAGAGTTCAGACGGCCACCGCGAGCTGGCCTCGCCAGCCGGAGTCCGATTTCTCCGATTCTCTCTGGTAAAATTTTCCTCAATCTCTCGATTTAGATATATTGTCATCTAAAAATTAGTTTCTAGGGTTTGTTGTCATCTAAATTCGTCCAGTTTATTTGAACCGAATTCGTCTACTTTATTTGAACTAAATTCGTCTAGTTTATTTGAATTTATGAAAGTTTTCCTCAATCTGCATTTACCTTGTTGCTTTAACATTTTTACTCTTCCAGGTCAGTGTGTATGCATGCATTTAATCAGATTTTATTTGCCTATTTTAGCTTGATATTGTGATTTATTAGCCTCATGGGTTGCACCAGTGTGGTCTGACTGATTTTGGGATTTGACTTAACCTTACTTCTCGTATGAACTATGTAGCATTTAACAGTTGTGAAATTAAGGTTAAGTTTTCCGCTTCTGCTGCTCAACCAGTTCTCATTTTTTTTTTTTTTTGTGCTGATACAGATATGTTTGTGTTTATCTAGTCTGTAGATGATAGGAAAGGGGCAGTTGCTTGATCTTCGAAGGCCATTCCTTCTGGAAACTTGATTAATGGTTTTCAGGATAAGCTGAGCTGCTTTGGTTTATTTAAATTGAAGTGAATTACTTGAGATTATGCAATTAGCATATTGTTTATTTCTCTTTTAACTATGTCATTGTAAGGATCTTTCTTTTGCTTCATTCCCTTTGAAGTGTTTGGTGAGCATAATAACTCATTATATTTCAGTGGAATTTTAAACTGCTCCCTACTCCTCACATATCTTTTTCTAGATCTATGAATGTTTATTCTTCGTTGGCAGACAAGGAAGCCTTACACGATTACTAAGCAGCGGGAGCGATGGACTGAAGAGGAGCACAATAGGTTTCTAGAAGCTCTCAAGCTCTATGGCCATGCTTGGCAGCGAATAGAAGGTCTCTATTTTCTTACTTTACCTAATAGATCTAATCCTGCAAATTGGTTCAGGTTGATTACATGCTTCCTTGCGTAATCATTTCCACATTGTTATTTGTATCTGAGATTAATATGTATTACTAATAATTCATTTTATGAGATTTATTTTTCAGTGTATTTTCTTTTGATTTTGGAGTTGTCCTTGCTCTTGTTTTTGTTTTGTATCTGGTGTTGGCACAGAACATATAGGAACCAAGACTACTGTGCAGATAAGAAGTCATGCACATAAGTTTATCACAAAGGTCAATTCTATTGCCTTCTTTTTCTATCTTTTCTATGATATATTTCCCCTTCCTAGTTTCTTGATCTCATGCTTGAAATTAGGTGAGTGGACGGCCACCGGGAGTCGGCCTCGTCCAGCTGGAGCTAAATTAGTGTCCAAGTTCTCCGATTCACTCTGGTAAATTTTTCCTCAACCTTTCAATTTACATACGTTGTCATCTAAATTAGTGTTCAACATTTCTTAGTGTGTGAATTTGTTAATTTTTGTTAATTTCTTAGGGTTCAATGATGGACGAAAAGTTAATGAGATTAGTTGAGTCTCGTATACAATGTATGTGTGTTTTGAATTTAGTTTGATGAAATTGATTGAGTATATGAGTGTTTATATATACTGGAAGCATGCTAGTTTTGATTTAGAGTTTATGAATGACAATTGTTGGACTGGAATCCTGTGCTGTTTTACAGCATATTAAAGCTTATGTTTCGATGAGTTTTCGTGGCTTGATGGCATTGAAATTTTAGTATGTGTATCTATGATATGTCTACTTTGTCTCTGCAAAATTTCATGTCTATTGGATGATGTTTTCTATTTTTAAGATATTTGGGAAAAATGATGACAGAAACTGTCAACTGTTGGTAGGCTTCACCAAAACGTTTATATCTCTTAAACCATGA
The DNA here is from genome assembly GCF_028751815.1 of Salvia miltiorrhiza. Classification (NCBI taxonomy): domain Eukaryota; kingdom Viridiplantae; phylum Streptophyta; class Magnoliopsida; order Lamiales; family Lamiaceae; genus Salvia; species Salvia miltiorrhiza. The sequence continues at coordinate 13,560,424 of NC_080392.1, read as the reverse complement.
GGGATTTTGTATCACCGTTTTTTTTAAACGAAAATAGACTAAAATACCTTTCTAAAAAAAATAAGTCTTATATTTTTATGACCTCTGAAACAGATCAGTTTATTCTTTCAAAAAAGCTCTGTTTTGCTGTCATATTTTTTCAACAGTAAAAGTATCTGAGTTTCATAGTCTATTAGGCAGATCATATGAACGAATTTCCTTTTGAAAATTTTACCAAATCTTCTTGGATATCGTTGGTATAGGCTGATTAAGTTTGATGAATTTTTGTAAAGGTTTGCTTTGTTTTCAGATGGCCTAAACAATATTGGCAGAAACTGTCAATTTTTGACAGCCTGCACTAAAGGAGTAATATCTCTAAAACCTTTAATCTTTTTGGTTAACTATCACTTTTGGAGTAAACTACACTTCATGAAGTTTTTGAAATAAAATGGTATGAAATTTTATGTTAATTGAGTTTGTTGTTATGAATTTTTAAAGATGGCACAAAAACAGCACACTTTCTAGATAACAACTTGATCATATTATACACACTTTAACTAAGTATGGAAAATGTTGTCAAGACATGAATGTGTTAGCTTTATTAATGTTGGAGGTTATGATCGTGCATATGTGTATGTATGATTTTCTAAGTCTCGAATTTTGTGGATGATACAATATGGTTGATTGTTTATGTGATTAAATGGTGTGAATTGTGAGAGTTATGATTAATGCAGCTACCTACCGCGATGAGTTAAAGGAAATTGCTCCCTATACTCTTTTGAAGTGCTCGAGTGACGCTACAACCTTGGTATGACAAGCACATTATTTCATTATCAAGTTTCAAGAATTGATCAGTTTGATATGATTCTGTGCAACTGAAATGCTTTGATTCTTGAATATGATGATGTGCACAACCCTACACTAGTCTAATGATAAATACAATGTCTCCTCTTTTTCTGTCTTGTGCTAATTGCTGCATAATCTGCAGAGAATTAGAGTCCAAGTAAGGAGTGTGTACATTGCAGGTAGAAGCCATCAAAAGGCCTTTACTTTTATGCATATAGGATCAGAATCACCAACCTATCCGATCGCCCGGTGCAACTTCTTAGACGTCATTGGATCATAACTGATGCCAATGGAAGAACTGAGACAGTCCAGTTAAGCTTCCAGTTTCCCACCTTCTACCCCTCAGTACTTCAATAGACTCGATTCTGTATCTGTTTTAATTTGAGGTATTATGCTTCACTTTCTCTATTGAGCACGTCGACTGGCAAAATGGTGAGACGCGTCTATCAGAAATGTGTTATGGTCCAAAAATATGGGAATATGAAGATAGAATGTCTTATTTTCCCATTGTATATTGTGATGTTTAGATATATATTTGCTTCATTATTTGCAGGAAGGTGACTATGAGATGAAGCACATAGATAAAGTTGGAACTCAGACGTAGAATGTAGCTATTGCCCCCTTTGCTCTGTCCACATTTGGAGATGATATTAGTGTAGAGATTATCCAACTCATATGCAGCTTCTAGTTGTAGAGATTATGATGTTATTTAGATATATTTGACACTTTGATTATGGATGGATAAAGTTATTTGGATGATTAAATATTTATATATGTTTTGGCTGTGGAATATGTTGTGTTTGAGGATATTGTATATTGTATAATTTATATTTAAATTCTGCATTTAAAAATACATAACGGAAATAATCGTTATGTAAAATACAAAAAAACGTTATGTATAACAACAACAAAGTATAAGAGAGACATTTTATAACGAAAAAAAATAAGTTTTATAACGATGAAAACCGTTATATATAGTTACAATACATAACGGAAAAAATAAGTTTTATAACGGTGAAAACCGTTATGTATAGTTACAATACATAACAAAAAAAATACATTTTATAACAGATTTTATTGTTATGTATTACATTCATGCAAAACGGTAATTAACCGTTATGTAAAATATACAAAATCGTTATGTATAGTTACAATACATAACGGAAAAAATACATTTTATAACAGATTTTATCGTTACGTATTACAATCATACACAACGGTATTTCATGTGTTATGTATCATTATAGTGCCGTTATGTATACATAGTATAGATAACGGTATATTACCGTTATGTATGAGCGCCCTCATACATAACACCACTATATACAACGCTTGTTTTGGTACATAGATAACGGAAAATTACCGTTATGTATGAGCGTTTTTTTTAGTAGTGATTTGGATCCACCACTACGGGTTGACATGATATTCATCTTTTGGTGTTGTCATAGAACATATACAAACTTGTGATGTGATAGAACAGGGTGTTACAAACTTTTGGTCTTGTGATAGAACATGGTGTTATAATTTCAGTTGGTACAAACTTGTGAATTTGGAAACAATTTGTGATGTTTTTTGGGAGCCTCAATTGTTATGAATTCTGTGATGTTTTTGGGAGCTTATGTTATGAATTCAGTTGGTACAATACTAGTTCAATTTGTATGAATTCCAGAGCTGCCTGCGCAGCTACCAGAGGAGAAGACCTAACCAGAGCTGGCGCACAGCTACCAGAGGAGAAGGCCTAGCCAGAGCTGGCGCGCAGCTGTAAACACAAATTTTTGTATTTCAATTTGATAAAATACAAAACGCGTTACAAAGATAATTTGATAGATTTGAAGATAGATTGTTGCGGGTTGCAATCTCTAGTTAATCCTCTGATTCTTCTCTTCCATTTGATTCTTGAACAAGCTCGAAGGTTCTTGAAATACTTGTTTTGATGACGCCAATCCAAAGGACTTAAGTCATGATTTTGGATTGAACATTGAACTTGATTTGATTTGAGAACATTCTTAGAATTTGTAAGAATGCCTTGAAGCTTTTGAACTTGATTTCTTTGGATACTTGAAGATCACTTCAAAGATTCGCAGGAATACTTGAACATTTGAAGAAATACTCGAAGATTTGAAGATCCTTGAATACTTGAAGATTTGAATGCTCAAATACTTGAAGATTCGAAGGATACTTGAAGATTTGAATACTCAAACGTTTGAAGATTTGAAGGAGACTTGAACGTTAGATAGAATTCTTCAAGATACTTGAATACTTGGAAGAATACTTGAACTCTCCAATTCTCCGCCTCTTCTACTTGTGATACTAGAGAGAATTCTTTGTGCTCTTCGATCTTCCACTCCTTCACGTTGTCATAATGAGCACCCCAACACCTCTATTTATAGATTTTAGAGATGGGCTTCATGGGCTTTATGGGCTTTGGGCCTCCATGTATGGGCCTTAGGGCTTTAGGTGTCCATAAGCCCATTAATTCATTTATATTAAATATTAATTATATATCTATTTAATTTAGGAATAAAATCCCATTTAATAAAAATAGAAAATATAATTGAATATTTAATTCATGAATTTACACGTGCCATGATTTAATTCGACGACAATTTAATTGTCTACAAATTGCCCCATCGAGACTTGTTTATGGACGAAATGTCTTTGGTAATAGACGAGTCTCGAAATATATCTTGATAGTTTAAACTCTTATCGCGAAGTTCTTGATTTTGAATTTTGTAAATAGTTTATACTTGTATTTAGGAGTTCTTGAATTTCTTTGGATTTATAAATAGTTTATACTCGTATTTAGGAGTTTTTGAATTTCTTTGGATTTATAAATAGTTTATACTCGTATTTAGGAGTTTCTTGAATTTGGATTTGAATTTTATAAATAGTTTATACTCGTATTTAGGAGTTCTTGACTTGAAACCCTTTTTTTTTTTTTTTTAAATAATCAAAGGTGGTCGAATACTCTTAATTCGTGCCCCTTTAAACGAACTTCAATTTATGGGCCGATCAAGAGAAGTCTGAGCTTAATTATTCTCCAACTTTAAATAGTCAAAGCAATTAATTACAAGCCCAACTCCACACATTTTTCTTAATTTAACCAAAGGGGTAATCTTCGGCCCACTTCCTCCAATGAATGGGATTAGATATAACTTTAAACAAAGTCCTTCATTGTAAACAAAGTCTTAATTTACAAATTTTTATAAGAGTATTACTTTCCTCAGCTATCTTATGCGTGCCAACGCAAACAAAGTCCTTCATTGTATTAAATGTAGTCCCTTTTAAGCTTTAACAGCTTGTTTTGAAGGGCCTTTCATAGCTGGAACTCCACTCTTCGGCGCTGGAAGAACAGCTAAGTTTAGAGATTTGGTGAGAAGTTTGCTTATAAATAGAGGTGCTGCGATCCTGGTATTGACAGCAGTAGCCTCTCCTTCAGCTCATTTCTTTCTTTCTTATTTCCTTTCTTCCTTTGCTTGCCACTTCCTTCGCCGGCGTCGATATTTGCTCTACGTGGAAAATTGCTCGATATTTTGTGTGGTAAGCATTCCGAGCTGATCCTGCCAGCAAGCATGCCTCTGCTGCCAGAAAAATGATCCATGAGAGAACGAAGAAGACGACAGCGCGAGTAGTAGAGCGGCGGCCTTCCATCATCCCCCTCCCAAAGCAGAAACACTTGGTAACGCCGTGAATCAACACCTGCGCAATCAGCAGCAGCCCGAACGCCGCCAGTCCGTACACCGTCGACGCGTCGGTTCCGTACGCGCAGTACGTTCTCTCGTCGTACTCATCCGGCTTCACCGTCGCCGTGCTACGGCGTCGTTCGGCGCCGACAGCAAGCACGAAAGCAATGAGGTGCAGAGAGATGGAGATCGCGAGAATGGGAACTGAAACTCCCATTTTTTTTCAGCTATTTCTTACTGCTTATTTCCAGTATAATTTGTGTGGATGTGTGAGTGAGATAGAGAAGAGGGTGAGGGGAAGACGTTGTGGCCCTTGTTTTCGAAGAGGCCGATCTTGGTGAAGTCGTGGAGGAGTTTGCGGTAGTCCTTGGAGACCTCCGAAACGGTGTAGTTTTGGAGGTGGAGGCCGTTGTGGAATTGGGCGAGGTGGGGCCAGGCGCGGGTGGGGTGGTAGGCGAGGAATGCGTCGGTGGCGTCGCGTCCGGCGAGGTTGCGGAGGGGGAGGTCGCCGCCGGGGTGGGATTTGATCCAGCGCGAGACGTCGTAGATTTTGCCGTGGATGGAGATCCAGAGGTCGCCGGAGGTGGTGTGGGTGGCCAGCTCGTCGGCGGTGATGTATTTCTGGCTCTCCGCCATTGCTGGGGCGGCGCAAGATTCGATTTTGGGAGGAGGGTTTTAGAGAGAGAGAGAGAGAGGTGAGCTCTGGTGTGGTGTGAGGGAGCTTTTAGCTTTATCTCTCTTCTTCTTCTCTCAATCTGTTCTACGCCATTGGTTGAGAGAGAGAGAGCTGGGAGTGTGTGTGTCACTCATGAGCAGGAGACAGTAGCAGCAATTAGGATTTAGGAGAGGGATTTTTGAGGAGTGAGAGAGAAGTGTCGGTCGACGATTTGAGGCGTTGGCCCTGGAGATTGGGCTGAATCTCTACTTTTGGGCTTTAGAGAGAATTGGGCCCCTATTTTTCATAGAGAGAGTGAGCTTGGTGGGCCTTTCATTTTTAATGAGAGATGGGCTTTTATGTTTTCTCAAGGAGTAATAGATGGGTATTGGGCCTTCTTTTTGAAAGTTTAGGAGTGGGCCGATTTTTTTACTTTTTTTTTTTTTTTAATGATTGAATTTCTATATATATATATATATATATATATAATTCAAGGAGTGGTGGCCCTTTTTTTTATTTTTTTTAAATGATTAAATTTCTCCTTTTTTTATTTTATATATATATATATATTTATATATATATATAATTCAATCTTGCCTCCTTTTGCTTGCCTCCTTTTATCTTGACTAGAATTTAATTCACATTTTATTTAAATGCAAATAAATTTCTAAGTCTGGATGTGTTGCTTCCTTGCAGTGTCACGATGGTGGTCTTCAAAGATATTGTGGTCAATGGTCAAGACTATTTGCTGATCTTGAGTGATGATGAGCAAGAGACGGAAATGGGCACGCATCTAAGAGTATTTCCGGCATTGATAGGCCACTATGTGAAACCTTGGCCCAAACTTTTGA